>NC_092503.1:50230688-50547438 GCF_047511675.1 Marmota flaviventris | reverse complement strand
TGTAGGCAAGCAGGGTGTGGCTGGAGGAAGTAGGTCACTAGGATGTGCCTTTCGGTTTACTTTTGTCCCTGGTGAGGGGAGTTCTGTCTGCATCCTGGTTAGCATGTCCTGAGCTGTCTTCCTCTACCTTGCCCTTCTGCTATGATTTTTTTCTGCCTCACCTCTGGCCCAGAGCACTAAAGTGGGTGGACCATGGACTGAACCTCAGAAACTGTGAGTCAAAATAAACCTTTCCTCCTCTACATTGTTTTTGTCAGGTCTTTCAGTTACAGTGATGAAAAACCTCCCTAAGTCCTATATATTATTGGATTCAACTTACTATTAAATATTTTTATTTTCTCCTAACTCCTGAGATGTATAAGTTTATAATTTGCTTTATGATAATGCATCAATTGGACCTTGATATCAGAGAAATTTTAGCTTTGCATAATAAGTCAGGAAGTATTACCATTCTCTTATTTTTAAAAAGAAAAGAAAGTTGTATACAATTGGCACTATTGCCAGGCATGGTGAATGCCTGTAATCTCAGGGACTCCAGAGGCTGAGGCAGGAGGACCACAAGTACAAAGTCAGCCTTAGCAACTTAGCAACTTATCTCAAAATTAAAATAAATTAATTAATTAAAAGGACTGGGTATATGGCTCAGTGGTTAAGCACCCCTGGGTTCAATCCTTGGTAAAGAAGAAGAAGAAGGAGGGGTAGGGGGAGGGGGAGGGGGAGAGGGAGGGGGAGGGGAGGGGGAGGGGGTAGGTATTTATTTGCTTCATCTGGTCTTTAATCCTCTTTTTCTACCTTCTTTTGCTTAATTTAGCAATTTTTTTAGTGTTGTACTTCATGTCATTATTATTTTAAAAACACTTTTATTGCTTGATTGATTGATTTGTGATTACTTTTAGGGATTATAATATTCATCTTTTAACTTTTCAAATTATTCCTTCACATTATATCTTACTACTGCAAGAAACTCTCTATTCTTTTTCTAGTGTTTTTATACATTATATTTCTACCTATGTTGTGAAGCCTAAAATCATTGTTAATATTGGTTTTAAAAACTGAATTATCTTTCAAAAAATTTTTAAAATGAGGAAAACTATTTCATAATCTGTTATACATTAAGCATTCTCAGCACTCTTCAGTCTTCCCTGTAGATACAAGTTTCCATTTGATGTCATTTCTTCCATCTAAAGAATGTTCTTTCTTGTAGTATAGTGATAAATTTTCTTCATTTTTATTTGCCTGAAAGTGTCTTCATTTATTTTATTTGGCTGGTTATAGAATTATAGGTAGCTTTTTTTCTTCCATTGTCTAAAAAATATTTCTTCATTATCTTCTGGCTTTCATCATTTCTTCTCAGATGTCCGACTATTTTTTTCACTGTTTTCTTCCAAAGACATTATCATTTAATCCCTTATATTCATCTGTCTTTTGTCTCTTGCTGTTTTCATGACTTTCTCCATTACTGGCTTCCAGAAATCTGATAATTATATACTTTGGTCTAGGGTTGTGTGTGTATGTGTGTCCTGTTTGATTTTATTGATTTTCTTCAACCTGTGGTTTAAAATTTTCATTGAATTTACAAAATTTTTGACAATTATTTCTTCAAATATGTTTCTACTCTTTCCTTCTGAAAAGATTGCAATTCTACAGCTTATAGAAAATTTGATGTTTTTTATTTTATTTTTTTAATTTGTTTTAATTAGTTATACAAGACAGTGGAATGCATTTTGACACATTGTACATAATTGGAGCACAATGTCTCCTTCCTCTAGCTGAACATGGCAATTACACTAATAGTGCAATTATACATGTATATAGCATAATAATGTCCCTCTCATTCCACCAACTTTTCCATTCCCATACCCTCTACCCTCCCCTCACACCCCTTTCACAATCCAAAATTCTTTCATTCTTCCCTAGACCATCTCCTGTCCCCATTATGGATCAATATCCGCTTATCAGAAAAAACATTCAGTCTTTTTTTTTTTTTTTTTTTTTGAGAGGGGGTTGGCTTATTTTGCTTAGCATGTTATTCTCCAGTTCCATCTATTTACCTGCCAATGCCATAATTTCATTCTTCTTTAGGGCTGAGTAACAGTCCACTGTGCATATGTACCACATCTTCTTTGTATCTGTTGAAGGGCATTTAAGTTGGTTCCACCATTTAGCTATTATGAATTGAGCTTCTATAAATATTGATGTGGCTTCATCACTGTAGTGTGTTTATTTTAAGTCGTTTGGGTATAAACCGAGTGGAATAAATGGACCAAATGTTTCCATTCTAAGTTTTCTGAGGAATCGCCATAGTGATTGCACCAATTTGCAGTCCCACCAACAATGTATAAGTATACCTTTTTCCCATATCTTCACCAATACTTATTGTTGCTTGTATTCTTAATAACTGTCATTCTGACTGGAGATAAAATCTTAGAATAGTTTTGATTTGCATTTCTCTAATCACTTAAGATGATGAATATTGTTTATATGTTTGTTGATCAATTATATTTCTTCTTCTGTATGAAATGTCTATTCAGTTCCTTAGCCCATTTATTGATTGGGTTATTTAGATTTTTTTGGTGTTAATTTTTTTGAGTTCTTTATATATCCTGGAGATTACTGATTTATCTAAGGTGCGTGTGGTAAAGAGTTTCTCCCATTCTGTAGGCTCTCTCTTCACATTATTGATTCTTTCCCTTGCTGAGAAGATCCTTCATAGTTTGAATCCATCTCATTCATTGATTCTTGATTTTTTTTTTTTTTTGAGCTTCAGGATCTGGTTAAGGAAATCAGTTCTTAAGCTGACATGGTGGAGATTTGGTTGTTTCACATACTGTGCTCATTTGATATTTTTCATTTTGTATTTTTTCAATCTCTATTCTTTATTTGTATACTTTCTATTTCTATGCTTTGATTTCACTTTTTTCCTAATTTGATATTTAATTAATATCAATTATTATCTTCTGGTATTGCATTTTTTTGCCATACAGGATTTATTTATTTATTATTTATACTTTCTATTTCTCCTAATTAGAGTTTTCTCTAAATCACTGAATGTATTTCCAATGATTGTGTTAAAGTTTTAGCTCAGTAATTTCATGATTGCTGTTTTCCTAGTTATGTTTCTATTAATTG
This sequence comes from Marmota flaviventris, assembly GCF_047511675.1. Lineage (NCBI taxonomy): Eukaryota > Metazoa > Chordata > Mammalia > Rodentia > Sciuridae > Marmota > Marmota flaviventris. Next base: position 50,544,309 of record NC_092503.1, on the reverse strand, counting down.
ACTTTTTTCTTGGTTTTAAATCACAACCTTTTTCCTCCTTCTTTATGTGTCTAATAATTATTGATTGGATGCTTGTCATTGTGCACTATATTGTTGAGTGTCTAGATTAAGGTATGGTCCCTTAGAATTATGTTTGGGTTGTAATTAGTATACCTTCAGTTCAAAATAATCCTTTCAAGTAAGAAGGGTACAGAATAGCCTTTACATGAAGGCAAGTTTAGCTCTATTCCTACAGCATGACCTTTTTGTGTCTTTACTTATGATATGTGTATTTAGTGAGTTCCTTCAAATCTGACTGGTAAGAAATCAAATATATCCTAGCTTTATATAAACTCTGAGAATTGTTCCATATTTAGTTCTCGGGTATGTTTTGCCTCACCCCATAGTGTTTTCATATTTACTCTTTAGCAAAATATTTAAGAGAGCTTGTAAGGTGATTGCTGCAGCATTTTTTATGCATTAACATTCTTATTTTCAGTACCCTTTCCTATCAATTACCACTACTTAAACCTCCTTCTACTTTGATTTCTACCTCTTGAAATCAGACTGCTGTGCTGATTTTGAATTCACTTTAATTGATCACAGTCTGCAAAATATCTAAATATCGGAAGCCATCACAGAACTCACTTCATTTCTGTCCTTGCTCTCAGGTGTGGCAGGCCTGTGAGTTTGTTGTCAATGTTTGAAAATAGTAGTTCCAGTTTGCTTTGTTTTCTATTTCTTGTTTGCATGCAAGCGTGGAGGCAAGTTTGATATTCTGGCATGTTATAAGTGAAAATCCCCCTTTTATGAAGTTTTGAAATTTTACATCATGAATGGATAAGCAAAAATGGCATATCAACATGGTAGAATGCTATTCAGCAATATAAAGAATTCACAATAAGACAGGGAGCACTAGAGAAGAATAGTGTTACCTTAGGTTAGGTAGAGGGGAGTGAAGGGAGGAGACAGGGATTTGGGGACAGGAAGGATAGTAGAACAAAACCTACATTATTACTTTATGTATATATGTGACTGCATGACCAATGAGATTCTGTAACATGTCACTCAGAAAAACAAGAAATTATATCCCATGTATATATGATATATCAAAGTGCATAAATGCATTCTACTGTCATGTATAACTAATTAAAACAAATTTTTAAAAAATGAATGAATTACTGATACATATTACAGCATCAATGACATTCAGAAACATTGTGCTAAGTGAAAAAGTCACACCCAAAAGAATACACAGTGAATTATTCCTTTTATATAAAATACCCAGGAAAAGGAAAATATACAGAGATGAAAAGTAGATTAGCATTTGCCTAGGGCTGGGGTGAGAGTGAGGGAATTCTGTAAATGTGCAGGTGTTTTCTTTTTTTAGACATGAAAATATTCTGAAATTAAATTGTGGTGACTGCAATTCTGTAAATTTTCTAAAACTCATTGAATCACATGCTTCAAATGGATGAACTTTATGATATATAGATTATATCACAATAAAACTGATAAAATGTTGCATCTTGCAGTTAATCATGCTTTAAAAATTAATGAAGGACTCATGGCTGCATTGGAGGTAAAACAATATGGGAAGAACAAGTACCTGCCTGGAGAAATCTCCTGGAAACCAACAAAATATGACTTCAAAACTTTGCAAGTGCAGGAGAGTAGTAGGACAATATAAATGGCAGTATATTAATGGGAGCAGTATTGATTTGTAGAGTATGCCAGTGTTGCTCTCCATATAACATCATAGTTGACTGGAATTTTTTTTTTTTTTTTTTGTAGTTTGAAGGGAGAGAACATGAATTAAAGTAAATTTTCTTGAGAGAGAGAGAGAGAATTTTTAATATTTATTTTTTAGTTTTCAGCAGACACAACATCTTCGTTTGTATGTGGTGCTGAGGATCCAACCCAGGCCGCATGCATGCCAGGAGAGTGCGCTACCACTTGAGCCACATCCCCAGCCCAATTAAAGTAAATTTGACAATAAATGTGATTCCTACTGCTGATGACTGGAATAGGTAGGGACATTGACACTATAAAATTATAAAGATTAAAACACACACACATATATGTGCATATAACATATGCAGATATGTATATATGCATATATATATGGCATCATGAAGAAATAAAAGCTAGCTATAGCAAAAGCTATAGCTTTCATAGCATATTAAAAGACAGATGTTTCTTTAAAAAGCTGAAAATACTTAGTAACCATTATTTAGCTAATTTTGGAGAAATTTTAAAGACTAATTTTATTATATGAATATCAAGGCACTACTGACAAAAATCTTTTTTTCACATACAGTTTTGAGATTGCTGCAAACCCTTGTTTCTTATAACATGAAGAAATCACTCATCATTCCTGAGCATCCAGAGCATCCATAGTTCACTTGTGGCTTTTTGAAAGGAAGTTAAGTATTCCTATTGTTTTCCACTGCAAAACCATATGCCTGAGTTATCCACATACACCAGGAAATTTCTTACCATCAAATTCACACCCATGTACATGTAATATGCTAATGTTTAAAGATGAATTTTATTTAAGAGACAAAGTATTATCTTGAACATTATTTTTCTTTAATTTTTATTGTTGGTTGTTCAAAACATTACATAGTTCTTGACAAATCATATTTCACACTTTGATTCAAGTGGATTATGAACTCCCATTTTTACCCCGTATACAGATTGCAGCATCATATCGGTTACACATCCACTGTTTTACATATTGCTATACTAGTGTCTGTTGTATTCTGCTTCCTTTCCTATCCTTTACTATCCCCCATCCCCTCCCCTCCCATCTTCTCTCTCTACCCCATCTACTGTAATTCATTTCTCCCCCTTGTTTTTTTTTCCCCCTTTCCCCTCACTTCCTCTTGTATGTAATTTTGTATAACCATGAGGGTCTCCTTCCATTTCCATGCAATTTCCCTTCTCTTTCCTTTTCCCTCCCACCTCTCACCCCTGTTTAATGTTAATCTTCTTCTCATGCTCTTCCTCCCAACTCTGTTCTTAGTTACTCTCCTTATATCAAAGAAAACATTTGGCATTTGTTTTTTAGGGATTGGCTAGCTTCACTTAGCATAATCTGTTCTAATGCCATCCATTTCCCTGTAAATTCAATGATTTTGTCATTTTTTAATGCAGAGTAATACTCCATTGTGTATAAATGCCACATTTTTTTTATCCATTCGTCTATTGAAGGGCATCTAGGTTGGTTCCACAGTCTTGCTATTGTGAATTGTGCTGCTATGAACATCGATGTAGCAGTGTCCCTGTAGTATGCTCTTTTTAGGTCTTTAGGGAATAGACCAAGAAGGGGAATAGCTGGGTCAAATGGTGTTTCCATTGCCAGCTTTCCAAGAAATCTCCATACTGCTTTCCAAATTGGCTGCACCAATTTGCAGTCCCACCAGCAATGTACAAGTGTACCCTTTTCCCCACATCCTCGCCAGCACTTGTTGTTGTTTGACTTCATAATGGCTGCCAATCTTACTGGAGTGAGATGGTATCTTAGGGTGGTTTTGATTTGCATTTCTCTGACTGCTAGAGATGGTGAGCATTTTTTCATGTACTTATTGATTGATTGTATGTCCTCCCCTGAGAAGTGTCTGTTCAAGTCCTTGGCCCATTTGTTGATTGGGTTATTTGATTTCTTATTGTTTAATTTTTTGAGTTCTTTGTATACTCTGGATATTAGGGCTCTATCTGAAGTGTGAGGAGTAAAGATTTGTTCCCAGGATGTAGGCTCCCTATTTACCTCTCTTATTGTTTCTTTTGCTGAGAAAAAACTTTTTAGTTTGAGTAAGTCCCATTTGTTGATTCTAGTTATTAACTCTTGTGCTATGGGTGTCCTATTGAGGAATTTGGAGCCCGACCCCACAGTATGAAGATCATAGCCAACTTTTTCTTCTATCAGACACCATGTCTCTGATTTGATATCAAGCTCCTTGATCCATTTTGAGTTAACTTTTGTGCATGGTGAGAGAAAGGGATTCAGTTTCATTTTGTTGCATATGGATTTCCAGTTTTCCCAGCACCATTTGTTGAAGATGCTATCCTTCCTCCATTGCATGCTTTTAGTCCCTTTATCAAATATAAGATAGTTGTAGTTTTGTGGATTGGTTTCTGTGTCCTCTATTCTGTACCATTGGTCCACCCGCCTGTTTTGGTACCAGTACCATGCTGTTTTTGTTACTATTGCTCTGTAGAATAGTTTGAGGTCTGGTATCGCTATACCGCCTGATTCACACTTCCTGCTTAGAGTTGTTTTTGCTATTCTGGGTCTTTTATTTTTCCATATGAATTTCATAATTGCTTTATCTATTTCTACAAGAAATGCCGTTGGGATTTTGATTGGCGTTGCATTAAACCTATAGAGAAATTTTGGTAATATCACCATTTTGATGATGTTAGTTCTGCCTATCCATGAACAGGGTATATTTTTCCATCTTCTAAGATCTTCTTCTATTTCTCTCTTTAGGGTTCTGTAGTTTTCATTGTATAAGTCTTTCACCTCTTTTGTTAGGTTGATTCCCAAGTATTTTTTTTTTTTTGAGGATATTGTGAATGGAGTGGTTGTCCTCATTTCCATTTCAGAGGATTTGTCGCTGATATACAGGAATGCCTTTGATTTATGCATGTTAATTTTATAGCCTGCCACTTTGCTGAATTCATTTATTAGCTCTAATAGTTTCTTTGTAGACCCTTTTGGGTCTGTTAGGTATAGAATCATGTCACCTGCAAATAGTGATAATTTAAGTTCTTCTTTTCCTATTTTGATGCCTTTAATTTCTTTCGTCTGTCTAATTGCTCTGGCCAGTGTTTCGAGAACTATGTTGAACAGAAGTGGTGAGAGAGGGCATCCCTGTCTTGTTCCAGATTTTAGAGGGAATGCCTCCAATTTTTCTCCATTCAGAATGATGCTAGCCTGAGGCTTAGCATAGATTGCTTTTACAATATTGAGGTATGTTCCTGTTATCCCTAGTTTTTCTAGAGTTTTGAACATAAAGGGATGCTGTACTTTGTCAAATGCTTTTTCTGCATCTATCGAGATGATCATTTGGTTCTTATTTTTAAGTCTATTGATGTGGTGAATAACATTTATTGATTTCCGTATATTGAACCAGCCTTGCATCCCAGGGATGAATTCTACTTGGTCATGGTGCACAATTTTTTCTGATATGTTTTTGTATCCGATTCGCCAGAATTTTATTGAGGATTTTTGCATCTAGGTTCATTAGAGATATTGGTCTGTAGTTTTCTTTCTTTGAAGTGTCTTTGTCTGGTTTAGGAATCAGGGTGATGTTGGCCTCGTAGAATGAATTTGGAAGTTTTCCCTCTTTTTCTATTTCCTGAAATAGCTTGAAAAGTATTGGTATTAGTTCCTCTTTAAAGGTTTTGTAAAACTCTGCTGTATACCCATCTGGTCCTGGGTTTTTCTTAGTTGGTAGTCTTTTGATGGTTTCTTCTATTTCCTCAATTGATATTGGTCTGTTTAGGTTGTCTATATCCTCCTGACTCAATCTGGGCAGATCATATGACTTAAGAAATTAATCGATGCCTTCACTATCTTCTATTTTATTGGAGTATAAGGATTCAAAACAATTTCTGATTATCTTCTGTATTTCTGAAGTGTCTGTTGTGATATTGCCTTTTTCATCCCGTATGCTAGTAATTTGAGTTCTCTCTCTTCTTCTCTTCGTTAGCATGGCTAAGGGTCTGTCGATTTTATTTATTTTTTCAAAGAACCAACTTTTAGTTTTATCAATTTTTTCAATTGTTTCTTTTGTTTCGATTTCATTAACTTCAGCTCTGATTTTAATTATTTCTTGCCTTCTACTTCTTTTGCTGTTGTTTTGCTCTTCTTTTTCTAGGATTTTGAGATGAAGTATTCTTGAACATTTTTAAACATAAGTCAAATAAGTCAATTCCAAGAAACCAAATGTGGAATATTCTCTGTTATGTGGATGCTAACACACAGCAAGGTGGGCGGGGGGTGGAGTGGGATAGAAGTTCAGTGGGAAGGGGGACAGAAAAAAGAAAGAAAATGGAATTAATCTGACACAGCTTTCTTATGTACATATATAAATACACCATAGACTGGGATCCCAATTAGAATAACATGTACTCCATGTTTTTATAAATATGTCAAAATATACTCTACTGTCATGTATAACTAAAAAGAACGAATAAAAAGAATAAAAATGCTTTTTAAAAATCATAGAAATTCAATCTATTTGATCATGTAAGTTAAAGACTTGGCATGAGATTATATGCATGGCACCATATTAATGTTTAAAATTCAATTAAAACTGAATATGGATAATTTTTTCATGGTTCATTACCAAAATACACTGGAGTGGAAAACAGGTGATGCTTTTGATAGAGTCATCGAGTTAGATCATCCTGTAAGAGACAGAATTATGACTGAATGTTATTAAGAGTTTGTTTTGTTCCCTATTTCAGTTTTTCACCCAGTGTAACACATTGCCTGTCCTGCTGTTGTTTACAAACGTTTTTACAGTTGGCATAAGTATGTACACTAAATCTATTCTGATTAATATGGGTATCCCACTGTGCAGCTCCCTTTACAATGGTGCCCCTTAAGTAGTGTTTTTATTGCCGAAGTTATCCTGCTTTTGTAATGTGTGTTATTAAGTGTTGCCTCTTTCCAGCATTTTGAGGCTCCACAATTACCAAAAATGGCAACTATATGATATTTGCAGATTTACTCAAAAGCTTGAACAGGGACTAGAAGTTGATAGAAGTCAATAGCAGTATTTGTGCCTGGGGATCCTGCTGAAAAAAAAAACAAAAGTAATTCCAGTTCAACATTTTTAATTTCCAGGGAGCCATTGAATATAGGCCTCTGGGTAACCACAACCACACTCATTGCAAACAGACACGATTGCAACACTGACAAATGAAACAAAATCTCCTCAGAGCATTCTTTCCAATAATACTGCTTTATATGCAATATTTTGCTGCTTAATGGACACAAAGAAACTTTATTTTTTTTGGTTCTGCTTTGGCAATAAATCATTTTTTATAACTGAAGACAATCCTCCCTCACATCCAATTTTGTAGCATAAGATTGAATCAAAAGAAACAAGGGAAATCATTCCTATCTATCTCTTTGTATTAGCGACTCTAGATTTAAATATCTTTCTTAATATTCTAGTTTGTTTTGCTTGCACATCATAAAAAAAGTTATTTTTATTCAAATATATTTTAGTTGAGTCAGTTAAAATAGTCAAGATCCTAGTGGCAAATACAAGATGAATAAGGATGTGGTTATATTATAAGGAGGAAAGCTTGGGACATAGTAAACCAATCATGGCACAACAAGCATAGTATGCAAAGGTCAACACATAGGTTTTATTTGCCTTTTTTTTTTTTTTTTGTACTGGGGATTCAACCCAGGGGTACTTAACTACTGAGCCATATCCTCAGCCCAAGCCCTTTTTGGTATTTTATTTAGAGACAGGGTCTCATTGAGTTGCTAGGGCCTCCCTAAGTTGCTGACCCCAACTTTGAACTTGAAATCCTCCTGTCTCAGCCTCCTGAGCCACTGGGATTACAGGCATGTGCCATGTATCTGGCTCACATATAGGTTCTAGATCACAATAGCTAAACCTAACTTGTGGCAAACCACTCTGACACAGAAATCATATTTGCCTAATACCATTTTAAGCTCACATTCTTTTCAGCAGACTAGAAATAAAATAACCCAGAGTTTGCAAAATTATTGAAGAAACTACATGACCAATTCAAACCTATTGAATAATGCAAGACAATATTTAGCCAAGCAGTCAATTATGAAGCATAAAAGGGGCAAGAATAATCAGAATGGGATGAAATAATTCTAAAACATCCTATGAGTCATAGGATGTAAAACTATTTATGAAAAGTGTGCTTAAATGTATAAAATTGAAATGGAATGAGGGAGAAATGATAATATTACAGGAAGTAGAGAATTAAAACACAAAGGAAACTGAATATGGCTGAGTCACATGCTGTGCTATGCGTTTGCTGGTCTATTGATTGGAAAGGACAGTAATAAAGATGGATTTTTTGTTGCACTTTGCAGTTCACAACATACCTATCTCACATTGACTCTTCTAACCACTTCTTGATCTGAGCCAATATTATCTCCAGTTTTCACACAAAAAAGCTCAGACTAGTTAAATATGAGAACCTTAGCCTCTTAAATCCAAAAGTGGTGCTCTTTTACTCTTCAATACATTTAGCTTAACACTTTAAAAAAAAAAGGTTCAAGAATGTCTAGAATACATTTTGAGCCACTCTTAGAAGAAAAGTACACAAAATAAGGAGTGGTGAGTCAGGGCCTTGGGCACGTCTCCCTCCTTCTCCACTCAACACCAGAGCTTCTCTTGGGCTGGCAAGAGGAGTTGGGAACTGGGTTTGGGAGCCCAGGAGACAGAAGGAGAGCTTCACTGGCCCTTGTATTCATAGCTTCAGGCTAAAATCTAGCCAATTTGCTTTGAATTTTCTTTCTTCTGTAAAAAATAATGACCTTTTCATAGATTTAGAAAGGCCTCCTTAAGGGGAGCTGCATTACAGCTGTTCATGTTCCATTGATAAGATTACTAAGGAATCTAGTTTTGTTTTTTTTTCTTTTCAAATAATGTCCCCTTTATTCAGAACCTAGCTGATAACAATAGTGTGCATTTCCTGTTCTAACTCTTCTCCCAGATATCAAGTTGATACCCACACCATTGGTTATCAGTGATGCACATTAACTCATAGTAACCTTTTGGTGAGTGGACACAGGGGATTGTGAAATACTGAGCTCTTCCATATGGATGTGTGTTAGTCTTGTCCTAGTTGCATCCTTTCCAAGATTTCAGAGGATTAGATGGCTATAATTGTGGAGAAGTAAATGCGTAATCTATAGTCTGTTTCAGAAACAGAAGACCAGATGATTCTCTTTTCATAAAGGGTGAAGATTTCACCCAGTACAGCTCTGATAAGGCCTAGTCATTCAGAATGGGTGTAACCTGAAATGATGCCAGCAATGTTATTTTAACTTCTGAAAATTGCCTGTGTTCAGCCGTCACCTTGCAAGTCTGTGCTCCAATAAAAAGGTTTGAAATGGAAGAGTTTCTTCTTTCCTTCAGTTCCTCTCTTAATTCTGTCTTGAAGTGCATCGTGAATCTGAATGAGCTCCAGACAAACCTCACATACAACAGACAGGGGAATTCAAACCAATGCATTTATTATACTCAGGAGTCACAGCTGAGGCCCAGGGTTGCCAAATCTAGCAGGGTTTATAAAGACTGCTCGTGGTTTTCATAAGCATTGATTGCAGCCAAAATGCTGTTTTGTGAGCTGAATTTTTTATCCAATTGCCAAGTGACCAGTGTTAACTTTGCATCAGTATGAGGGTCTATTAAGCTTATTTTATGACTTTCTGTATACAAGCTTACTTAGCTCTGCAAAGATGTACCATAAACATGAAGTTTTCCTTCCAAATTACTGTCAATGAAGAAAATGTTTTTTGTTTGTTTTGTTTTGTTTTCCTGAATCCTGAGCAGTTGGACTATGATCACATACCAAAAAAACAAAAACAACACAAACCAATCCTTCTAAAGATTAGGGAAGATAAAAAGGTAATTTTTATCAATAAAGAGAATGGTATCCCTGCATCCTTATCATTACAATAGTTACTAGTGTTAGAAGCCTGTAAAAAAAAAAATAATGAGTTTTCCATGTACTGTATTATAGAATAGATAAAAATAGAGTCCAAGACCCAGAGGAATTTGGAGCACGAAGTTCTGCATGTAGATGGGTGGAAACAATGCTGTACTTAAGCACAGTAACAGAACTTAACCCTAATTGAGGATGTTCCCTAAGGAGCTCGTTACTACAAGATCTATCTAAAGGATTTCTATACACCATTTAGTGTCAGTCATCTGGCTGGCACTTAACAGTAACAGCTTTTCCCTGAAATTCAGTCTCATTGCTATCTATTTATGTTCTTTTAAATGGGATGGGAAAAGATTAAGAAAAAAACTGAATAAAATAGAATTAATGTTTTGAATGATGCTCTTTTCCTTTAAGATTTGAATCATTGCTTTCATATGTTGAAACAGAAAGATTTTTAAAAAGTCAAAAATATAGTATATCTCAGGAGACACTGAGTTCCGGGTAAGTAGATTATTCATTTGACCTTTGTAGCTCAAAAACATCATGTGAGTGGACAGCCTTTAGAGAAAGAGTCTTAATTCACCTATTTATTAAATATCGGGTGCCAAGTATATCTCAAACTTTGTGCTAGCTACTAAGAATGAAAAATGAGCAAGTTGTCCTAACATTCTACTTACAGAGACAGCCATGGCAGTAAATAATCAGATATAATATAATTAATGCCATAATCTCATTGTACAGGAAACCCATCAAGTTTCTTCCTGTTTCAGGTGGTATGGGCTGTGCCTTCTGCTTCAAACACCATTTCTCAGCTTACTGCGCTCATCAATTTCTGGGACTTTATCTTTTATTTTTCTCCTATGTTTGCATTAGATATGCACTCCCTGTGGGCAGGATTTAGCTTGTTCAACTCCATATTCCTAGTTCTCATAGGATGGCCTGGCATATATTTGTGATTTAAAAATAGTTACATGAATTCATAAATGTAGAACATATAATGGCAGCAAATAAGAATAAAACTTTCATTTCCACGTCAAACCCTTATTACTATGGACAAGTCACGATAGGAAGGCAATGTGAGAAATGAAAGAAAAGCAGTGAGACAACGTGGAGTAGGTGAGTTAGGAGTGGAGGAAAAGCCTTTTCAAGACATTCATTTTCTTTCTTAATTAGGAAAGCCAAGGCCTCCTGTGGTCATTCCGCAAGGATCCAAAGCCACAATCTCTGCTACTTTTCTACCACAAAGTGTTTCACTGGATTTTTCTTTATATGTAAAGTCTTTCCTGATTCCCAAGTTTCTAAAATAAATGTGGTTTTCTTTACTAATTTAGATTATGAAGAGATTAATTCAACCTATCACCAATATATTCATTTTATTTTTATTTTTAGTATACAACTTTTTGAAGGATTGCATTTATATCTTTTTATTTTTTTTTTAGAGAGAGAGAGAAATTTTTAATATTTATTTTTTAGTTTTCAGCAGACATAACATCTTTGTTTGTATGTGGTGCTGAGGATCGAACCCGGGCCGCACGCATGACAGGTGAGCACACTACTGCTTGAGCCACATCCCCAGCCCTGCATTTATATCTTTACATGTGAGTTATGTCCAGCTTTCACCTTCACTCTAGAAGCCAAGTTCTATTCATACCAGGAGAATGTTTCTCGGATTGGTGATCACGATTAAGCAAGTCTGTGTTGTACATGAATAGGAGCCAGCTTCATGACCTGGGGTAAGTCACCTTTCCTCTCATGTGCCTCAGTTTTATCAGTGATAAAATGAAGAAAATGAATTTAACCTATAGCCTGATAGTGAGGATTAGATATGAGAATCCGGGGATAATACTGAGCTGAGAACAAGGCCCTCTGAGTGATCAAGTAATTGCATCCCCTATAGGTCAGTGCTATGGATCTTCTTTCTCCCTATCCTAATGCAAATCTTTAGCAATTTATGTGATGTCCTGTGACAAGAAACATTTCAAAAGATAGTTACCTTTCTAGCACTCATGAACTCTGCTTAGTACTCAACAGGATATAAGAGTTCAATATGGACATAAATGATTAATATATATATATATATATATATATATATACACACACACACACACACACACACACACACACACACATACATACATATATACATACATAATTTTCTGGAAAAATTGGAATATTTTAAGGGCTATATTTCATTTATTCTCATAGAATTTGTGTGAAGTAGATAGTCCAGTGTGAATATTCTTATATTCCCATAGGTACATTTAGCAAACTAAAGTTGCCCTGTAAGCTAATAGCAATGCTTAGAAGAGGAAAATGTTACCAAGGCATTGTGATTAACAGTAGTCTGACCTTTAGAGTTGGACAGACATGTGTTTAAAGCTGCACAAATTGTTCAACTTCTCTGTTTCCTCATCTGTAAAGTTCAGTTAATAAGAGTAACTACCTCATAAGTCTATTAGTGAGTGGCAAATTGCAAAATACTTGTAGTTAATAGAGTTCCTGGTACATGATAAGTGTTCACTGTGTCTTAATTTTTATCATTATTACTACCAGGCAGCATCATAATTATCAGCAGCCATGGTGCTGAGACAACCTGGACTTAGAAATTTTAATTAGCCTTTTCTGGAGCCATGTAATTACAGCCTTAGTCACAGGAAAATTAAAATTGAGTTCAAGCATGCACAAGCATGCACACACACACACACCCAACACACACATAGTCAGCAAGTCTGGATTATACACACACACACAATAACAGTTTAAGAAATGGAATTTATATATCCTAGATGCAACTGTATATGATTTTATGATCCATTATGTTTCATCAATGCCAAATTTGGTTAAAATTATAGCACGCTATAATGTGCCATGTGTGTATAATCCAGACTTGTTGAATAGCCCTTTACTGAAAAATATGTAAATAAATTTTGCTATATTCAATAGAGGAACTGTGTCATTCTTGTTTGGTAGAATAGCCCAAGATTTATTTACACAACAGCTTGGGCAATTGACAGGAGTGTGTTCTGTGACTTCAACTTTCAGGAAAGATCTGATCTTTTGTGTGGTTGATGGGTGCTACATCTCTGCCTTTCTAGTGATTTCAAGACCACACTGTTTTGTCCCTCTCTCAGGTGTTTGTAGAAATAAAGAATTCTCAGCTACAGGCCTTCAAACCCAGAAGGCCTTCCCCTAAGCTCCAGTGCAAAATGCAAGTTTCCCTCTCTGTGTGCATCTGCCAGTTAGGCTCTCAGCCAACTGTAATTCACTGGGGGCTTCAGTCTAGAGGGTTCTAAGTGGATTTTAACTTTAATCCTAGGACAATTATCACCATATAATGCTTCTTTAATTTCTGTAATTTGGGAGCACAATGGAAATGTGTCACTTATTAGCCCACTCATTTTCAGCTGGGGTCAGGACTAGCTCCATAACACTTGTGAAGTTGAGAAATCTGTCTAAAATCTCTCTCTTTTCTTCTATTCTAGTTCATATTTCTGAAAGCTATGAGCAGGCCCTGCCTCTCAATCCTAAATGCCTCCTCCACCTGCAACATTCAGACTCAAAAACTATCCTCACAAATAACACAGTACCAATTTCTCTCAAAATAGACTTCAAGTTTTAGTAATATTTCTGTTTTATATGGTTTTAAACTTTATATAATGAGTCTACACTGTACCTATTTTCTTCTACTTTGTTTTTTCTTTCAACAGTAGCTAGGTGTGTAAGATTTATCCATACTGATACTTGTAGATATCATTCCTCTTCATGAATATAGCACAATTTATTTACATACTGTGCAGTAAAGGGCTAGTCAGCAAGTCTGGATTATACACACATGGCACATTTCAAATTTTTATTCCTTACTCATTTCCTGAGAGGTACCTTCCAGCCTTTGTAGCATCTTATTTGATAAAACCATCCTTATTCAGCTGGGGCCTTAGATGATGCTGGATAGTCTATGCTAACAATGTGATTTATGGTGGAGGTGGAGGACTTGGACCACATATTATCTGGTTGAACTCTTGATAGACTAGAGACTAAGTTCAGCCTAAAATCAGCTATTTGGGCAGTCACCCATGATGAGGTAAGCAAAGTCCAATAAAAATCTTAGGCACTAAGGCTCAGGTAAGCTTCCCTAGTTGACAGTACTTTGGGGGGTATGTTTTCACACATTGTGGCTGGGAGAAGTAAATGCTATTCATACAACTCCACTAGAAGAGGATAAGTGCAAGCTCACACCTGGTGCCTGGATTCTGACTTTTGTGCCTGTCTGTGTTAATTGTTTTAAAGTGTGCCCTTTCATTGTAACAAATCACAACCATGAGGATGGTTTGCTTTGTTCTGTGAGTCCTTCTAGTAAATCAATGAACTTGGGCATGGCTTAAGAACCTCCAAACACCTATACTCTTCTATTGCTTGTATGCTTTTTCACCACCATGACCAAAAGACCAGACAAGAACAATTTTAGAGGAGGAAAAGATTACTAAGAGCTCATGCTTTCGAGGTCTCAGTCCATAGGTGGCCAACTTGATTGCTCTAGGCCTGAGATAAGGCAGAACACCATGGCAGAAGAATGTGGTGGAGGAAAGTGACTCAGAAAATGGAACCAGGAAGAGAGAGAGAGAGAGACTTCATTCACCATAGGTGAATATATACCCCAGATGAAAGCCCATCCTACCTGCCACAACCTACCTGCTTATAGTTACCACAAAGTTAATCCCTATCATTTTCACCTATGCTCATAACCCAATCATTTCACCTCTGAACTTTCTTGCATTGTCTTACACATGAGCTTTTGGGGACATCTCATAGCTAAACCATAACACCTACTGATGGACATTGTTTCCAAAGTTTTGCTAAATCTCTGCTATCGCACACATGTTTATTAAGAACAGTGGAACATTTTGTACATGTGCACATGAAATTCCTTAGTCATAAGAACAGTGTCCTAAAATTCTGAATTGCTCCCAATATAGTTGTACCATTTTACAGTTCCACCGATCTTATCTTAGTGTTTCATCCTGTCTTCACTAACACTGGGTATTGACAACATTTTTTTTTTTTTTTTTGGTCAGATAGAATACAGGGAATTGAACTCAGAGATGTTTTATCATTGAGCCACATTCCCAGTTCTTTGTATTTTTTATTTTGAGATGGGGTCTCATTAACTTGCTGAGGCTGGCCTTGAACTTACAATCCTCCTGCTTTAGTCTCCTGATCCACTGGGATTACAGGCATATGCTACCACGCCCAGCTGCCAGACTTGTTTCAAAAACATAAGAATATGTTTTATTTTTCCAAAATTTGCATTCTCCTGGTAATCTGTAAGTCTGAGCAACTTCCTGTGATTTGGGGATTTTGTGTGTGTGTGTGTGATTACCTAATCACATATTTTGTACTTTTCTGTTGTATGTTTTAAAATTACTGTTAGAAGACCCATGTATGTATTTAGAATTATTTAAAGTTTATAAGAATAGCAAATACATGCTCTTTTTGTTGTCCTTGTAGTCTCTTAACGTAAATTATAGTAAAAAAAACTTGAAGATTCAAAATTATATATATTATCATTCTTTTCTTTATGATTTATGCTTTTGTATCTTGCCTGAGTGTTTTTTCTCTAGTTCATTATAAAGATGGTCTCTTACATTTTCTTCCAAATGTTTAAAATGCTTGCTTTTTCACATTTATATACTTTATTTCTCACAAATTTAGTTTTGTACATGAAACATTTTTTCTTTTCCACCCATTAAGACAATCAGTTTTCCCCATAGTATTTCCTTATATAAGCAATCTATTATTGCCCTTTTCCATTTTTAATGTTTTCTCCCCTATAACATTTCCATAAATCCAGTCTTCTCTATTTATTTTCTCTCTATTCTTATTCATTAATCTATATTATATTCATCCAGTAGCAAACGTCCTAATTACTGCATTACTAAAACCTGACCTCATTATTAAAATCTTGGGATCTAGAAAGGTGTATTCTAACCCTCTTATTCTTCCACAAAATGATTTTAAAGTCAATTTGTTTAATCATTACAAAACACTTTGGAAATTTCAATTGAAATTGTCTTGCCTATACACAAATGATGAAACAATACATATTTAACAATGTTTAATTTTCTGTATGACCTGATTCCCAATATTTTGTGACTTCATTTTTCATATTTTTTATCTTTAATACCTTTTATTAGAATTTTATTCCTTTCTCTATGAAGTTTTGAATATATTTTCCTACTTTTATTCTTAGGTACCATATATATTTTGATTGCTATTGTAAATGGCATTTAAAATACTTTTAATTATTGCTGGTGTGGAAAAACACAACTGATTTCTAAATATTAATTATGAATCTTGCTAAACACTGATAATTTCTAATAATTTTCTCATACATTTTTAATGTAAATTGTTAATATTAGCTTAATACATAATTCCTTTATTTACATTAAAAATGTCATTTATTTGGAGAATTAAAAATTAAAACAATAAAGAGTACTACATATTTATGTACACACACACGTGTGTGTATACACACATACACATACACACACACACACACACACACACACACACAAAAGCCTGCATGAAAAATTATTAAAGTTACTCATAATTGCCCCAAACTGGAAGTAACCATAATGTCTTTTGATAGATGAATTGACAAACCAATTATACCCATAAAAGGTAAGTTAATCATTGATAAGAATAAATGAGACACAAAAATTTATAGAGGAATCTTAAAAGCATATTGCAAAGTGAAAGAAATGAATCTGAAAAGCCTTACATTTGGAATGATTCCAACAGCATGGCATTCTAGAAAAGGCAAAACATTATAGAAATGGAGGAGGGGTCAAGAGGGCAGAGTAGAGAAGTTTACTTTCCAAACTACTCCATGGGTAAAACTAGGAAACAGGACAAATGCCTTCTCTCTGAGGTCAGCTAAAAAAATTGAAAGAAAGAAAGAAGAAAGAAAGAAAGAAAGAAAGAAAGAAAGAAAGAAAGAAAGAAAGAAAGAAAGAAAGAAAGGAGGGAAGAAAGAAGGGAAGAGAGAAAGAAAGAAATCCTCTTGGGATTTAATACTAGACTCGGACTGGCCTAGGGACACAGAAGGTTTGATAGAATAAAATTCTTAAAATCAAAGAAAGAAAAACCTCACCTCTGGCTCCTGCAGCTGCTAATGCAGATCCGCAGTGGGCAGGTGGGAGAGAGAGACTGAGAACCCGCAATTTGGGTGGCACTGAGGTTAGTCTTGAAGTGAAGAGGTGATTGGGGACATTGTTGAGCTGATCCAATGGGCAAGCTGCACTTTGTTTTCATGAGAGAGGGATGCTCATCTCCCAGTGAAAGGCAGAGAGAGCAGGCCAGGGTCAGCCACCATCTTTTTCAGCTGCTACAGTAGCAGGTGAGTTGACTCCAAACACAAATGCCCAGACCTATGTAATTCTAGCTGAGTCACAAAACCTGACCTGGCCGAGGCCTGCCATATGACCCAGAGTGTGGGTCACCAGAAAAACAGGTGAAATTCTGGTGCAGAGAGTGCTGTACCCAGAGGAATTCAAGCAACTCAGACCTGGGAGATCCTGGATGTCTCTCACACTTTGAGTCTTGCAGTTTACAAAATGAGCTGGAGCCAATTGGGACTTGATCAGGAATCGGGAAAGTGAATGTGTGCTTTGGGACTGAGCCCAGGTGGCTGAGATATGGGAGCCATAGGAGGTGGAGGGGGGTGAAGGACTGGTTCTTCTGCTACTCAAGCAGAACCCAGAGGAGAGTCAAGCAGTACAGATGCCCAGTGGCAGACCAGAAGCAATTGGGCTCTGGAGGTGTGCTAATTCAAAAGTCTCACCAAATACCATTTCACAAAGCTACGGGGGTTCTAGCTAGACCCAAACCCTTCCTCTAGGAGCTCTGTCCCTGGAAACCCCTTTCCCAGAACTCTACAGAGACCCCTCACTTTGAGTGGAGTAGTAAACACCTTCCGACTTACTCCACCTTATACAGCTAAGAAGGGAAGCTGAGAACAGGTAACATTTCACAAAAAGAAGGAACTGACAACCCCCAACCACTACCCTGTTGTCAATATATACATCAATACAAAAAGGAAAGACAGACAACTGGAGACTGAAAACCAACATATAATATTACAGACAATTTTACAACCATCACAACAGAAAAAAAAAATCCGTTAATCTTCCCTGAAGAACTATTTGTTTGTTTTAAGTTTTATGTGCTGCTCATGGACATTTGAACATGGCTTTTGATTAGTAAACCTTAGTTTTGCTTTATACTGTTTTTTGTTTGTTTTGTATTGTTTTTCTTCTGCTTCTCTTGATTCTCTTCCTCTCATTTCTTTCAGCTAAATTCTATTGTTCTCTCTTTCACTCTTCCTTTAACTCTTTTTTACCTCTCTTTTTCATCCTCGCTCTAAATTATTACATCCTACGTCTTCTCTTTATTCTCCTTCTTTACCTTTTTGAAATAGAAAACACTTTTATAAACATAATATATCTACTGTTGGCAAGTGCCTACCATACCATGTCTGTTTATAACGCCAATCAACACTGTTGATGCCAAAATAGGAACTAAGTATTTAGTTTAACAGTGAATATTGACTGAATTATTGTTGTTATTATTTATCTCCTCCTAAAATGTGAAGTACTAGAAATCTTCAGGAACACTATAAATTCATAGTATTCATAGAGCAGAAGCTCTGCCACCTCAGATTCTTACTGATGAAGAGGTAGACATACAAACAACATGAAAAAGCAAGGAACAAACCATTTCAAACAATTCAAAATACCTCATTAAGAGAATCCATGATATCACAGTGGATGAATCGTAGAGAAGGAATTTAGGAAGTTCATAGTTAAACTGATATATGAGATAAAAGATGATGTAAGTTGTGAAATCAGAAAGAAGCTTCAAAACATGAAAGATCATTTCAATAAGAAGATAGAGGGAGTGGGGTTGTGGCTCAGAAGTAGAGCGCTCACCTACCATGCATGAGGTACTAGTTTTAATCCTCAGCACCACATAAAAATAAAATAAAGATATTGCATCCACTATAACTAAAAAGTAAATATTAAAAAAAGAAGATAGAAGAACAAATTGGAAATTCTCAAAATAAAAGAATCAATAAACCGAATTTAAAAATCAATGGAAAGCATCACCAGCAGATGAGACCAGTTGGAAGACAAAGTGTCTGGCAACAAAGACAAAATATATAATCTGGAAAACAAAGCTGATCATGGAGAAAACATGTTAATAGAACACAAAGAGAAGTTTAAAAAAATAGGATAACATGAAAAAGCTAAATTTAAGATTTATCTGATAGATGAAGGCTTGGAAATACAAACTACAGGAATGAAGAATCTTTTCAATGAAATAATCTGGAAATCTCCCAAACTTCAAGAATGAAATAGAAAATCAAATAAAGGAGCTTACAGAACTCCAAATATACAAAATTACAACAGACCTACACTGAAGCACATCATTATGAAAATGTCCAGCCTACAGAATAAGAATAAAATTTTAAAGGCTGCTGGAGGAAAAATGACAGGTGACATAAAGGGATACCTTTATTTTAAAGGCTGCTGGAGAAAATAAATGACAGGTGACATAAAGGGAAACCAATCCAACTCTCAGCTGATTTTTCAACCCAGACCCTAAAAGTCAGGAGGTCTTGGAATAATGTATACCAAGCCCTGAAAAAAAGTGAATGCCAACCAAGAATACTATATCTGGTAAAATTAAGCTTCATATTTGATGGTGAAATAAAAATCTTCCATAATAAACAAAAGTTAAATGAGTTCACAACTAGACTGCATTATAAAACATACTCAACACAATATTTCACACAAAATGAATGGAAAATAAAATTGAAAACCAGCAAAGGAGGAACTACAATAGAAGAATAGTTACTCAAAGGGGAAACTAATTTGAATTAAAAATCAAAATAAAATGACAGGGAATAAAACTATTTCTCAATAATAACATTGTAAATGGCTTAAACTCATCAAACAAAAGACACAGACTGGCAGATTGGATTAAAAAACAAGACCCAACAAATGTGTTATTTCCAAGAGATTGGCCTCATAGGCAAAGACATCCACAAACTGAAGGTAAAAAGGATAGGGTAAAAATCATATCATTCACATGGATCTCATAAACAAGCAGGAGTTTCTATTCTCAGATAAAGTGGACTTCAAAACAAAGTTAATCAGAAGAGCCAAAGAAGGTCATTCCATTCTACTTAAGGGAATGGTCCATCAATAAGCTATAACAATTGTAAATATTTAGGCCCCAAACAATGGAGCACCTATGTACATCAAACAAACCAACTCAATTTTAAAAACCAAACAGACCAGAACACAATAATACTGGGTTACTTAACATGCATCTCTCATTATTTATAACAAATCTAATGAAAAATGTTAATAGCAGAAAAAAATGTGTATGGTGTTGGGGGAAAAGATGTGTTCAGCAACTTTTTGTACTCTCTATTCCAACTATCAGCAAACCTAAAACTATTCTAAAAAATGAAGCCTGTTAATTTTTAAAAGCAAATAATAATAATAATAATAATAATAATAATCTGAAAGAAAGAATAGCTGCATTCAAATCAATGAATACTTTCAACTAATTCCTTATACACATTCCATTATTCTACACACACACACACACACACACACACACACACACTGTACTCCATATATCACAAATAGTCTTGAGGTGAAAGTCCATGAAGACAAGATCTCTGCCATTGGGATTTGTGTAACTGACATATCCATGTAACTTATATTTCCCAGTTGATTGCCATAAGTAGGTTCTTCATGATCATAATTAATGAATAAACTAATAAGTTAATACAAATATTCAATAGAAAAGGGGATTTAGATAGTCATTGGAAGGAACCCCTATAAGATCTAGAAATGACTTTCCAATAAATCAAAAGTATTAGCATCAAAAGAGAAAGAGCAGAAAGAGGACCACACTGGGAGGATCCATTGGTAAGCCAGTTGCCTATGATCTATAGTAACAGTAGCATTATTTGACTTCTTAGAAAAAAATCAAGAGAAGGTACTTGATCTGTTTATTCAGGTTTAGGTGAATGCAAGAACACCAGTTTGGTCTCTTTCCACCATAGATAATTGTATTTCCAAATGAATTTACTGTGCCAATGATCAGGATGGATATGATCTTTAAATGTAAACTTGAACTATTCCTGGGATAAGTTTCTGTCACATATTTTGTATGGGGAGAGTGCTAAAAAAGGGGCAGAGGGAGACTAGGAACAGTATAACCAGGAAAATTTCAGATAATTTTTATTACTGGGATGATGTTGCTGTCCTTAAATATAAGAAAATGTTTTCTTTTAAGATGCTCAAGCTGGGCATGGTAGTGCATGCCTATAATCCCAGCAGTTTGGAAGGCTGAGGCAGGAGAATTGAGGGTTCAAAGCCAACCTCAGCAACCATAAAGCACTAAAGCAACTTAGTGAGACCTGTCTATAAGTAAAATACAAAATAGGGCTGGGGATGTGGCTCAGTGGTCAAGTGCCCCTGAGTTCAATCCCTGGTACCAAAATGAAAAAAAAAAAATTGCTCAAACCCCAGTTTAGAATGGTTAAATTTTAAATGAAGTAATGTTACTGCAAGAACTAGAATAAAATACATGAGCATTTTTCAATAAATAAAGTACAGGAGCCATAAGTAAAAATAAATGATCTGTTTATCATAGAAAATTTTAAATGCTTTCTTGACTAAAGATGAACTAAAATTGCAAGACAATCAAAATTGTTTTTAATTTAAATATCAGGCAGATTGTCACTACTCAATGATAAACAAGAGAAAAAAGATATAATTCTCAGCAAAAGGAAATAAAAGAATCAAATATATACTCAAAATTTTCAATAAGTCTAGTAATGAAACAATGCATTCTAGTTACAGAGGGTAAGTTGATTTTAGTGATAAAAGACTGAAAAGAAAAAAGAATTAACTGTGATACCACCTTTGAAGTAAAGAACAAATAATTCTGTTTTTTGTGGAAGCTAAGAAGTAAGGCTATGCCCAGGAGGCATCACAATAACTGATCTGAAATTATACTACAGAGCTATAGGAACAAAACCAACATGGTATTAGCATAAAATAGACATGAAGATCAACAGAACAGAAAAGAAGACACAGAGACAAGTCCATATATCTACAGTCATTTGATAATTGACAAAGGTGCCAAAAATATATTTTGGAAAAAGGACAGTCTTTTTAACAAATTGTACTGGGAAAACTGGATAGCTATATGTAGAGAAATGAAATTAGACCCTATGTATCACCACACACAAAACTCAAAGCAAAAATGGATCAAAGACTTAGGAATTAGACCAGAAACCTTGTAAATGCTAGAAGAAAACATAGGGTTAACGCTCCATCATAAAGGTCACCAACCTCTTAAACAAGGCTCCCAAAGTGCAAGAAATAAAACCAACAATCATAAGTGGGAGGCCATCAAACTAAAAAGCTTCTGCACATCAAAGGAAATGATTAAGAGTGTCAAGAGACAGCCTACCAAATGGGAAAAAATTTGACCAGCTATACCTTAAGAAGGAGATTAATATCTAGAATATACAAAAAAAATTTAACTTCACCAAAAAAAACAACCCAATCAAAAAATGGGCAAAAGAACAAAATAGAAACTTCTCAAAAGGAGAAACACAAATAGCCAACACATCTGAAAATATGTTCAGTTTCTAGCAATCAAGGAAAATGCAAATCAAAACTATACTAAGATTTTATCTCACTCCAATCAGAATGGCAATTATCAAGAATATAAAAAATAATAAATGCTGACAAGGATGTGGGGGGAAAGGTACACTTGTACATTTAGTGGGATTGAAGACTAGTATAGCACTCTGAAAAGCACTAAGGAGATTCCTCAAAAAACTAGGGGTAGAAGAACTATCATATGACCCAGCTATTCCACTCCTTAGTATTTTCACAAAAGATCTAAAATCATCATATCATAGCACTACAGCCACCTCAATGATTATAGCAGCACAATTCACAATAGCTAAATTATGGAATCAACCCAGGTGCCCTTCAACAAATTAATGGATTAAAAAATTATGTTATATATACACAATGAAGTTCTACTCATCAATAAGAAGAATGAAATCATTACACCTGCTGATAAATGGATGGAAATGGAGAATATCCTGCTAAGCAAAATAAGCCAAACTCAGAAACTCAAATGTTGAATGTTTTCTCTCAAATGCGGAAGGTAGAGTACAATAAAGGAAAGCAGGAGGGAAGGATAGGATATCATAAATGTAAAGGAAAGACCAGTACTCAAGAAGAAGGAGATCAGGAGGCAGAATCAGGGGAGACATTTGCAGAATGAATTCTTTAAAAATCATGTAATGTGCATATATAAATGCATGATAGGGAACTTTACCTTAATGAATAAGTAAAAAGAACCAACTCAAATATAAATATATGAACAAAAGGAAATAGAGTAAAGGAAGGGGAATGGGGAATGGAGGGTAAACAGGAGGGGGAAGGGGGGATCATGATCTGAAACAGAATTTCTTGCATGTATAATTTTGTTGGGATGAACCCAAACCCAGCTACTATGTATAAGTATAAAGATATTTAAAAAAAAAAAAAAGTAAGGCAATGCCTACAGATAAAAATTGGGGCCCCAGAAAGTTCTGTTAAAGGTATGGAAGTTTCTGAAAGGTTCTAGCCACTGATGAGAACAAGAGAAAACAGTGTTTTTCAATTTTTAATGGGTGTCAGGATCACATGAAGGATTATTTAAAACAGGATCTGTATCATGGCTCCTTATCTCCAGAATTTGTAATTCAGAGAGTCTGTGGTGGAAACTCCAAATGTGCCTTTCTAATAATAATTTTCAGATGATGCTTGTGCTGGTCTGGGGTCCACACTTTTAGATACACTGCCCAAGAGGAAAGGGCTACTAAAGGAGGATCCCAATTTAAAGGGGACTTTGAACAGCTCTGGGTAGAGGTCAGGTCCAGGGAGACCAAATGAGCACAGCAAACAAAGCCCGCTGGCAGAGGGCAGTGCCAGAAGTCTTGGGCACCCCAGTGTAGACAGAGCTACTGTTCTAATTAGACAGGAATTGACTGGATGACAAATATCTAAGATTTACTGTTCAAGTCAATCTGAGTAGAGATTCTTTAAGGTAGCTGTTTTGTACAACCAGTGCAAGATGGATATTTTTAGATCACTCCTTAGGTAGGGAATATTCATATAGTTAAGTTACATATGGGTTATTGGGGATCCCAAGAAAAGCCCTGAAAAACCCTACAGTATAAATCCGAGGTGCTAGGGATATTGTTTGGCAGTGGGGATGTTTCAACTTCCCTCTGAGCCTTATCACTTTCCATCTGAATACTTTTTTGTGAAACTTGACTATGTGTAAGGAAACACTGAATTTGACCTGCTTTTGCTAGGATAGTGCCATAGAAGTGGTATTTCAAAATATATCACTAATCATGAAAAATAATAGAAAATCCTGAATCTTTGCTCCAAACTTTAACCAAAATCATTCATGAAGTTGGATTTTAGTTATTATTTTGCTTTCAAATTCTAGACCAAATGGTGAAAGAAAACACTAGATTGTAGTTACCTTACATCAGTTTTGCCATCTCAAATCAGGTCTCTACCATCAAATATGTATAGAACTAGTCTCAATGACAGTGTAATCAAATTGATCTGCATTATAAAATCATAAGTAATTATGCTTTTTTGTTTGATTTTTTCCACTAGATGTAGCTTCTAATTTGCCAACTGATTTTCAAAAGGGGCAATAAGGACAAGGGGAATACTGTTAATACATGTCTTATAAATAAAGCCCATGAGCTAAGTCAAAGTAATTCAGACTCAAACACTAGAATTTTACTTATACTCAAATGTTATTCCCAATGTGAAATACATTACAAAGTAGAAAAATTAATTGCCTGTTGTTATCAAAAACTAACATCTATATTCCATTGTTCAAAGATTAAATCAGAAAGTTGATCCTCTGAGAAATAAGAAATTTTTCTGCAAAATGACATCACCTCCTTCTGAATCATGATGTGCTTTAATACTTCATTCTAGCAATAATCTAATTGCAGTGACTAGTTCATGTCACAGATTCTCATACTCAATGCAGAACAGTTGGTAAGGGTGGCATTGATTGTTGAATAGGGACAGAAAATGCAGACCAGTGGATGTGCAAGATGGACAAATGACATTGACAGACGAACAACACAGTTTCCCACTATTAATACCAAGGGCTGAATCACAGCCTGGTAAAGGACTTTGGCACCTGAAGGCCAAGTCATTTTTAACTGTCCTGTTGCCATGGGATTCTTTTGTCCTGGAGATCCTTCCTTTAGAACCTGCACATCAGCAATAAGCATCATTCACACTGGGAACTCTTCCTGGGTGGGAGTGGAGGTGGCCCTGCCTGTGGACTCTCTCAAATCAGAAAGTGTCATTTCTGCATTGGTTAAATGAGTTTTGTCCTTGCCATGAGTAAATTATTTAGTTTGATCATTTTTACCTTTAAAGTAATACCATTATGATCTCTATGTGTAGGAGTCAGTGTGTGTGTGTGTGTGTGTGTGTGTGTGTGTGAGAGAGAGAGAGAGAGAGAGAGAGAGAGAGAGAGAGAGAGTATAACTGACTTTTCATGCATAATTATAAAAAATTAATTACTGTATTGATCCACCTCTCCTCTGAACACAGAATATTACCATTATCTCAAGGACTTTGCTATTCTGTCCTGCTCAGAAAAAAAAAACTATAAAATAAAGTAATTACAATAAAAAGTATATCCTGAACACTAAAAAATTTAAAAATTCAGCATAATTAGTCACCAATTAATACTGAAAAATATATATTATATTTTGGATGCCCGAGAAGTATGTATTTTATGCTTTGAGAGTGAATGTATCTGTGCAGATCAAACTTATAGGGAAATAGTGTTCACCTGTTTATATTTTATGATTACTCAGAGCCAGGCTGAAATTTAAGTTTTAGTGGTTTAAAAA
This sequence comes from Marmota flaviventris, assembly GCF_047511675.1. Lineage (NCBI taxonomy): Eukaryota > Metazoa > Chordata > Mammalia > Rodentia > Sciuridae > Marmota > Marmota flaviventris. The sequence continues at coordinate 50,518,592 of NC_092503.1, read as the reverse complement.
GAGGATTTTTCTTAGCCGATTAATCTCACAACACTAAAGTGATAACATTTAAAATAGTTAACTTTTCAAAAATGCTAGAACAATTTTAAAAAATTGATTTAGAAATTTTATTTATATATGAATGTAATTTTTATTTATGATTAAATTTTATCTGTTGTTCACCAGGAAGATTTTTCTTTAACCCTTTAGATGAATTTGAAAAAAAAAATTGGTACATAAACATCATTTAACGGCATTTGTAATTGGATACAAAGATCATAGTTTGTTTTTCTACATCTATGATAAAGGGTTAATTTTATGAAATTTTAAAATTTTTTATTCAACTTCTTTTTATGAGATGTCTATTATGTGTCAAAAGATATAAATTGTGACAGAGACTGGAAGGTGACCTAGCCAATAATCAGTCTTTTCATCTTCCTGAAAAGAATCCTGCTTTCAGTTGAAAATGAGAATGGCTCTGCATCAAGGTGAAGAACGGCATCTCCTTCTTGATGAAAATGGCATGTGATAAAGATGGTTTGACTAGTGCAACACAGCAGGAGTTGCCGGGTGAGTTCACTTGGCTGGATGTTAATCTTTCCATCTTTCTTTGGCTTGTTGCCTAGAGCACAAAGGTAAGGACTGGAACTCTAGGCTTAAAAGGCCAAAGCAGATCAATTGGCAGAACACTGATGACTGTACTAATCAGGATTCTACAGAGAAACAGGACCAATAGGAGTAATCTGTATTTCTATCTTTCTACCATCTATCTACCTACCTATTTGCATATGTAATCTGTATATTTATTGTATTATATATCATGAAAATACACAATGGAGTTTGTGCTTGGAGGCAGTCAGGCAGCAGAAATTTCTCTGTTAGCCTTTTTATTCTCTTTAGACCTTCAACTGCATGAGGTTTGCAAAGATTAGGGAGAGCAATCTCACTTATTCAACCTATACTTTAAATATTAATCTCATCTACAAACACCCTTATAGACAGGCGCTGAATAATGCTGGACCAGATATCTGGGCTTTCCCAGGGTCTGGTCAAGTGGACACATAAAATTAACCATCACAGGGACATTTGGCCATGCCATACCAGATTAGCTTGTCTCCAGACTTCTTTATGTGAATGAAGAATAAACCTGTGTCTTGGTTAAACCACTGTTTTCCAGGTGTCTTGCAGTTAAATGGAAATTCTAGTTGATATAGGAACTATGGCATTCAAAAATACGGATTTCCTGGGCTGGGACTGTGGCTCAGTGGTAGCTGCCTTTCATGTGTGAGGCACTGGGTTCGATTCTCAGCACCATGTATTGCCGCAGTCCGGCTGCAGCAAACTAACCGGGGGGTGACGAACGACTTGTGTACGTTGATACAGCAGGAGTAGGAGCCGTTTATTGCAGGACAGGAGCAGTATTTATACATTCCACACAGCTTATCTAATTAGAATAAACTAGATACATCAGTCAACCAATAAGGAATCTCCACACTTAATGGCTTGCTTTTGTTACTTCTCAAACCACTCCCTCTGGCATTTTGCCAGGCACCATCCAGACTTGTTTATGAACTCTAACATTCCCCTGGCTAAATGCCAGGTGTTATTTTTGACTTGTTTACAGACTCTAACATTTCCCCCTTTTGTTTGATTTAAATAACGACCATAGTGGTTTTTACAGAAACACCATAAATAACCTGCTACAAACAGAAAGGGAGGATACAAAATGCCACAATACCAAGCCAATTGATGGCTCCATGCAAGAAGCCCTTGGAAAAATTATACCAGCAATGACACTGTTAGCAAAGATACTGAGTTACAATTTGTTATAGATTTGTTGTCTCAGTCCAGGTAAAGCAGTGTCTCAATAGATTAACTCACAGTCCAGGTAAATCACAGTCCAGGTAAGTTCTGCAGGCAGCTAGCTTAAATCACAGTCCAGGTAAGTTCTGCAGACAGCTAGCTTAAATCACAGTCCAGGTAAGTTCTGCAGGCAACTAGCTTGATCCGAAGTTTCCTCTGTTTCTCAGCTGAAGTCTCATCCGGTTTTCAGCAACACTGAAAATTCTTCCACCTTGGTCTTTACCGGCACTGGGAGGAAGGCAGGAACTCCAGATGGCTAAAGAAAATCCTGTAGCATTCTACTAAGAAAACAACCTTCTGAACAATTTAGTACATTATCTCAAGGGTTTTTTTGCATTTGAAATAAGCATTAATAGTGCTCATTACTCATCAGCTTTCAGGTGTGGGAGAACCATTGTAGCTTAGTTATTGGCATTGAAAATGACCAAACATCAGGGACGCTGGTAGCGTCTTCTGCTGGCTGTAGCGTCCCGGGTAGCCCCAGATGGCCCTGGGGAGAGTCCCGGTCTCAAACTGCTACTGGGCACAGGGAGCAAGAGCCTGCGAGACTGTGCCTCCAGGTCAGGTCTAGATTTGGGCTCGGGCAGTGGAAGAGCTAGCTCCCCGGCCAGGAGGCGGGGAAGGGCCAGTCGCTGCCGCCTCTTGGAAAATCCTTGCTGCGCTGTGACCGGCTTGCACACTCGGCAGCCGCCTCTCCGCTTCACGCACCCTCCGGTAACGAAAAGTATTTAGTAATAGCCTTTTGTTGCAACTTTTTTCCTGATAATCCTTCTTCTTCTGAATTTTCTTTTTCTTTCTGACTAGAGTTCCTGGGCTCTTATCAACACATGCCCTAACTATTCTTGGTTCCACTGGGGTGCCTTCTTCCCTTAGTAATTTACTTCTCACCCCTTCCATATTTTCATCATAAAGACAATACAATACACTTAGACAAAACAAGACACAAACATACTGTATCAATCTTCTCCATTTTCTCGAAATGGCCATTTTTCCTCTCGCCCTATCTGCCTAGGGACGAGCAGATTTGCTCCCGTCCTATCTATGGGCGGGCAGCTTTTTTTCATCACTTACCCCCGAGTGTCCCGGGGCTCCCCGTAACGGGCCACCATCTGCCGCAGTCCGGCTGCAGCAAACTAACCGGGGGGTGACGAACGACTTGTGTACGTTGATACAGCAGGAGTAGGAGCCGTTTATTGCAGGACAGGAGCAGTATTTATACATTCCACACAGCTTATCTAATTAGAATAAACTAGATACATCAGTCAACCAATAAGGAATCTCCACACTTAATGGCTTGCTTTTGTTACTTCTCAAACCACTCCCTCTGGCATTTTGCCAGGCACCATCCAGACTTGTTTATGAACTCTAACATTCCCCTGGCTAAATGCCAGGTGTTATTTTTGACTTGTTTACAGACTCTAACAATGTATAAATAAATAAAATAAATATCTATCAACAACTAATGGAAAAGTATTAAAAAAAGAAACTATGGATTTCCTATACATATTTTAGAATCTCAAGCATCATTTTCACATGATAAACTCTTAGCAGATTAAATCAATATTGACATCTAAATAGAAATGTTAACTACCCTGAGTTGATTACTACATTATCTTCTATTATTTTTATTACTGAGTTATCTCATGATCTCTCAGAGTATCGGATTTATGTTTATTAAAGTTTCTTTTCTGGTAAATATTTTAGATCTCATGTGAGGAGTGCTAAGTTCAGCCTGCTTATGAGTTCATTATCACACTTGGTTCCTGCAAGACTACCCACCATCTAGTTTCAACAATTTATTTACTCATTTAATTAATTCCTTTAAATTCTGTATAATCAATCACTTCCTCTCTCTCATTCCACAATCAACCTTTTTAATGTGGTAGTGCACACTCTCTAGTATATGTTCTTACAAGTTGTTTCCTGTTTTATGTGTATATGTTTTCACAAGTTTTATAAGTGGTACTGCATTATAGTCTGATTTGTCTACTAAACACTATATTTTAAGATCCATTCATGGTGCTATGTGTATATTTAATACATTGTGTTTACCTGTGCATAATGTTCTTTAGAGTGCAACTATTGGTTCTCTCAAAGATATTTACTGGTTGCTTCCAAACCCTTACCACCATAATAATGAAGCAACAAGCATGTATTTTCAAGTCTTCTGTAGAGCTTTTGTGTATATACATTATATATAGTATACATTTGTATATAATGTATGTTTGTATACATACATAATTATGCATGTGTACATACAAGCATAAATATTTTCTATGAAATGCATTGCTAAGTTACAGAAAATTCACATGCATAATTTGTCCAAGTAGTGCCCAAAATGGCTGAACCTGTGACTCTCCTGCCAACATCATATGGAGAATGTCAACAATCCATGCTTTCTCCAAACTTGGTATTACTTACTTCTCAGTTTTTAGTGTGTATTTCTCAGATAACTAATCATCTTATGTACTTCCTATCCTTTTGGAGATTCTTCTTCTCTACATCACTACACATTTCATATTGAGAAGGCTGGGGGGGTTTTTTGTTTTGTTTTGTTGATGGTTTCAAGAGTTCTTTATGTATTTCATCATTCCCAGACTTAGACACTTGAAATATGTTCTCCCTTTTCACCACATGTCCTCTATGTTGTCCATCAAATTTCTTACTAAACAGAAATGCATAATTTTGATGTAACACAATCAAATTTTTATCTTAGGGCCTATACTTTTTTTAATTTGTTCTTTTTGATTACATATGACAATAGAGTATATTTTGACATATTTATACAATCATGAAATATGTCTTCTTCTAATTAGGATCCCAGTCTTGTGGATATACGTGATGTGGAGATTCGCATGCCTTGGTATATTCATATATGTACATAGGGAAGTCATGTTAGATGATCCTACATTCTTTCCTATTTCTATCTCCCCTCCCTTCCCTTCATTCCCCAATCCACTGAATTTCTATTCTTCCCCTCCCTTCCCCACCTAGATGTGTGTTAGCATTCAATATCAGAGAAAACATTCAAAGTTTGGATTTGGTGGATTGGCTTATTTCACTAAGCATGATAGTTTTCAGATTCATCCATTTACTAGCAAATGTTATAGTCATTCTTTTTCATGGCTGAGCAATATTTCATTGTGTATATATACCACATTTTCTTTATTCATTCATTTGTTGAAGGGCAACTAGAAATTGAGACATGATCTATACCTTTTGAAGTTTTAAGAAGTCCTTCCCCACACCATCTCTTAATCACAAAGATAGTCTCTCATATTTTCTTTTATTAACTTTCCAAATTTATCTTTCATATTTAGATATTTAATAGATCTGGTGACTACCATTGTATGTGGCAGTAGGTGGAGTACATTTTCTTTTTTCTCCATAAAATGAATCAATATTTTCAATATCATCTATTAATAAAATAGTCTTTTTTCTATTGTTTATGGTACTCTAGTTATCATACATGCATACATTAACCTGTCTCTGACCTTTTAATTTCATTCTATTGTACATATTTTTATCTTTTCTTATCACACTGATCCCTATATCCCAGGGGACAAATAATTGTAGAAGTTTATTGTTGAACAAGGGATGATGATGTATTTATAATAAAGTCTTTTATACTAGTGTCCATTTAACATCAGATAAATCAGAGCCCACTTCCTTCTTAAACATAGACTGATGCTCATAGTTGAAATCTCTGTCCTTGCACTTTTGAACCTACCAGTTAAATTGTATGCTAATAAGAATTAGTTATTTTAAGCCTGGAACAGTGAACATATCTGTAATTCCAGTTACGTGAGAAGCTGAGGCAGGAGGATCACAAGTTTGAAACCAGCCTGGGCAACTTAGTGAGATCCTATCTCAAATTTTAAAAATAAATAAATTAAAAAAGATTGGGGAATAGCTTAGTGGGAAAACATTTGTCTAGCACATACAAGGCACTGGGTTAGACTACCAGCAAGCACAGCAAAGAAGTAAATACATAAATAAGGCATCTTAGTTCCCAAATTGTGTATGCCTACTGCACTCATTATAACTATATAATTTAAATATTACATAAACAATTGAAATGTAAGCACAAAGACAGTCATTTCAGTAAAACCTGTTTTAAAGTATTATGATAAAGAGAATCAGTAATATCACTGAAAAATATATGTGAGTCAGACAATGGGGTGAATAATTGGGATAAAGGGATGGAAATAATAAAGATGTTCAAGAATGTTCCACTTTGATGGCTTTAAGTTCTTGTCACTTTAGTAGAAAACACAGATGATATGATGAAGATGGTCTACGCAAGGCCACTGAATCAGAATTCTAACAGGATATCTATATTCAAGAAAAGAGGAGAGAGAGAGAGAGAGAGAGAGCCCTTAATCAACGACTGTCACAAGAATGTGTATGTATATAAAGCTACACTGAAATAACACGTATGCACATATATTTTTTTATTCCTTCTTAACTAGCATTTTCAATATACTAACCTATTGTGATATCTGATAAGAGAATTTCCATAAGGCAACCATGTAAAAGGGATCACAGATTCTAAATAAGCTGAAAATTGGGGGCACATTTAGAAAAACTATTCTCCAAAAATTTATTTAAATCATTAAAATTTTTTTCATTCAATTATTAAAACTAAAGCTTTTCAGGTAAAGATTATAGCAAGATGATGACTGTGCTCATAAATCCATCTTTCCTATCTCCTTAAATGTTTTTCAAGAAATACCCCCTCACCAGTAGTGACAAACAGGAAGAATGCCATCAGCTCCTGGGAAATTTTGAGGAATTTTTTAAAGACAGAAAGCCGATGACATCAGAATGTCAGAGAAACAAAACCAGAGAAAACAACAGCCCAAAACACAGAGATAAGGAAACTGCTGTTAAAAGCAATTTCACATAAAAACAACAGTCAGAGTCCATAAAGAGGAGGATCATGGGTCATAACCAGTGTAGTGAAGGTACCATATTCTGATTAATTAAGCCAGTTTGGCCCCTCTAATGTCGCTTATATAAGTGTTCAGCAGCAGATATGGTTTCCCTAAATATCCTTTCTTTAACTTACTCTAAAGAAAGTCTGGATCCATAATAAGTGAGTGACCTTGAAGGACAGTATCTTAACACTTATGATGGAGCTTGGGGAAAAATTGTACAGTCTGAAGAAACTTCACCCTCCATAGGAGACCAGGAAAAAATGTAACAAGGAGAGTAACCCTATTTCAGCTTGCTTATACTAAAGCGATAAATACACTACTTTTGGAAGTGTGTGTTTTGTCATTAAGAAATATTCCCAAAATACCTGGGTGTGGTGGTGCAGGCCTGTAATCCCAGCAGCTCAGGAGGCTGAGGCAGGAGGATCGTGAGTTCAAAGCTAGCCTCAGCAAAAGCAAGGCTGTAAGCATCTCAGTGAGACCCTGTCTCTAAATAAAATACAAAATAGGGCTGAGGACGTGGTTCAGTGGTCAAGTGTCTCTAAATTCAATCCCTGGTGCCTGTCCCCCCCTAAAAAAAGATTCCCAAAATATATGTGAATAAATATATTCCTCAAAGCATCACTGTACCCCAACTAGTTTAAGAGCACAGAATAAATAGGGACCACTCACACTGGGAGAAAATCCTCACAATCTGGTAACCACATCCTATCCTCCCACAGAACTTCCAGGAGTCTATTTTAACCCAAATGTGTGTTTACAAACAATTAAGTTTGTAAATTAACATACACAAATGTATATAGTCAAGAAATACCAAATTTCCCAAATTTCATAAAAAATGAAAAACTCATAGAACCGTACAACAAACTCAAGGACAAGAAACTTCAAGAAATTACACCAAGGTCTCACACAATTTAATTGCCTGTAATCTAAATTAAACTCAAATTTTAAAAAACATCCAGGCAAAATAAACAAAGACATGTTGCATACAGAGGAACAAAGATAAGGATGACTTGAGAGTTCTCACTGGAAACAATGCAAGCTTTGAAGATAGTGGGCTACATCTTCAAACAACTGAAGGGGGGGGGAATGATGAGAGAGAGAAATTAGAACCCAGAATAAATGCCTTGAAAATAGCATGAGTACAGTAATTCTCTGATACATGAGTAAAGAAGTAGATCTTTCTTCCTCCAGTAATAGTGGGTTTAAGAAGTATAGCTGTATCTTTACAAATACAAAGGTAAAATAAAAGCTGGGAATAAGTTATAAACATGAGTACAATTTATCATGGTATACTTTTGCAATGCTATTTTGGCATATAAGAGAGACCTTTAAAACACATTAAGTTGTAACCCAAGAGGGATAAAGGAAAAAAAAAATGATGGATTGAAACAAGAAAAAATAACTTTCTTTTAAATTCTTCTCCAAAACAAGGGGTGGTTAATGTCAAGGGAAAGTCCCCAGGTACACTCTGGCATTTAGCTAAATCCAGTCATGCTCTACCTACAGCTGGGTGAATTTCCTTTCATTTCCTCCTTTCTTCATCCTCCTCACTGGGCTAATCCTCCCATAAAAGTCACAAGAAAGCAGATGAATGTCCTTGGAAGCAAATCTCCAGAGGGTTCCAAGGTCTCCAGAGTTGTTGTTAACCTCTCTCAGAGCACAGATGGCAGGGTGCAAGATCTCACAAGCAACCCAGACGCCCGGCAGTAGAGTTCAAGCACTTATGAATAAATCATGCCTCTCCGCTCAATATTCTGGCCCTGAGTACTGGGTAGCATTTGTCATTCACCTGGGCCCTGAACATCTCATTACAGGGCTGAAGAAATTCTGATGATATATTCTTTACGAACAGCCTATATACAACACTGGGGATTTCTTGGGCATATGTACATCTGTGCAAAGAATTCTCAACTTGCTCTTGGTATAATGGCCTTGACAGTGACAGAGACTCCCACCTGCCCCTCAATGAAAGGATGCATTTGGCTCAATAATAATTAGCATCAATTACGGAGGAGCTCTTTTTATTGAGGACTGAGTAAGGCCCTCCCAGGGTGCAGGTGCAGAATTATCCCCGTGACCTTTTGCTCTAGGATCGGTCATGGAGGAGAGGAGTGGGAGCCCTCAGGAGGGAATCACAGGCTGTTTATCTTCCCTAAGAATCATTGTCTGGCCTCTGCTATTCATGTCAGCAGCGGCATTTTCCTCTTGGGAAACCTGCAAGAGAGGCTGGGATGCCTCATCTGCTTGCTTGCAAATGGGCACCTGGCTTTATTTTCTGGGTATCTTTATGCTCATTCTTAAGGAAAGAAAAACCACTTTATTACAAGGAACAAAAACATAATGGAAGGAACACAGGTGGCTAGAGACTGACTGACAGGCAAGGACATAAGGAAAAAGACTCCAGACAAGGCTCCTGTGTTTCCCAACAGCAGTTTCTGGCTACCAGTGTACGTGTGCAGCCTGCCCTGTGTGGAGGACGACTCACCAGAGGCAGCCAAGACAGAGACCTCTCTTCACTCACAGGCAGCCAATAATGCAGGTGGACAAGATGCTCTGAGGACACTGGCCTTTTCCCTCATTTGCTTTAGGTTCTTGCTTGATAGCATAAGAACAGAAAGGAAAAAAAAATCAAAAAGCAGCTGTGAGCAGCTATTCCTCTGAAGAACTGTTTTGAGAATTATGTAGATTGAACAATTTTCTGGCTCTTCGCCATTTTGAGAGATAAATGGAACTCATGCTTAAGCACATCTCAGGTATCACTGACCTCTCGTATAGTTTTAGTGACCTCAGATTACGACAGTCTAAGCCCTGTCTCCCCCAGTATAAGATCCTGGAGGGTGGAGGGAGCATATAACCCATGTTTGCTGACCCACAGACTTTCCCAGTGTTCCTTAAGGTGGTTGGCAGTTGCAGTAGATGAGTAAAGACCTCAGGGGACAGAAGAACTGGTACCAGTCATTTGGAGTAGGCTAAGCTTCAGAATCCTACTGTGAAAATTGGGGTCCACATCTACATTTCCTGTAGTCACTTCTCAGTGATTTTTCACAAGCAGAAATTTCATCTCCCCTACAATTTTATGTTACCACTTCATTTTTTTCCCTTAGCACTTATCACTGACTAAAATACTACTTAATTCGTTCAGTTCTTATACATTCATCTCCACTTCTTTCCGTAACATCAGGGATTTCTGCCTGTTTTGTTTACTGCTTTTGTCACAGTTGCTAAGTAGCATTTAGCAGACCCTTAATAAAATCTGCTTAACCAATTAATTAAGCAACAAAGACATGTAAATTCTTTGTATCACTTTGGTGCTTAAAAATTTTTTACCTAAAAATGACTGTGGTGGGTGAATAAGCCATATTCCAACCAAATGTCTTTGTTTTAGTCAATGAAAATGTCTTTTTGAGAGTCTTTTTTCATAAATTGGATTTTTAACAATATCACAATTTATCTATTAGGTTTTTGCCTTTTTCTTTAAAAAACAAAGGTATTATTAACACTTTCTTTTGCTAGTTCAAAGATACTCAGAATGACATTTATATCACTAACGGTATTAAAGGAAAGGAAAACCAAGACCAAAATTAAAGATTAAATTGTAAATCTTACACATTGATTTGTTTGCAAACAGTAGTAGTAAATACACAGGTTAATACAAGGGCTCACCAATCATTCAAATAGTTAGATTGTCTTTGAGGTCACATCTTCCAATAATATTTAGATCTGATTATTTCAAACTATCCACTCTGACCTGTTTTAATTACATTTGCTATCATTAGAATAATACTCCATATTACCAAGTCTCAAATATATTTTTCCAAAGTCCCTTCATGATTTGAGATACCTATGGTAAGCAGAATAATGCTCTCTTTACCCACCCCCAAAACATTCATATCCAAATCTTCAAAACCTATGAATATCACTTGACATGTAAAATTGTACAGATGAGAGTGTACAGAAGAGACTTAGTTAAGGATAATGTATAGATGAGAGTGTACAGATGAGATTCAGTTAAGGACAGTGCAGTGGGAAGATTATCTGCATCTTCTAGGTGGGTCCAGTTTAATCTCATGAAAAGTGGAGGAGACCTTTCTTGTGCTGAATGCTACCTATTCTGGCCCCACTGCCCAACATGTCTCTGTATGCACTGTATTATAATAGTTACACTGTTCACCAAAAAAATGGAGCACAGAATTGAGAATAGAAACTTCTCTATGTTTATTCTTACTCTTCCCTCCATAGGGTTTCATGTTCCCACCTTTAAAACTATTACATACCATTCACAGTCCAGTTGGAATCATCCCTAGCTTTCAAGTCAAATGCAATGATTCTCTCACTTCTTTTTCATTCGGTGCCTACACAATTAAGTAGAAATGTTTTCACTTTGCTTTGCATTATTTTTTTTTGTCCCTATAATAGTTAGCTTCCTGTAGCTTTGACAAAATACCTGAGAAAAAACAGATGAAAGAGGAGAGGTTTATTCTGACTCATGTTCAGAGGTTTCAGTCCGTAGTCAGCTGGCTCCATTGCTGTGGGCTGTGGTGAGGCAGACCGTGATGGCAGAAGGGAATGGCAGAGGAAGGTTGCTTACTTCATGAAGACTATGAAGCAGAGAGAGAAAGTGAAGAAGGGACCCAGGGACAAGAAATACTCTTCCAGAGTTCATCCCCAGTGACCTACCACTTCCAACTGAGACCCACCTTCTACAGTTTCTAACTCCCAATAATGCCATCTTCTATGAATCCCAGGATGGATTAATCTACTTACAAGGTCAGAGCACTCATAACCCAATCACTTACCAAAATTCCTGCCTCTGAACATAGCTGCATTCAATACATGGGGCATTGGGGAACACTTCATATTCAAATTATAACATTTCCCCTCTACCCATCATAGTTTCCAAAGTTCAGGACCCTGTGTTTTTCATCTTTGCATCTCTACCTTGGAATAACATACATAGTGCCTATTTTATATAATTCCAACAAATAAAGTCTGTTTATTTCCCTCATCTCTAGAAAGGTTTGTAGAGAATAGTTTTACTCAGTTGTCTTCTGAGTTTGGTAGAGAAGCAGTCTTGGATACACATGAAAAGACAAATGATAAATATCTATTTCCAGGTGTCAGGAAGTAAATTCAGTATGAGATCTCACAAGTGGATGGAAATGCTTATAGAAAACAGCCTCAATGATTCTAAATTGCTATTAAAAAGAAAAAGTACATAATGTAATCAAAGACAAAAAATGAATAAGTAATAACACAGGTGGCTGTGTGACACAAATCAAAGAGAAAATGGCTAGTTCCTAAGAGTAAAAATAAATGTAGAGAATCAAGAGATGTTCTTACCAATGAGTATGATAAAAGATACTAAAAACTAAATAGGCCCAAGAGAAAAGGAAGAGAACACAGCCAAGAATCAAAATGGCAGATGTCTTAATTGCTCACCAGTCTCAGAAAACTCACTTGGCAAATAGAATATTTTTTCTTTCACTCAAAAGGTATTGTTTGTGTCCCTGATATTTGCAATGTATTTTGTAATCATTTCTGAGGACATGAAATTTAAAGAACCTACTCTTTGTTCTAAAGTTATCCATAGAATAGTAAAGATAGAAGGCAGCATACACTGAGTAATTAGGACAATGAAAATCCAAATAATTATTATTCAGTGCAATAAGTACTAGAATATCTATAGGCTACTGGTTCTTATGTGTGTTAGGATTATTTCAGTTATAAGCAATAGCAAACCTAACTCAAAATAGGTTGACATTTATGACTGAAAATCTTCTGGATAGAGTTATTTTCATGCATAGCTGGGTTAGGGGCTCAAGTGATATCAAAAGATTTTAGTCTTTTATCTCTGGGTTTTTCTCTCTTCCAATAGGTAACTTTGTTTTTAGACCCCACATAGTGGCAAAATGGATCCATTTTTTGTCAGTTTTATTTCTGTTGTAACAAAGTATATTTTTCAAGAACTTCCAGCAAAATGTTATTATACTGCATTGATTTTGATTGGGTCATTTGCTCATCTTTGAAAAAAAAAAATTGTCATGACCGAGAGAATGTGACATTCTGACCAGACATTGACACTTTTTTCATTTTGATTCATGGAAGCAATCAACTCTACCTGAAGTATAAGAACTGAGAAAAAGAGAAGAGGTGGTACCCAGTTGAAATCCAGGGTGCCATTAAGTGATGGGAGCAAGAGGAAGAGTAACTATGGAAATGCAAAGGTCATACTAGGACATACAATCTCAAGAAAAAGTCCATCGATCAAATAATTATGAAGATAAATCTTGAATGATAGTAATGACAGACTAGATGAATTTGTTTCCTTATTCACCCCAGTGCTGAGAGTAGGTGAAAACTACTACGGGAGATCACCAAGATTAATGTGTTACAGTTCTCTTTCTATATGGCTTCTCCTCTTAGTGTGGATCAAGGATTTCCCAGTGTCATGGATGCTACTTATTTAAAAATAAAAGTTTATTAGGAATCATTTCACACCACCTGAACTTTGAACTGTGGGGGCTGGAGCCTAGAATCTGTACTTTAACAAAACCAAATTAGTCCAAAGGATCCTCATGTTCTTTGAAGTTTAAGAACCACAGTTGTATATTCAAATAATTTATAAAATTTCATAGGAGAGTATGGGTACAAAATTCATTCATTCAAGGAGCAAGTATTTATTGAACATCTAATACATGCCTGGAATCTTCTATGCATGGAGGATAAGGAAGGGAAAAATAGTTCCTGCTAACAGGATATTGTTTATAAGGGCCAGACAAAAATGTGGGGCCCTCTTGTTTAGAAATTTAAAATTATAAGACAGAGCAAACAGACATCAAACCAAGTAAGACTACTTAAGTCACATCTCCATGAAGTTTGCCCTGCCTGTTTCTATAACAGCTCTAATCTAGTTGAGCTAGAAAATGTGTCCCCTTAAAAAGAATTCTTGCTCATCCTGTCCCAAGAATATCCAGTGTAAAAGAAACTGACCACCATAGGCAGAAGTTTCTGTGAGACCAAAGGAAGAGGCAGACAGATCCAGAATTATACAGAGTACAATTCATTGGAAACTTACTGACAAAACATGGTTATCGGTGGCAGCAAGACCAGAAGGTCCCTTGATTTGGATCAGATGAAGGGGGGCTTATTTAGCCATCAGGACAAAAGTGACTCTCATTCAAGCTGGAATGTATTTTGTCTGCCTGAAAATTTCTAGCTCCAGGATTTAGGTCTTAACACTCCACATAGTACTCTAATGGCTTCATTTACCTATTGTATGCTGGGAAACTATGTGGGCAAAAATAGTATAGGGTTACTCAATGGCAATCATGGAGGTTGGCTGTGGTTGATGGCCAAGACAAACTAGATCCCTACACATGCTGAGAGGTAATCATACATACACACACACACACACACACACACAAAAAAAACTTTATTTAATCTTTTTGGTTCTGTTCCTCTTATAAAAGTAGGATTAAAAAAATTAACTGAGCCCTTTATTTCTTTAAGCTGTTAATGTTTTGCAGGGCAGGAAGTATCTTTGAATTTGATATAGAGTGATATAAAGTTTTTCAACTTTATTGCTTCAATAGTTTTCTAAATCCATTATTAAAAAAAAAAAAAGATCAAGAGACAAAAATAGAAAAAGTTCTAAAATTGACTCAAATACAAATGGTAAATACAAAGTATAATAAAAAGGTAAAACAATTCAGTAAATGATGTTGGGATTGATTTATCCTTCTGGTTGCATATTGATTTAATTCTCAATAAGTCAGAGTTTGAATTTGGAAAACATTAAGGCTCAAGACTACTAGGAGAAAACATAAGGAAATGCCTTCATAACCCTATTGAGGTAAATGCCCTAAATCAAAAAATGAATCTTTGTACATTTTATTTATAAGTTTAATACTGAACAATGCAATCTTATTCCATGGAAAAAAAATATTTAAAAGGCAAACAACAAAACAAAAACCTGTTTGCTATTCTATCATAGACTAAGTGCTGATCTCCCAAATTTTTCAAGAACTATTAGAAAATGAAAAGACCAATAACATAGTAGAAAATGGTCAGAGTAAAGCTCACAGAGCAGAAAATATGACTCTTAAACATATGGAAAGATGTTAAGTTTCAACTGCAATAAGAGAAATGCATTTTCACCTATCAAAATTAAAAGCACTTGAAATTTTGATTAGCACTTTGGAAAATGCTATCAGCAAATAAATATTCTCATACACTATTGAAGGACATGTCCTGCAGAGGACAAGTAGGTGTTAATTGTCCATATTACAAATGCATGTACTCTTAGATACATCAATATCACTTTCAAGAGAGATATTTGCATATGTGCAGGTGATAGGCATAGAAAGAAATTCATTACAGCATTGTCTGTACTAACCTAAGTTCAGTTGCCACCCAAATGGCCATCTTTAGCATACAGATTGCATAAATTAAGTTGCTTCCAATCAATTGCAGCTATAAAATAGAAATTGTGGCACACTTCTATCATGTAATGCATTTTAAATGAAAATTGAAAGCTATAGAACAATGGGTATTATGTGCAACCTGCCATGTAAAATATGAAGCTTATGATTATTTTAAAATGGTAAGCATTATGTGTTGCTTTTTTTTAACCTTTTGTGCTTACATAGTTCATATATGAACACATTTTAGAAATTTTTAGTTCTTAAATAAGTACCCACAATGTTTTTTGAACATCTTTTTACTCTGAACCATTAAATAATTATGTGCTTATTTACAGTACACACTGGCAATAATTTGTTGTAAATCTACCTATTTTATACCTTTCCCAATTTACATCATAGAGCACCTAACTGAAGACTACATGTCACAGATAATATCAATAATATGAATAACAAACTGATAGTGAAAAGTTATCAAGTGCCTGCTATTCTTAACATTACATATTTTAAAAAGTATAAACTTTAATGAATTCTCAAAACAATCTTATGAGTTAGATCACAAAGGGTGAGAGGTACCAAGAACCCAGAAGTGAAGGAAATGTGCAGAAGGGTCAGCCACCTCAATGCCTGTCTTCCTCCACATTGTCTTTCTCCACACCTCTTCAAAGCACTCAATTAACATTTATTAAGTAAATTAATAGATAAAAATTGACATTGCAAGGGGAAAAATTGAGATGGTATCAGTTAACAGTGCTCCCAGTCCTAAGGAACCATAAAAATATGAACAATTAAAATGCAACCTTTCCTGAGATTGCTGTGGTTTAGATCTTGAATGCCTTCCAAAGGTCCACATTGCAAAAGTCTGATTCCAGATTGGTACTCCTGGGAGGTAATGGAAACTTTGAGAGATGGGGCCTAATGGAAGGTCTTTAGGTCTTTGGGGGTGTGGTCTCAAAGATGATTATGCTACCCAGTCTTTTTCCTCACTCTCTCTCACATCCTACTCATGAGATGAACAGATTCTCTGCCATTGACATCCAGCTTTCCAATGAAAGACCTAAAAGCAATGAGCCCACCTGATTATGAAGTGGAACCACTAAAACTATGTGCCCAAACAAACCTTTTCTTTTTATAAGTTTATTAACTCAGCTATTTGTTATAGTGATGTAAATTCAACTAACACAGAGAACATCAGTTTGGAAGTCCTATGTTTGAAAGAAATATGATTTAAGAACTGAAGGGAAATATGGATTCACATTATTCAAAAGTTTAAGAATATCCATTAGACATGGCTTGGTCCAAAGTCACAAATGGCATCATTATGGCTAGATCCTTCTGGCTATCACCACAAGTTATCACCATTTTGCATTCTGTTCCCATGCATCAACTCTGTTTTCCTCTAGGTTGACTTCATTATCCATCTGACTTGACTGTACCTAAGGGAACACAAGCTACTCTATAACATCTGACCTGATTTTCCTTTTTTCACTGCTTGGAACTGAATTCAACTTTCTTGTGATTTTTGTATTGCATTTTATCTCTATGTCTTAGTACCACATGTTTGTAGAGAGAGAATAATACCAAATTTCTACAAGCACAGTGCCAGGGGAAGCTGATAAAACAACAAAAGCTTGAACTCCATTTAAGTAACAGGATATTTTAAATTTTCACTAAAATAGTCGGGGGGAGAAGAGGTCATTTAAAAGGCAAAACCCATTTCTTTTAAGCAAATTTGCCAAAGTCCTAAGTATTAAATGCCATGCCAACAGTTTCACCTTTTTATCTATTCGGGGCTCTGGAAAAATAAATTGAAATATGCCAGCTACCATCAAAAGCAAAAGTGGAGAAGTTTGGATGGTATGAGCTTTGGTTGCCAATTGAAAAGTTCCTTATTCTTTCTCTGTTAATTGTTTTCCTTGTTGTGCCAAGAAAAAGAGAGAGAGAGAGAGAGAGAGAGAGAGAGAGAGAGAGATTACTAGTTTGAAAGCCAAATTGGAGTAAGTGCTGGGGGATAATTTCCTACATTATCTTAATTTAAAATCAAGTGAGAAACTATTTATGTATAAAGACCTGATTGTGAAGTGTGGATAGTATTCCTCCGGTGGGACTATTGAGGGTGAATCTTCTCTCCTAAGATGAAATTTCCATTCCCCTAAACATATTTATCAGGAATCCATTTGGATAAAATATGCATGCTTTCTTCCTCTTGTGTATACCTACGATACTACATCATTGTATCTCTATTCCCTA
The DNA here is from genome assembly GCF_047511675.1 of Marmota flaviventris. Lineage (NCBI taxonomy): Eukaryota > Metazoa > Chordata > Mammalia > Rodentia > Sciuridae > Marmota > Marmota flaviventris. The sequence continues at coordinate 50,501,140 of NC_092503.1, read as the reverse complement.
AAGAGATCAGGTAAACATGCAGTCAGAAGGAACCAAATCTCTATTTTAAAGACAAACACTCACAGGGTGACTATTTTTGCAGTTTACCTGGAAATTTCCCTCTTTTTTTGTTTTTTGTTTTGAAATTATAGGCATGGTGTCACAAGAACCTTCTTAGTTCCTAGCAAATCATTTTTTGTTAACTGTGTTTGGTGTGAGATTCAGGGCAGAGATGAGAAATGGGTCACATAACTCTGTATTAATGATTATTTAGGTAGGATAGAGGAGTTGCTGCTATAGATTGCACATTAATTTGTAAGGCCAAATTTTACAATGGGTCTTGGGAGTTTCAAAGAGACGATTTCCAAGAAACAGCCCCAAATGAGTAAATGTTAAATACTCCAATGAAATACTTTTTAACCTTGCCAATTAAGAAGCAAGAAATGTACATAAAAATATACAAAGAAGGAAGTTAAGCTGTAGACACTGAGTGGTTTATTGGCTACAATATAAAAATACAATGATAGATTTCTCAAAATTCTGCTAGAGTTCCATGACTTAAAATGCCAAGGAGCAAACATAATGAGAAAGAAATCTGACAGCTTTTTTAGAAAATGCTCTACCAGTGAAGCAGCTCAACCACACTAACTATTCTCTGTCAACTCAACTTCAAATTGTATTGTCTAAATCTTGCCATTAGGAGAAAGAATAGATATATTCTTAATGAGTCACGCTTCATTTCTTCTGGTGTGTTTGGCAGACAGAAATCTACTTTGATTAGAGAGCAGAGTAAGAGTGGGTGGAATAAAAGAAATCTTTTGTTGGCTACAGGGAACATGGAGGAGGCCTTTCCTGGCACCAACTATCCATGTGGGGCTCCCCTACGTTTCCTAGTCTCCTTTGTAGTTAGGTTGTGACCATGTGGCTGAAGCCTCACTAATGAAAATATGAATGGAAGACTGATCTCAGGCAGTTATGAACAGATGTGAAGTCTCCACTGACTCCTTGGATGGAAAGAACTCTGAAGCAGAGTCATTATAAAAATGGAAGCAGATGGATTCCAGAAACATCATTGGAGAACCACTAAGCCACCAACACCTGACTTGCATCAGATTATGATGTGAGCAAGAAGAGAAGCTTGTCCACTCAGTGGTGTTGGATTAAGTCACCAAGATTCTGGGATGTGCATCACTGACCTTTACAACTGCTTGCTGAAAAAACAACAAAAATTTGAGTGTCACCGTCTAAATTCCTTTACAATTTCCTCTTAGAATGATCTTCACTCCATGTTGTAAAGCATCAAGTAAGTAACCCATAACATAATCAAGAATGAGTGCTGTCAGCTCTTTTTATCCTTAGTAAGATTCTTAATTGGAAAACTGTGCTCAGATAGTGTGACTGTATCTCCCATTGTCAAGTGCCAGCACATTATAAGAATGAGGTAGCTTGTCTGGATTGCCAGTTGTTTTGTTCCCGACTCCCGTTGTCTTGTATTCTAGCCTTCGTTCTTCTATTCAATATTATAGATTGTCATGTTGTCTATACGAATGTGTTGATTATTCCTTCAAATGGATAGAGCAGTGATAAAACATGCAGTAGGGCTTCAGTGGAGCATTTCCCCTCGACTTAAGCTTCTCCTGGGCTAGCCCCACAGTGTCACTACAGCTGTGCTATTGAGAAGCACAGAGCCACACAATGTAGTCAGGTTTGTGCTCTGCTATTTTCTGGCTATGCAATCTTAGGAATGTTACTTAACTACTTTAAATTTGAGAATTTTTTTATCTGTTGAAAAGGAATAATGATATCTGTCTAATAGTTACTTAAGCAATTTAAGCAAGAAAATGCTTATAGAAGTGTGGGTAACATTACCTCGCATAAAACGAGTGGTAAGTAAATATGTGTTGAATATTTGTGAATTCCCATAAAGAGCATAAAAGAAGCGAAGTCTGCACATTATTTTTAAGAGTCCTACACAGTGATGTGCTGGTAAATATTAACAAACGTGAAGTCATTGCATGTGGAGCTGTGAAGTCATGGGCAGTAGAACACTATCATACAGTTTTCTGCCATATAGACACAACAGACATGAATGACCTCAAGTGCGTAGGTCATGCTAAAATGCAGAAAAATAATTAAGTAGTTACCAGTTTTGATTTTTAGTACCTTTGTTTAATGAAATTTATTACATTTTAAGTTTATAGAATTTAATTTTTTAAATGTCTTTATGTAACAACGAGCACTTCAGGATTTAACTAGCAGCTCCCATGAGCTGGTGTAAGCCAGCTCCATCACATGCTATGATTGTCCACTTAAATTTGCTTGGATTAAGTGTTAGTGAACTGCACATGCTTTTATTCCATTATGTGACTCCCAGGAAGGTTACATGTTACAGGAGGGAAAAGGAGCTGGGTTTCACCAGCTCTGAGATGCATGAACTCTGGGAACCTTAGGCAAATGACTTAACCTTCCCAACCCTCATTTTCTTCACTTTGGCAATTGAGGGTTGGGACTAAAATTAATAACTCAGAAAACTTTTTATAAATTGAGATAGTTCATGTAAAAGAAACTGATATAATGCTCAACACAACATTCAAGAATTCAGTGTTGTTATTACCATTCTCCTCTCCCTAGTCCTTTTTCGTCTTCAAAATGTATAGAAGAAAAACAAACTAACCAAGGAACCAAACAATATCCCTTTGCACCTGATAAAGAGAAGTCCTTGAACCAAGAAACCTCACCCAGATTTGTGTCTTTGTGTGTTTTTATGTTTCTTTGTTATCCTGCCAAAAGAAATAACCAGAATTGATGCCATATAGGAGCAATTACTATTTACAAGAAGCAGCCCTTCCATCAGGGTGCAGATAAGAAACAACCTTCCCTGAATCTTTTGAAAGGACTAGGTTTTAAATCTGGGTCAAATAGGATGGTATGTCTGTATTGTAGGTGTGTACAAGAAAAAAGCGTCTTGAAAATGCTAACTCAAAAAGAGAATCCAGAACCCCTCCTGAAAATACCATTCACAACTCCAGTCTTGATTTTTGCTAATTTCAAGGATGAGATTAATATTTGACACAAAAAAGTTTCTAAGAAAAAAGTAACGTAAATGTATGCATAAAAATCAAAACTAATTAATTATTAGACTTATTTTTCACTTAAAGAGGCTTATTTTATATTTAGCCCTTAAAAATAATATGAAATCATGAGGTTCAGACACTGACATCTACCACACCAGCTGCTCAAATATTATTAAGAATTTCTATTTAAAGAAAACCTCAAATGGGTCAATGTTAGCCTTAGCCACAGGAATGTATTTAAAGGATGAAAATGTTCTTTACAGATGACAATTTACCTTTCTGTCTTGTGTCACCAACCGAATTTCATCAACATGTCCCATCACGGAACTCTGGAGCTCCCTGGAAGCAAGTTGTAACCCACTACATCCTATTTCTCCTTGAGGACATGTGACCTGATGTACTAGCTCCCAAGCCCCAAACCTAAAAACAGATTTAACTCTACATAAAAAAAAAAAAAATCATTGCTACAGTAATACAGAAATGGTAACTAAAGTTTAATAACTAAGTATTTTAGGGATATTTATAATGTTTTTCAACGATCCTTATTTCCTATTTTCCTATTTGACTATTGATTATTTGACTATTGATTATTTCACTGTCCATTGATCAGCACCAGAATCTGAACTTGGGAAATCAGGAAAAGATAAAACTCAGGACTGAGTCAATATATTGAACAGTCAATAACACTGTTCAAAATATTTGTTTTTCAATGCGGTGCACAATATTATCTGAGTGTTGGACAACTTAGTTTTCTTCTAGCCAGAGTTATGCAGGGTTGATTGAAATAGATGTAGTTTTTAACAAGTGGTCTCGGTCTTTACCTGTGCACATGAAAAAGTGTGTCTATGACCTGTCTTTATACATGTACTCCTGTAGGGTATGCAGAACACAGGGATATGTCTGCACCATCCACTCTGAGGGTGGAAGATGTGCTGCAATCAAGGATGAAGACAGGATCTATCAACCAAGACTCATCTTGGGTGTCACAGGGAAAGAAATAGTGATTTCAACTAAAAAGAAACCATTTGTGGAATTCTTATTATTGACCAGTCCTTCATCTGTGTTCTGAATCCTGAGTTATGATGATGAATAAAGCGCAAAATCTGCTTATAACCTCCTAGAGAAACAAACACATAAATATATGTACTTATAACACAACCTAATATTCCACGTTATATTAAGAGACATAAATGGGCATGCTTCTGTGTGGTGCCATATACTAAAAAACTTTCGGAGCCCTTTTGTAGTGAACACTTGTCTACTAAATGAGTTAACAATTCCATCTCAACTAATTCATTTAAGAATAAAAATAACTTATTTTGTACTGTTAATATGACAGAACAATAGGGCACAGACAAGTCAGGAGATGCATTTCCTGGTACATTGGAAGAGTGCTCTTTAAACACACACACACTACACACACACACATACACCCTTAGCATCCCAGATGTAGGGTAGAGAGAAGATGGAAGGAATGGAGGAAGAACAACTCCATAGTGCTTCCCAGAGGATTTTCCAGTTGTCTGTGTTGTCAAAGTGTGGTTAAGTTGTCAACAAATAAAAACGGGGTAAAGAGGGTGAAGGGCATACTAGATGGAGGGACATGGCCCTGGTAAAAGGAATGAAGGTGCAGAGTCTTCAGAGAACAGTGACCCTCAGCATTTAAAGCAATGCATGGGGGGCCACGAGGGAAGGGAAGGCTAGCAGAATGATGGCATGGCATTTCGTAGCCTCATCAGATGCTGGGTTAGAGGAAAAGAATTGACACCACATCCTGTAGAAGTTTTGGTGAATGGTACAGCCCAATCTTCACTCACGTTCCACAATGGGGGAGGATGCGTGGACAGGGCAAGAAACTGCAGATCATGATGGGAGGTAGGAAGCCCTTTGGAAACCAAAGTGAGGCAATAATTGTGGGATTATACAAAGGGCACAGATTTGAGAAATTTTGTGTCAAAATTGACAGGTGTTGGAGGCCTATCAGATACTGATGTGTGAAGAAAGCCCAAGATAGGGATGGTACCAAGATGTTACAAAGGCTTAGATGAGTGGTGTTAGCATTAGCAGGTGAGGAGCTGGGAGAAGCAGGTGCATGGAGAAAAGAGATTGGTTTTGAGGATAAGTAGTTTAAACACAATGGTAGCCACAAGTTGAGGAAATACATATAAGACCGCAGTGTACAATATGTGTAAGTGTGAAATACACACCAGGTTTGAAAGATATGATACAGACAAAAGAACATAAAATATCTCTGAGAAGGGTATTTTTTGTTTGTTTGTTTGTTTGTTTTTGTTACTAATAACACAATACTATTGAGATGCTGACAAGGTAAACCTTAAAGAAGTTTATTTAGGATCACAGTTGCAGAAGTCTGAGACTGAGGCTCACATCTTGTGATGGTCTTCTCCCTGACAGAGTCCCATGGTGCTGTAGGGCACACATGGTAGGAGATAAGGAGTGTGTGGTGGTGTATGTATGTGTCCTTTAGTTTGTTTCTTCTTATGAAGCCATGGATATAACATTGAAGCACCACCACCCTGATGACATTATTAATCTTAATCATCTCCGAAGGCCCCACCATAGTTGGATTACTTCACATGGAGATTAAACTCCAACATGGTTTTCAGAAGGAACAAGCCATATTCTAACCATAGAAATTTCTTTAATTTTTATTATGATTATATGTTGATATAATGTGTTAAGTAAAATATATTACTAAAATTAAACTCACCTATTTCTTTTTACTTTTTAAAAATGTATACCAGAAATTATCAAATGTACATGTCTCATATTTCTATTGGAGTGTGATGATATAAGAAACTTTTCTTAAATAATATATTGAGCTAGACAAAATCCTCCTGTATTAATATAAGATCACTATTATAGTACCAGGTCATGTTATACCTATGAAGTTGACTATTTCCTTCTGTTTTGTCTTTGAAAGTAACCCTGTACTTCACATGTATGTTAAATAATGTTAAATTTCTATGTGGGAGGACTCTAATGTCGAAAATAATAGTTTCAAGGACAAAGAAGGAGAAATATCAAATGAAACAAAAAACATCTGGAAAACAGGTGTATGGAACCACAGCATATTCAGAGGTAGGGCTCTGGGGTTCTACTATCTATCTTCAGAGTAACCCCTGTGATGCTGGGAAGTAATATGCCCCTCTGGCCTCAATGTCTTTAGTGACAAAATATGAGCCAGACTGGCCTCATTCAATCCCTATAACTTAATGACAGAATGTCATGAAGCACAAAGAACTTCATCAAGATAATAAGTATTGATAGTAGAAAAGTAGAAGAAACAGTTGGAATCCCATATGGGAGGAGGGGAATATTTACATGAACTCCTAAAACAACAATACTTTTAAAAAAGAATAATTATATCAAGCACCATGAGGAAGATGTTTAGAGGAAAAATTTGAAAAAGTTTGAGGATTTCCAATCCCAGACTAAGGAAACAACTTACCCTCTAACTAAGTGTTTGTTGACCCTCCCCACTTCCACCCCTCACCCTGGAAAGCATTTGACAGTTTCTGGAGACATAGTTTTGGTTCTCACGATTGGGCAAGGATTGTCTACTATTGGCAGCTAGGGGGCAGGGGGCAGGGATGCTGTTAAATAAACATCATACATCACCAGATGCAAAGAAAAGAATTTTCTGGCTCAGAGTATGAATAATAGCATGGCTGAGAAACCTGGCTCTAGGTAATAAGGAGCTATTCCAGGTTGATGACTCAGTTAGTGAATTGTCTTTCCATTCTCAGCTATGTGAGATATCTATGCACCTTAATCACAATTCAGCTGAACAATTCACACTCTGTCCTTAATTTTGTATTTGTGATTACAAATATGCCTACTTTAAATAAAATACCATACGGTGCTAATAAATTTGCACAACTGATATTTTTAAGTGGATATTTTACATAATTTTATTTAGCCTTGGAAAGAGTAGAACAATTACTGAGATAGAATAACCTGCTCTGATAAATAGAATAATTAGAAGCGACCTGAAAGTGAACTCTTATGAAAGTCAGGAATGTGTTTGCACTAACTTGAGATTTTTATTTTCAGTTTCTCTCTGATCTAAGAGATGTTGAAATAGCCAGAAACTGTCCTCATTGAATTTCCATCTGGAAGGAAAAAAAATGATAGAAATATTTGAGTAGCTCCATCCTGGTTTTGCAAACTCAAGAGCAGAACTATGGAATGAACCATTGTTTTCAAAATCCCTGAAACACAGTAGATTATAAATAAATGTATTTTCTCCTCCTCTTTTTTTAATCCATTCTGAGAATATCTTAACCTTTTGAAACAGACACACATCTTGCAGGATTTTTGATTTTCAAAACTAGGTCAAATGTCTGATGTCTAACTTCCCAAATTCTCCCTTTTCCACTTATTTCAAGCTCACAGTAGGATTAAGGCAATGACTCGAATAACTATCAAGAAATATGCAGGGATCCTATTGTACTCCACAATATGAAGCTCAATTTGCCCAGCAAATACAAAAGACATCTGGACACTCGCTGAGAAAATAAACTGAAGCAATAAAGTGGTAGAAATGTCTCATGGTGATTTTGTTCTGTCTCATGTCTTTAAGGATCACCTATATGCTGATTAAGTATGAGATTTTTATCTCTAGCCCAGAGCTGCTCCTTGAAATCCAAGCTTATATACATATATACTCACCTGCCTCCTCAACACATCTATTTTGATGGCTATAAGACATCTCAAATTTCCAAACCAAACTGTACAAACTGAAACTGCTATTATGTGCAAACCAAACTGCTCATTTCCATCACCAAGCCTGCTTGTCTGGTAGCTGTCTCATTTCACATGGTGGAAATTTCATCTCTCCAGTTGTTCACAAAAAAATCCTTCACTATTAGTTTTAAAAATATATTCAGAAACCAACCTTGTTCTTATCTCCTCAACACGTTAGAATGATCCTCCCTCTCCACCCCACAGCAATCCCTCTGAGCTAGTCCCTCTGCTTTCAATCCTGCCCTTTACTCTCGTCTCAGCCTGGTCACCAGAATAATACCTTAAGAAACATAGATAAAGTTACTCCACAAACCTTCCATTGTCATCCCATGCTAACCAAGATAAAACTCAAAGTCCTTGAGCTGGTCTTCAATGGCCAACATCAGGAGTCTCAATTTTTTTTTTTTTTTAAAGGGACAAAGAGTAAATACTTTAGGTGTTTAAGGCGCTATACTCTGTGTCGTATTTAATTCAAAGAAGCTCATGAGAAAATGTAAATCAATTATCATAGCTATGTTCTCATAAAACTTTACATAGAAAACCAGGTGGTGGGCCAGATTTGGTAAGCTAGCCATAGTTTTTGGATCCCCTGTCCAATATACCCACTTCCTGCTTTGATTTTCTCCATACCACTTAACATAATCTGACACACTGCTTATTTACTTGATTAGTTTGTTTTCCAGAGTTAGGATACAAGAAGGGAAACTCATTGTTTCTTTTATTTAGGCAGTACCTCCAAGATGTACAGAAATGCCTAATATATAAAAGGCATTAATATTTGTTGAATGAATTAATGGTGACTGATTGAATGAAAATAAAGATGCAACTATGCAGAAGATCATTGGTCTGTTTGGATGCTAGATTAATACACATACATATAGAGCACTAAAATATACTGTCTACTATATCTACTGCCATGCACCCACTGCATTACATCAGGGCACGTTTTCCAACACATCACTTAGATTTCTATACATGAGGGTATATACGAATAACTATAAGTTAGCATAATGGAGGAGAATTTCTTATGCTCCTACAACATTCTTTTTTATCTCTTTTTTAACCTTAATTTTTTATTATTTTTCCTCTTTTTTACTGGTGCATTATAATTCTACCTACTATGAGATTTGTTTTTACATACTCATACATACACACAATGGAAATAAAATTAAAAAATAATAACTCTTATTTTTCATTGCCATTCTCGATATTTATTATTCTAATTCATTCTGATAACATTTCTATAAGAAGTCAAATGGTATTTTTATCCATATTTACTAACTATAAAAGACCAGACAAAAAGGTTAAGCCACTTCACAAAGGTTACAGAGTTAGAGAGTGTTTCCCAGAGTCGACACTGGGGCTAAAGTCTAAGGACGCCTCCACTGAGCAGTCACTTTTCCATGAGGAATTTTTCTCTTATGGTACCTTTGATTCCCAGTAGTTAAGTTTTTATGTTTCACAATAAAAGGGGAATAGATCCAGAGAAAAAAGTGAGAAGAACTTTGTCGCCTGAAATACTTGGCAAAGTTGCGGGAGAGAGCAAAGCAGTTAAATTTACCCATCCTGAAAATAATAACTCTCTAGACTTTAATAAGAGAATTACTAGGTACTAAATGACAATTCGCTAGTAAGAATGAAGAATTAGGGCAATGTTTACTGGGGAGGTAGAAAAACTTTAAAAGTAACCAAACCTTTAAACTTCTATGGCCCCTGTTTCTCCAGAGACTCTTTTCCTGGGTTTTGGCAAGGCTTACTCACAGTCTTGAAACTTCTTCTGCAAGTTCTTCCAGTTTCCTTTTTAATCATGGGTTCGGGGTATGGGTATCTGTTTTCTTAGTGGCAAGGAGACAGGCGGAAAGATTTCTGAGTTCCTGTATCTGAGGTCAACCATATCCTAAGGGAGACATGGAAATGTGAAACGATGCTTTTTCAGCATGACATTCTGATTTATGACAACTGGTATGTTATGGCTTTGTTTCTTTTGGAGATAGAATCAATGAAAACTCAATACAAATTTTCTTTAATATCTTCCAAATTAATAGCTGAATCATGTAGTCTCTTAATACCAGAAATGTAATTTATATGTAAAAGTAAATTTCAACAGGTTCTGGCATCCACCTTAGGGACACTCCCTTCAATTCATTATTTACAATTACACAACCAGAAAAATCTTTATAACCAACAATCCACCAGCAAAATATTTTAACAGAATCCTAGAGAATAAACTCCCAATTGGAAATGGCTTATTCAGCAATGGACTGGGAAGAAATGTGGAGCTTCATCTGGACTCAGCAGAGGCAAGAGAGGTGGCATAGTTAAAGAATGGGAAGACACACAGTGCCATAGGTTTGTTAATTGGGGGACCCTGTCCTATATTCTCAACCTTCTCTCTCACAATCACCTTTCAGCTGGAGTTGCCCTGTGCGTTCAAACCATTCTGGGGTAATGATTCTTCTTTTCTAGAAGTTTGCTCATTTTACTCTTTTCCTAAATTGCTGTCCCTCCGGTGCTCCAGGGTCTTGTCTGAGTTCAACACTCCTCCTGATCACTGCAGCCTCTCCTGCCTTCAAACTTCATTGCACATGTTGGTCTTCACCATTCAACTTAGTACCTCCTGTCATGTTCTAATAATTATTTCACATATGATCATCTCATTTCTAAACCCCAAGACACATTTTAGGATTTGTATTTATTTGAATCCTGCAGTAGCAGATTCCACAGAATGAAGGGTTAAAAATACCTGTTGCAAAAAACAAATGATTAACTTTTAACATCCCTGTGTCTTCATATCCTCTGTGTTCCTTGAGCTTGCAGTTGCCTCTGAAATAAAATACAAACCTGGGAAATCCACTCTGGTCTGGAGCCAGCCTACCCTTCCAGCCTCCTCATTCTGTGCTCTTCTCAAGGTTGCTTCTTCCCCTACCCATGTTCTCATCCCACAAGTACACACCTGCCTGCATCCTTCAGGTCAGAACAGTGCTGAACTCCTGGACATTCCTCAAGTTTGCTTTCTTCTGCTTTATATGTTCTTGATATCTCATGATGTTTTTCATTGGTGTGCATTATCTCTTCCTCCCTCACTTATGTGAGCCGTTCTTTCTCTTATCCTTGAAGACTCAGCTCAATGACTGCTCCCCTATGAATCCTATTTGACCTGTACCCTAGCTCTGCCCAATAAGGGGAGCTACCACAGTGTCTTATACATTCTTTCATAGCAGTGCTGATCCTACTGCATAATAAATGATAATGGTCTATATGTCTTTTCTGCTAGGTGATGAGATGCTTGAGGTCCATGTTGTTTATTCACCATGGCAAATCAGAAGCATTTAATAAAAATGGAGTACACTATAAAATCCTGAAGGGAATTTTTAACACAATCAAAAATGAAGAAGTAAGGGTTCCTCATTCAGAGAATGTAAAAATTATTTAGGTGGGTTAGGTATGCATACACTAAAAATACTTAAAGATAACTTTATATCAGTCAAGATCCTGCCAGAAGACAAAAATCATATCAGGACTTTGAACAGGAAAAAATGTAATACAAAGAATTGTTAATTAGTAAAAGATGGTTAAAAGAGAACTCTAAGCAATCCAGAATTTGCAAGGGCAAAAAAGCAATTGCTACCATTAGGCTGAAGGAAAGAGGGCAACAAAGGTACCAGAGACTTAACAGAGGGCCTTCCTGAGACTGGCATTCAGATCTCTTCAGAAAGGAGGGGTCTGAGGGCTCAACCAAGGCTACAAAGGCTTGGCTCACTCCAGCTGATCAGAAACTACCTCTGATTGGGAGAAACATGGCCTGAGGGTGTTGGCTCCCTTCTAAAGCCCAGCTGACTCTCGTAGCTGGAGCTGCAGTCCTTCCACCCTAAACTAAAAAATAAAAAGCCAGAATTAAGGAGGGTGTATCTTCCTGTTGTTATCACGTTCCAGTGTCTCACTAGTCCCTCTATTGACAAAAGCTAACCCCAAGCCAGCTGGCAAAGGAGAAATGTTTATAGGTTCGGCGACAGTTTCACAAAACAAGGCAAGGAAGGGTGTATGTGTAACTGGAAGATAATAAATTGAAAACTGGTTCAAATTCAAAGCAAAATTAAACAAGGAGGTAAACTAATGTATTTTATATGTAAGACATAAAATCAATAAACAGGAATTTCTATGGGCAAAGTTAACCTATTATATTTTATTCTTGAAAGAAAATTATAAATATCTTTTCTATTTTCTATAGGTCAACAAAACAAAAATGTTAATATAAAACAATGCAAATGTAATGCTTCTTGGTTTCTATTGATTGCAGATTTTAAAATACAGAGTAAAACACTTTTTTTTAAGTTCTAGTGTCAAACAAAAAGGTAGGTTTATATTATAGTTTGGATCTGAAGTGTCCCCCAAAAGCTCACATGTGAGACAATGCAAGAAAGTTCAGAGGATAAATGATTGGGTTGTAAGAGCCTTAACATAATCAATGATTTAATTCCCTGATGGGGATTAATTGAGTGGTAACTGAAGTGGTAGGGTGTGGTTGGAGGAGGTGGGAATTGGGTATGGCTTTGGGTATATATTTGAATCTGGCAAGTAGGCTTCTCTGCTTCCTGATCAACATGTGAGCTCTTTCCTTCTGCCATATTCTTCCACCATGATGTTCTGCCTCACCTGGAGTCCCAAAGAATGAAGTTGGCCTTTTATGGGCTAAGACCTCTGAAATCATGAGCCCACAAATAAACCTTTCCTCCTCTACAATTTTCAGTTGGGTCCTTTGGTCACAGCATCATAAAAGCTGACTAAAACAGTTTATATAACAAGAAATGATGAGTTTGAGGTAATTGAAATATTATCAGGATGCTATAAACTATCTTATCCAAAATCCACAATAGAAAATATTTTTCACAGAATAAAATTATTTCTTTTTCAGCATTAGAATAGTAAGAGAAGATGGAAAACTAAAGAAATAAAAAGGGAAGAAGAAAAATATCAAACTGTTAATTTTGGCCAGTTAGCAATGATATGTCATTAAACAGAATGAAGGGATAAAGTAAAGTTCATCATGAAAAGAGATCAATCAAATTCACCTGTTAGACACTGGGTACAGGACAGAGAGTACCAGAGGACCACAGAGTCACAAATTGGGTTCATTACCCTGAAACCTGCACAGTACAAAATGTTTCTATTAATTTATGTGACTTCTCCCTAAATTTTCCATTACAAATATGGATTTAGATATTGTGAGTGTAGTCCTGCATATTGTGTATGTCATTTTCAAGATGTGTAATCTAGAAACATGAAATCAATTATGAGAACAAACATTGTATTCTCAAGTCCAGAAGATGAGAAGAATGCAGAGACATCTGTGGACCTGACCAATTGAGAAAGCTTTCTAAATACTATACATATTGAGAACCAAAATTTCCTAAATACAGGCAGAAAATACTCTCAGTCATTAAGTCTGCCCTTCCAATTGACATGAAAAAATTTAAGACTGGATGGGCTGCAGATATTAGAATACTAGGATAAATGATAATAACTTTGACTTGTATTTTTCTGCACCAGCTTTTGTAGCAAGGGCCACAACTGATTGTGACATGGCTCAGCCTGGTTAGATTTCCCTTCAGTTTAAAATCAACACCACACATCCTCAGTACGATCTTTCTTCCTTATCTCTTCGACATCAGAAGGCTTTTTTTTTTTTTTAATTTGCCTTGGATGACCTCTAGATACAGGCCACTGGTTTTCAATAAGGAATACAACAGAGCCCATTAGAAATGCTTATTGTTTCTGGCAAAACAGCACCCACAATGCATTGCCTCTTCTCAAAGAGCTAAATAATCTTAGCACATATGCCTTAGGAGTCATCTCGAAAGGACAGGTCACTGAAAGCAAGTTATTCTTTTCCTTTGGGGAGCATCTGGGAGTAATATTCCCATGTGTCAAATCTGTTAGCTCCTGTCTCACTCACACCAAGACACCTGGTTGCCAGATATACACTTTGGCTTGTCAGATTCTGTCTACTAAGCAGCAGCACAGAGGGTTTTTGGATCGGGGTGGCCCTAAGATGGAGTGCTCACCAGAGAAAATATCACATTCTATCCTTTGTACAATAAACCATGATTATCAGAGGGAGTTGATCAGTCAATCCTCGTTATATTTCTTAGTGTCTGGTAAATGCTCATCTGACCCCTTTCTCATTTTGTTGAGCATTAATGGAAAAGTGAACTCAGATCATATTTCTGAAGTACTCATTCATGGGCACCCATATGTGTTTTTCTCAACGTAAACCTAGACAACCTCTATGGAGCCCTCAGCATGCATATCTTGCTGTTTTTGATAAGATTCATTACATGTCCTAGAAAAACTTGTTTATATGCTCAGATTTTTTTTTAATGAGGCACAGGTACTTCAGCTGTTTCCCAAGAAAGCACTGTGGATTAAATTCAAACCAGACTGAACTCATCAACACGTGTTCTCTGATGAATTATTATTTGTGCGAACTGACAAAGCAGTGTGATTTTTCTATCCGTCATTAAGTCTGCCCTTTCACAGTTGGTAATAAATATTTATTCTCTTCAATAAAAATGATACAAATACACTTGCAAACTACAGTTTGTTGTGATTTGGAAGGTACGAGGAATCATGGCAACTCCGTTAAAAAAAGAATCAGATTCAAATATTATGTAGCTCTTTATTGGGTTCAAAACTAGGAAAGTCACCTTTCTGAAAATTTACTTCTATGATAAATACTCACCAGGTACTTAATAATGTTAGAAGACTTTATCTCAAAAGCTACTGAAGGTTCAAATGCACTAAAGGAAATTAAAGAAGATAAGAAAATAGAATATCTCTGCCAATGATGGAAATAAGATGTAATATATCACTTCTCAATGAACTTGATTATATGGTGTACCTGTGGAGAAATCGGTCAGATATGTCAAACAATTGCTTCAAGTAATAAGAAATTGCTGTTTTCAGATACAGCAGAAATTCAAGATCTATGGCTTTTTTCTCTTTTATACCCCATTGACCTATCATTACATATATCTTAAATGAAAAACTTTATATTTTGTTGCATATCGAGCTAGTGAAAACTATAAAGATTACGGATTGCTTAAAATTTGTCCCCTAAAGTGGATAAATACAGAGAAGAATTTCTCAGGCTCAGCATTATTGACATTTTAGGCCAGATAATTCTTCCTTTTGTGAGAAAGACCTGTTCGCTGAAGGGTGTTTGACATCATCCCTGGTCTATACCCACCAAATGCAGGTACAGCTCCTGTCCCTGAGTTGTGTCTAACAAAAATGTCTCCAGGATTTGCCAAATATCCGCTGGGGACAAAAATAAAATAAAATAAAATCACTCTACAATCCGTGATCTAGAATAAGTTCCCGATTCTATATCATATGGAAAAAGAATCATGTATAAAGCATTCAGAGGAAGGCATTCCCCCCAGAAACCAACCCTAAGACAGGCAGGAAGATGGTATTTTTGGGAGCGGATCTCAGGAAGTATCCATGAGGGAACCGAGGTGACACAGTGACAGGTAGGAAGGCAGTGAAGGGCTCATTGTCAAGCTAAGCACCTCAAGGATGACGTGGGCTCAGTTTTGCTTGGAATAGAGTGCTGAACACTCATGGTTCACAAACTCTCAATGTTCCCCTATTAAAGTTGTTTTTCTAATAACTTAAGGAATAAACTCATTGGCCTAACATCCAAAGCTCTGCTCTCAAAATGACCTATTTTAATAGCCTTCTCTTTCAGTCATACTTTATGATCCTCTGGTTTAAGAAAATTAACCTCATCATTTCTCAACCAGATTCCAAATTTCCTGCCTGTTTGACAGTGTTTACCCTGTGCCCGTCACCTGAGAACACGCTTACCTTCTTTTCCCTCTTGCACTCCACTCTCCAAATTTCATAATCGTTCAAGGCCCAGTTCAAATGCCACTTACTTCTTCCAGGTTCCCATGCCCTTGCTCTAAGAGGCCTCCCTGCCCCACCTTTGAACTTCTCACCAACTGCTAGTGCCTACCCACATTCTAGCTGCAAGTGAAGTTACTTGCAGCCTGGGATGCCACAGTCTGGCTGGGCACAAATGCCGCAGTCTGGCTGGGCACACAATCACGAGCCACCACACAGCTTGTAGATTCAAACAGCAACTCTTTATTCCCGAACTCACACCAGCCGTCTACAATCACGTTCTGGGGAAATCCACGTTCTCTGCCCAAATCCACCTTCTCTCCCAAATCCACCTCCACTGGGCTTCTATCTCCAAAATATACTGTCTGAATCCCGTGAGAACTCAAGGGGAACTCAGGCAGCAGGATACGCCCTATTCCCAGCAGGAATAATCTTAAACCTTAAACCTGGAACCTAAACTGGGAACGCCCTAAACACGATTATCTTAAAACCGGGAACACCCTAATCTGCCTTGGTCCTTGAGCAAGGTCACCTACATTCAATGTCGCTGCAACATGTCAGCAACATGGGGTACGCTGGCAAGGAAATTGTCATACCTACTTGGCTAATGGCTCCCAGCACTGGGACAAAAAGAGTAGAGTCCTATCTAATGCCACCCGCCCCCCACGGTCTAACAAATGAAAGAAAAAACATTTTCATCTTTCAATTTCTTTTTTTCTTAAAGGAAAAATGTTGTAATTTTGTCATAGCTTGATCCTTGGGTCAATGTGGAGATAAGTTTGAGTCCTTCCCTGTCCTTTTACTCCTTCAGAAGTGGTAACAAAAACAAGCTAGCAGCCTGATGATACTCTGCAGATCCCACTTCATGCATTGCCCGCCCTGCCCCCCAAGGTCCTTCTTACCTTTTTAATCAGTACTAATTATCTATTATGTAATTATGGGAGTGTAAAGTAATATGCAGATAGTCCTGTCTCTCCAGAAAGTTTCAAAGGATTGTCCCCACCCTTTTTTGGTTATCCAGGTGTCTTCTATTTTTTCCAATGTCAGGGTAGCCTGTGTTAAATACAGGAAGAAAATTTCTTAACAAATGCAAATTGGCTCCTGAGCGCATGGATGCTGACAGTACAGGATGAGTTCTTGGGTTCTTTTGCATGGTGATATTTTCCAATAGTGTTAAGTGGGCTAGTATATCAGAGAAATTTTTCAGCATCAGATGAACAGTGTGTCCTGCATTCTGAATCAGTATTGGTGAAGTTGGTCAATGACTCAGAATAGCTCTTTCTCCTGCCTAAAGAGTCCAAAACTTATGGGAGTGACTAAGTAAAAAATTACTTAGGTTGTAGATGGTAAAATTGAAGTATGAACATACACCCTATTTTAGAGTTGGACAGCAGTTCATGCTGCCCCATGTAACATCCTACTTACATCTTCACCATTCTAACACTGGTTTACTCAAAAGAGCATTTATTGTAGGTCACATGTAGAAGTATATATTCTGTCAGCAGGAAAAATATAAAGAACGCAAATGGGCCCTAAGTTACTAAGGACAGTTGTCAGCCCTGAGGATCCTCTAAATGACTATAATGACTTCTTACTGTAAGAAACAAAATAAATGTAATGTTCTTCATTGATACTATTCTGTTAATCCAAGTTTTCGAACAATGGAGTGAGATTTTCAGTAAAGTGGATTGTGTATCACCCTTAGTTTCCAGACTTGTTTTCAACGATTCTAATTGATCTGAATAGCTTAAAAAAATAGAGCACAAACATGGAGATCTTCAGCCATAATGCTTGGTTTTTATTTTTTAATTAAGTTCATAAATGGCTGATCATACCTACAATTTTTTTCCAAAGTTCTTTGCATTTTCAATGTAACTTATTTCAGTTGCAATTTATTTATTACATCCATGAAACTATTTCCAAAATTAATCTTTGTTAAAATGTAAATGTAACGTGACACAAACTTGCTTAACTACTCCCCTCATTTGCATTTTTATGTCTTGAATGATATCTTCCAGGAAAAAAAGAAAAATTGAGAAGGATGGTATACGTACATTTCAAAGAAATTGCCTTTGTTCTTCACTGTTGGAACAAAACTCCTTTCCCAATTTCCTGTGATGGGCAAACTAAAGGTTCAAACTTGTGTTTTTTTTTTTGTTTTTGTTAACAATATTAGGTCATCAGCTCTTCCCTGTTTCACAGATTCATATTTGGGAAAGGATATGATGAATTACCTATTCCTAATAACTTTTTCAAGAAATTCCTAGAAATAGCCATAAACTTGAGACTCTGGGAAATGGCAGCAGCAAGAGGAAGCTGACATTTATGTGCATGGATCATAATAAATCCATCCCATTCCATATCTAATTGGCAACAAAACAAGGAGAGTGAGTATTTATAACTAGGTAGATAAAGTTTTATTTGCTTACTTTGTGCAGAACATATCATAATCATCTGGCTAAATATTTTAAATCTCTTGTTATCTAGAATTGAAACCAGAAAGTAAAAGTTCACAGGATTAGATCCCTTCCAGCTCTTACCAACAGTACCTGATTACCTCGAAAGACAGCAAACATCCATGTAGAATTCAGCATACGATAATCTTATACTACATAAATACACATAGGTACATACATTTGATACATTTGATATACACACATGTTATATATTTATATATATTATATTTAACATATGATGTATATATAAAATCCATGCCTAATGGCAAAGATAACTCTGAGTTAAATAGAATATTTAGACTACTCCATTAACTGTTCATTCTAAACAACAGAATTTGACTTCTAAAAATTTTCTTCAAACTTAAAATATGTTTTACTAAGTGGGTTGTGGTATCTCTCATTTCACCTGTAGAAAACTTATATAAGTAGGGAATTTTGATTTTACTTAATAGAACACAGAATACTCCCACATGTAGAACAGAAGAGCTAAAAAAAAAAAAAAAAGGCTGTTTATTCAATTGTTGGGATCTTTGCCTCACTCTGTCCATGGAGGATTTGAGAGGAATTAAAAACAACAATAATAAAAGTTAAAGCATAAATGAGATCATAGTTCTAGAAACATCATTAAGAACACTTAAGGGGCTAGGGTTCTAGCTCAGTGGTAGAGTGCTTGCCCAGCATGTGTGAGGCCCTGGGTTCGACCCTCAGCACCACATAAAAATAAATAAGTAAAGGTATTGTGTCAACCTACAACTAAAAATATCAAACAAACAAAAAAATACACAGTTAAGATCAAATTTGAATAATTTTCACAAATAAGAGGGCTCTAAGGGCTTGTGTTATCCCATGGTCAAACCTTAATTCCTCATAGTTTTTTATTTTATGTTTGTTTTGCAGCAGAATCAACAAGAGTTAAGTACCATAATCCTTTTCATAGTATGAAGAAAATATTGATATATACTTTCCCAATCCCCCAATTTGAAAAAAGCTTCTTCTTTGAATGTCAAATTAGTAAAAACCATATTAGTCAGTGTGATCTGGCAGCTGTGAGAGAGAAAAATTTTTAGATCTGAGGCAGGAGGAGTATAAACTCAAGACCAGCCTGGCAACTTAATGAGATCCTGATCAACTTAGCAAAATATTGTCTCAAATTTTAATTGTTTTTAAAAAGGATTGGGGATATAGCTCAGTGATGAAGCACCCCAGGGTTCAATCCCCAATCCAAAAACAAATAAATAAATAACCAAAAAACAAAAAGAGCATATACTTCAGTTAAGGTGGACTGAAATTTATTTTAATGAGGCAATCTATGATGTCATTGGGCATATTAAGATGAATCTGTATTAGTCTACTTTCTGTTATTACAATGAAGTACAAGGTTGGGTACTTATATATATTTTTAAAAGGGGTCAGTTTTTGGAAGCTGAAAGCCCAAACAGTATAGTCTTGGCCTTGGTAAGGGCCCCACCAAACAGGAGTGAGTATGAGAAGAAGAGAGCACAGGTTGAAACAGAAAGTCAAAGCAAAGGGGAGGATCCAGTCCCACTCTTTTGATAATAACATTCTCATGGAGTACTCACTCAAGATCTAATGAGAACTACCTAATTCCTTCTTAGGACATGCTCCCTGTGACCTAATGATAACCCATTAGGCCCCACTTCTCCAAAATCCCATCACCTTTTAACATAACCAAACTGAGGACCAAGCTTCCAATATATGAGACTTTGTAGGCCATGCTTATACCACATTTGATCCATTGCAAATTCTAAAAGCAATTTTATTATATTCATCCTGGGAACTACTATATTACTGGAAAGGGAAAGGTCTTTCATTGTTCCACATCAAGTTAAAGGAAGGATAAAGTCACAGAAGCCAGCACAATTTTATCTGGTACCATCTTGGAAACAGAGAAATTACATCTTGAGTAAAAAGAAATGCATGTTTTCTGCTTTGAATTATTCACTGGATCCTACAGCTAATAAGACTTTTGTCTTAAAATTGTCCATCTGTCTTGAATATGCTCATTATATTTCATAAAATTCAACATAGCAGGAAAACAGATCCCAGATGAAGGAGATTGGCATTCCAGACTATGAGTCGGAATCTTCTAAATGTGATAAGAATGAGCCAACCTCCCTGATCCTGAAACATTGGTAACCCTGTGAGAAAATTAACTATATTCATATAGTCCTCCAACATCCTAACCCCACACACATATTTTTATCATCAGGGAAAAAGAAACAAGAGTTTTTTTCATAGTGCTACTTCTGGAAGAAATTTCTCAGGTAAGATTTTATGGCTATATACTCTGTTCTAAGTATTAGATGGCCCCTGGAAACAGCCATAGGTAGTTTTTATAGAGTTCCTTGATAAAGACTGAGGTGTTCTAGGGGGAAAGCCATTCTGAATGGGGCAAAGATAATAGGATCCAAATGTTAGCACTTTTTGATTCCTGGTCTGATACATAAATGGACCTTTGAGTATCCAGGGGATTTAAATGGTTACTTTATCAACAGGGCTTTGAGGAAATGACCTAGAAGGAACTTAAGATTGTGTTCTCAGTGTGAGTTCAGAAACTGTAGGAAGAAGTTAAGGTTGAAAAAAAAATCTGAGATCCCTTTCCTGAGTTGTTAGTTGAGGGAGCATCCTATATTAGGGATATTGGGAAAGAGGGTAATTATTAAGTTTCACATCCCTTGGAAATAAAGAATCCTAATCACAACCCTTGTGATTAAAAAAAAGATAATTGATAGAAAAATAAGAATATTTTCCTCAAACAGCTGTCTTTAGTTTCTCCTAGCAAATAAGTAATTAGCCCCTAAAAGCTACCACCAAGATGAGTTTTGCCCAGAAGATTTTGTTAACTAGCTTCCTAGTTTACAAAATTTATTGTCTCAAATTTTAATTGTTTTTAAAAAAATAAAGAATCCTAATCACAACCCTTGTGATTAAAAAAAAAGATAATTGATAGAAAAATACTCAACAAAATTAACTTAGAAGGAAGAAAGATTTATTTTGAGTCATGGTTTCAGAATTTTCAGTGCATAGTTATGTGGCCCTGTTGCCTTTGGGCCTATGGAGAAGCAGTACATTATAACAGAAGCACATAGTGGAGGAAACTGCTCATTTCGTGGCATCCAGGAAGCAAAAAGAGAGAGGGGAAGGAGCTATGTTCCCAATATCCTATTTCAGAACATTCCCCCAATAACTAGGCTTCCTCCCATTAGGTCTCACCTCCTAGAGGTTCCTCCCCCGACTGCTACAGGCTGGCAAACAAGACCTTAACGCATGGGCCATGGGGCACACTTACCCAAACTACAGCAAAGATCTTCAAGGCAGAATTTGCCACGAGCCTCAGTTCACTATGGAGACACAGTCAGGAAATGTGGCAATGGGCTATCAATGCATACTTTAGATAATGGAAAGCTATTTAGCTGAATAAGTATTCTGAATCATTTTGCATGGAAATTACTGTTGGCTAGGATTATGTGTTATTCACTGACTGTATCAAGCTATCTCACCAGTTACTATGAACAAATCATTTTTATTATTATGAAAGTGGACATTGTAAATTAGTACCAATTTCTTTCAAGTCACTTGCTCATGGCCTTTATTTGGTGCCCTTCATTCAGTAAATATGTGGTTGTTCCTGAGAGATTCAACAGTTTGATATTGGGTTCTTAGAAGAGTGAAAATAATGTCAAATTATTATTCATTTTATATGTTTAAGGCATATTTATTATAAATATGTATAAAGTATAGTAAGAATAAAATTTCAAATCACCCATAATTATGAAATCCAAATATTTTATTGTGTAATGTTATCATCCAAATTCTATATTATACAACATAATATATATTTTTATAATGTGTATATCATATACATAAATACATTTATATAATGTAAATATACATTAAAACAATATAATAATATATAATATTTTGGTCACAGAAACACAAACCTGACTAATACATACATATTAAAAATAATGTAAAACATATCAAGAAAGAGAAACCTGGAGGTTTAGAACAGGGTTTAAAAGCAGCCTCCCAAGCTGATTTGGTACTTGCCAGCTAAGTGACTGTGCATGATGCCTAACCTCTGTATCTAACATGGAAACAGATGCATATCTGATAGAGACGATATCCCCAAACACCACTTCATCAAGCTGTGTCTTAAGTAAATGATAAAATGCACAAGGTGCCAATCTTTCTGCACTCCCTGTTTTCTTCTTATTTATTCTGCTTGCATTATTTTTTGCTCCCTTTAATCCCTCATTCTTTCCTGTATTTTTAAAAATAAAAATTATTTAATTGAAGTTAACTTTTCTTGACAATAATCAGTCTTAAAATCTTTTGTTGGGGCTGGGGTTATAGCTCAGTAGTAGAGTGCTTGCCTAGTACAGATGAAGAACTGGGTTTGATCCTCAGCATCACATAATAATAAATAAAATAAAGGTATTAAAAAATCTTGGGCTGGGGATGTGGCTCAGGTGGTAGCATGCGTGGGGCGGCTGGGTTCAATCCTCAGCACACATAAAAATAAAATAAAGATGTTGTGTCCACCGAAAACTAAGAAATAAATATTTAAAAAGTTCTCTCTCTCTCTCTTTCTCTCTCTCTCTCTCTCTCTCTCTCTCTCTCTCTCTCTTTAAAAAAAATTGTTGCCTAAACCTTTAGAGAATATTACATAAATTTTCTTTTCAAGAATAAAAAAAATTGTACAAGGAATCATATAAATAGATATTTAATTAGCATTCAGAACACTTCCCAAGTTTCCCAAAGGAGCTGGAATTCCTGACCTATTCTGGATGTTTTTTTCCCCTTCTCTGCTCTCTTTAATGTGATGATTTTTGTGGGGAGATGGGGAGGATCTGGAATTATTCCCAATAATATGCGGAAACTTTCTCCTAGCCATTTCTAGCAAAGACTTTCCATTTTCTTCTGCAACTTGGAGTTAGTAACTATGGAATAGCCAACCACAGCAGGGGGAGGCTGTGGTTGGGAAGGGGAAGGGAGGTTTCTCATCAGGAACAGCTTCCTCCAACCTGCTGGACCCATGGATGATCAGGTTAGTCACTTACATACAGTCAGTCTTCAATGTGACAAAAATGCTTGTGAATCCCAAACATGTAGGGAAAAAAAACAGAACAAATAGTATGAAACAAGGAAAGAAGAGTCTCAAAACCAGCAGAAGGCTCCACATGACATGGGAAAGTCTTTTGTGAAGTTTTGCCAACCAGATGCTCGCTACTCAAAGATCTAGTTACTGAAATTCACAGAAATCTGGATGCACCAGGAAATACACTAATAGCATTTGCAGTCCATCCCAAACCAGGAAGATTTCAAGAGTGTTCCATGTGAGCTTAGCCCTCCTCTTTGTTCATGCGGCAACCTGATCACCCGCATGAGGGAGAAAACAGACTGTTTTTTAACCTTACTTTGAAATCACAAAATTCTTCTCATAAAAATAAGAAATAGTATATGAAGCTTGGGGTCAGATCACCCACTTATTTCAGGAGTTCTCAATAGAGTTATTATGCTTTGGAGCAACAAGATAGAGGGAGATTATGGTTTCATACTAGTATTCAAATTTCCTGGTTATTTGTTTGCTTGAGAAAGACCCTTATCATCAAAATGTTTAAAGAATTATAAAAACTGTTTTCTTTACTCAAACCCAATTTTTGAAATAGAAAACTCTAGGATGGAATTCAATAGTCACAGATCTTAAAAGTATAATTAATATATATATATATATTTTTTTTTTTCTAAATCTGGTAATAAATATCCATCCAAGGGTTCAATTTGTATAAATCTTCCTTTCATATTCCAGTAACATACCTAAATACTGAAAAACCTTCACTTTGACAGGAGGAGAAAGAAGAGATCCTCTACCATGTGATATCCCATGATATTTTCCTCAGTTGTTAGTCACATTGTACTTTTGGCCATGCCCCAGAAACCACAACCCTCAATTACATTTGCTTTCAGACATGTGAAAGAGACACATGCTAAAACAATTAGCAAAATTATGACATTTACATTTTTCCCCTGACTGTCAGTCCCTGTGATTCTTCAGCATATGATTGTACGGGAACCAAAACAATTATCGTAAATCAAGCTGACCACATTTATCCTTACCTAGTGCTTTGAAAATGTCAAAAAGTAAAATAAAAGAAAACAGTTTTTCCAAAAAGTAAGCACACTCCACACCCTGTTTGGCAGCCAGAACCCCACGTGACAATGACAGGAAGGCAAAGCATCACATCTTATCCCAAGGCCACTGATCCCTACAGGCAGCCAACTGTTGTTTGATTTCTAGTAGCTCTGAGCTGTCTCATTTGCCCTGCATTTGGTGTTCATCCTTCTCTTTTGACAGATTTTAGTGCTTACTGAATGGAATGTGTAGTACAACCTGAAATTGATGACCTTGAGGTAGAAAATGAAAGTGGAACATCAAATTTTCATAATATTGGTATCAGGAGATTTGTTGTAGCAATAGTAAATGAACCTTCTAATGCTATCAGCCCATTTGTAATAGAACATCCTAGAGAGTGATAAAGCATTGTGAATATGTTTATTTTCCTGACACACAACATACTTAGGACTTTGATAATTGTTTACCATTTTCTTCTTCTATAATTCCACAGCATTTGTTAATCACCTACTCTAGATCAAGCACATAGGTACTGTGGGTACAAAGATGAATTAGAGGTGGCCTTTGCTTTCAGGTAACCCATAAAAATAGCAGATGAAAGTGTGGATATTAGTTGTTCACTCAAAACTCATGTGTGAGATAACAGGAATATTCAGAGGTAAAATTGTTAGATAATGAAAGTTGTAACTTAATCAGTGGATTAATCCATTTGATGGATTAAAACTTTGAATTGGTTAACTATAGGCAGGTAGGACATGGCTAGAGAAAATAAGTCACTTGGGCTTTGCCCTGGGGGGTTATATTATTCTAGCTCCTTGCACTCAAGCTTTCTCTGCACTCAAGCTTTCTCTGCTTCCTGTCTGCCATGAACTGAGCATTTTTCCTCTGTTCCACTTTTATGCCATGATCTTCTGCCTCACCTCAGGCCCAGAGGTATGGAGTGGCTGACCATGGACTGAAACTCTGAAACAGTAGTTCAAAATAAACTTTTTCTTCTTTAAGTTGTCCTCATCAGGTATTTTGGTCATAGTGACACAAACCTGACTCATACACACAGGAAAGACAGACATACACATTAATGGTATGTAATGAGACAGAGTTATGTTTAGGCCAGCTAAAACACAGTCTGAAGTGAGGAAGAAACAGATTTCATTGGTGAGCTACAGTAGAGCCCATGACCTTGACCACAGCCAAGAAATGCACCTTTGCTATGTTTCTCTGATTTGCCTTATAGATCTCTCTACAATTCTCCACATATCTTCTATCTCTGAAAACTAGTTCTACAGGTTTTTTTGTTTGTTTGTTTGTTGTCATTTTTGCTAGAGAAAAGGAAGATGGAGAAGAGTTCAGCCTGTTTATGGTCCTTTACTTTCCTACCAAGTTTCCATGTATTGGTGGCCTCTTCTTACCAAAGGCTACATTTCTGTTAAGGACCTTTTCCATATATTTCCCCATCCAGGTTCCAGCCCCCTCTCCTCTTTCAGCCTAGAAAGAGACTACACTATCCCTTGTATTTCCCCAACTCTGCCCACATCTTTGTAAATTAAAAAAGATCCTTTATTGAACTCTACAATTATCCAGTATGAAAACATTGCTCTTGCCAGGATTCTGCCTTCTACAGGAACCCTCTTATGTTAGCAAGTTGGCTTTTATTTAAGCCAACTTGGAAGCAGAGCTTGGGGTTTTGCTAGGTACTGAGCAAATCTGCCATGAAAGCCCTAGATTAGATACCCCTCCTGGTATTCCACTCCTCACCCAGAAGGACCATATGACTCTGGAACAGGCCCCATCTCAACAATTCTGCCAAAGGCAAGTCAAACTAATGACAGGGTTCAGTCATGCTGCTTCAAAACATGCAGCCTTGGAATTTGCAGAAATAGCAGAAGTAGGCAATGGAAGACTAGAAAGAAGCTGGGTGTGGTGGTGCATGCCTGTTATCCCAAAGATTTAGGAGGCTGAGGCAGGAAGATTGCAAGTTTAAAGCCAGCCTCAGCAACTTACCAAACCATGTCTCAAAATGAAAACTAAAACGGGCTGGGGATGTGGTTCAGTGGAAAAGCACCCCTGGTTCAATTCCTGGTACCAAAAATAAGTACCCCATGCCCACAAAAACTGGTGTTAAATAATATGTGGGTAATATGTTGAACAATAATTATGTATGCTCTTCTCTTGTTGATCTGTGTTTTGTTGTAGAAGTTTCACCCGCGATCCTTGTGATGGGTGAGGAAAATATAAATTTTTTTCTCCCCTGCCCTAGCACCCATCATTCTGGGGTGGGGCCAGGTGGCAGGCAGAATTCTCAAAGATTTCCACAGTTCCCAGCCTCTGGTATACACATATTTTAAATTAGTCAAATGCTATTCTAGATACTGCTGTGAAGGGACTTTGCAGATGTAGTTGAAGTTCAAGTTGTTCCTACACCACAAATATTATCTAGTAGGCCCCAACTAATTATACCAGCATTCTGAAAGCAGAGAGTTTTCTCCAGCTGGTGGAAGAATGGGAAGTCAGAGAGACATGTTCTGGCTAACCTAGAAAAAAGCAAATATCTCTGTTATGAGTTTGAAACAGCAAGAAAACGGGACCTCAGTCCCACAACCAGAGATAAATGGATTCTCCCAGCAATCACTGAGCTTATAAGAGAACCTTGAGACTCAGACAAGAACCACAGCCCAAACAGACACCGTGATTGAGCCTGGTGAGATGCTGAACAGAGAATCCAATCATACCACACCAAGACTCTGACCAACATAAACTATGAAATAGTAAATCTCTGGGGCTTTTTTAAACCACTAAGCTTATGGTAATTTTTAAAGCAGCAATAGAGAACTAATATAGGCCATATTTTCAGGAAATGAGTTGACCATTAAAAGTGCTTTAAAAAATAAAATTATACCTTTAAGTGAAAGCACTTGATGGATATATCTCATCCATTCATCTGCCTTATTAAATAGTGTTTAGTGCACTGACTGATATTTAAGGAAGCTGGTAAATTTGTAGAGTGAAGTATACATGGAATCATTTAACTTCTCCTCATTACACAGAGTACTTCATTTTAAAATCATCAGTTATGTCCTGGGCTCTGCCAAAGACTGTGTTACTAGTTACCAATATCTGCTGTCCTTGGCTAAGAGAGTTATGCTCCCCTGCTCCTTTGCTGTGAGGCAAGGGATGTGATTTACAATGGCCAATGACAGGCAGAAACAATATGATCACTTCCATGTAGAAGCCTGAAGAGCTTTTGTGCTTGCTTCCCTCCTCTTTTCCCCCTCCACTTTAGTCACTAACATGTTCCCCGGGGGATGCTCTAGTCAAGGTGAGGACGATGGTGATGCAAAGGTAAGCTTCCATTCAATCCACAGTGATATGCAGAATGACCAAAAGATATACTGTTGCTGTTCCACAGTACCTAGGTGTTAGGATACTTTAGTACTATGGCACAAGCTACCCATGTTAACTGATAGAGACACCAATGATACCGATACCTTCAAGAGTTTGCTAAAAGTGTAAGATCTCAATTTCATGGGGAATCTAAAGAGTTAAATACATAGAAGCATAGAATGGTTATCAGAGTGAGGAAGTAAAGAAAATGGAGAGAGATTGGTCAAAGGGTACAGAGTTGTAGTTATGTAGGAAGAATAAGTCTAGAGATCTAACATAGAGCATGACAACTGTAGTGACTAATGCTGTGTTGCATACTGGAAACTTGGTCTTCATACACACATGCACACTGTACACCCGAGGTAGTGATAGAGATGGATATATTAATTTGCTTGTCTATAACAATTATTTCACTTTGTATATGTATATTAAAACATCATGTTGTACACGTTAAATATATACAATTTTACAGAAAAGAAAAAGAAATGGACATCCATTTTATCTTACTACTAACCACCTCTTGGTCGAGTATAATTTCTGATTACTTCCTGTTCTGTCATCTCTAAATGCATCCTTTTAAAATACAGGCTTCTGTAATTGCTGTCTTATTTTATAGATAGTTCCAGGCTTCAGATCCTCAAAAACTCTCTACCCGAAACAAAAGCATGCATAGGGTTTGTGAGAATTCTTTCCCATTTACAGATCAATTTCATTTGCTTTCGGAACCCTGGTCATATTTCAGGATTTAAATGAAAGGTATCTTCCATTTGGGTAAATTATTCATTAATTATAACAACACATGACCTCATACAAAAGGTTTTTAAATTTTTTTAAGTGCACAAAAGGTTCAACAAATTTTGGCTCTAAATGGTTTAACCAGTGGAAGGGATCACAAATGATCATTTCTTCTTGAAAAGCTGTAAAGGCCTCTCAATGGTTTCTGCTCTATGGTATAATTTCGGGTACTTAGACTTTCACTTTCACTGCTTTTTCTCTTACAGAATTGCGAATGTTGGCTGGGTACGGGTGTCCTGGATGCTGCCCCTACTCTGCTGTTGGGGAGATCCTCGTGCTGTAGGGATTCAGGGAAAATGTCCTTACCCTTCACATATTTGTAAAGCTGTGGAAACTTAAATTTTTTTAGCTAGAAAACTTATAGAGTATGAGAAAAGGAAAAAAAATAAGAAGATAAACAGCCATCGAAAGCTCATTTTTGATCACTGTTCTCTGCTCCACTCTCTACTGTCAGGGGCTTTCTAAGAATAGTTTTGGAGCCTTGTCTTCCTTATACTCCCTGAATACCTGGTCCTCCAGTAAGTTCTACCTTTCCTTTCTTCCTTCTAGAGAAGGAGGGCTTTTATGAGAAAGTATTTTCTACATGATTCACTTGACCATCTTCATCAAGTTTAACTTTGCAACCATTATTTCCTTCCCAGAATCCTTAAGGACTACCAGTTTCATCTCAAATCGGATAACAACTGGCCAGCAGCAGTTATAAGGTCCTTTGTCCAATAACCAGTGTCTTCCTGAACAAGCAGAAGACTTAGTCTGTCTGATTCATGATACTGAATCATATGGCACCAAGTAGTCCTTGCTCTGTAGAACCAGTAAAGGGCTGCACTTATTTTATCCAATAAGGGCCAACCAACATCTCCTCATCCTGACATTAAAGACTACGATCTTGTCTTTTTCAACTTGTCTTACTTTAAGACATTTCAATCTAGACAGCCTGGTCTCTTTCTTTTTCCCTTAAAATTCCCACCTGAATCAGACATTATTACTCTATGTACACATATAACTGTATAACTAGTGGGATTCTATATCATGTACAACCAGAAGAATGAGAAATGATACTCCATCTATGTATGATGTATCAAAGTGTATTCTACTGTCATGTTTAACTAATTAGAACAAAAGAAAATTCCCATTTGACCTCGTTTTTTAATTTATTTTCTCCTACCTGGAATCCCTTCCTCTGTTTTCACTTTTTCAAAGTCTTTCTTATCCTACTGCATACCCCATAGAGCCTTCCAGATCTGTATTGCAACCTCCCTGGATTTTGCCTGCTCTGAATATTCTAATTCAGCTTACAACTTCAGGCATCAAGCAATACAGTCATTTGTATTTATTCTGAGCTAGGTACTGTGCCATATATTGGGGCTTAAAAGAGCTGAAAACTTCCTGTGCTATTGGGGAAGATGAGATTGATACTTAAAAAGATAAATGTCAATGTATTCCATGATCTCATGCCACATTGTCTCTCATCCATAAAGCATTGTGATATGCTAGAGTGATCTGTGACATTCATTTGAATCAGTATTTGCAACAATACAAACATGACTTTGACAAACACTTTTTTAAAAAATATTTTTTTAGTTGTAGTTGGACACAATAACTTTATTTATTTTTATGTGGTGCTAAGGATCGAACCCAGGGCCTCGCACTTGCTAGGTGAATGCTCTATCACTGAGCCACATCCCCAGACCTCAACAAACATGGTTTTTAACACAGTGATGTAAAATAAATGTCCCTCAATAACCTAAAAGTTTTGCAAGTCAGGATCCCTGTTACACTGTTTTGTGGCACTACAAGTCCCAAGATCAATATAGTGTACATCACGCTGCATCATAATGACAGATGCAGACTCCGAGGACAGAAGTCCCCAGTGTGCATACAACTGAGCCACTTATAGTTGTGTGCTGCTGAGCAGATTTCTCTGTGCCTGAGCTTCCTTATCTGTAAAATGGGGACCATATATGTACCTATTTCATGATTTTTGGAGATAACTAAACAAGATAATGTATATTAAAGCACTTTGTACAGTGCCCGACACATAGTAGGAAGTCAATAAACGTCAGGAATTCTTATATTCTCTCAATATATTTATAGTGCAAGTGATCAGCAGTTAGTCCAGTGACACAGTTTCACTGCTCTGGTTTGCCCAAGACTCCTGTAAGTTAGGCTTATTGCTTGCAGTTTTTATTACTAGTACCACATTTTCTTTCTTGAATATGTCCTGGTCTGGACAATAAATTACTTGGCCACCCTAGTTATCAAGGCTGCTTTTCTGTTTCTCCTCCAAGAGCCCAGTGCAAAAGGGAGAGCATGAACCCGTTTAAACCCAGCCTTATAGCTCATGAGCCATCTGTTCTTGGGTAATCATGGAATTGGGCTTAGTTCATCTGGGCTGCTTTACCTGTAGACCACAGACTAGGGTGGTTTATCAACAACTTGAATTTCTTTCTGATGGTTCTAGAGGCTGTAAAGCCCAAGTTCAGAAAGCCTGTAGATTCACATTTTGGTGAGGGCCTGCTTTCCAGTTCATAAATGGGACCTTCAAGCTAGGTCATCACATGGTGAAAGGGGTGAGAGTTCTCTCTAGGACCTCTTTTATAAGGATCCTCATTCCATTCATGAGGGCATCATTTCTCAAAGATTCCTGCCTCCAAATACCCTCATATTGGGGATTAGGTTTCAACATATCAATTTATGAGGACACAACATGTTTCAGTCAGCTTTTTCGCTGCTGTTACTACAGGACCCAACCAGCACAATTATAGAGGAAGAGTTCATTTGAGGGCTCACGGTTTTAGTCATCTTAGTCCATAGAAGGCTGGCTCCATTTCTTGGGCTCAAGATGAGGCTGAACATCATGGCAGAGTGTGTGGCAGAGGGAAGCAGCTCAGTTAATCCCTATCAGGGGATTTATCACGGATTGGGTTAAGGATCTTACAGTCCAATCATTTCTCCTCTGAACCTTTTTGCACTGTCTCACATGTGAGCTTTTGGGGGACACCTCACATCCAAACCCTAACACAGCCCACATTTAGACCATGGCAGTCAACTTTGCTCACTGCTAAAATGGGCACAATGATACACACTAACTGCCCACTTACCTTGTATTGCTATTAAAACAATTAAAATAATTACATGAATACACGGGATCTGTACACAGTCTTTGTACAAAGATGTAAATTCCTTTATTCTTCCTTTCTACCCTACACGTGTGAACAGAAAACAATCCCAATAGTGTCCCCTCTGCCCCTTTTTGAGACTGCACTGTATCTGCTGGGGAGGGGCACTGGGCCCTTTCTCTGCTTGCAGGTTTCACCAGGCAGTAGGAAGGGAAAGGGCCCCCACCTGGTGCTGTATCCCAGAGCACTCAGAAGAAGGAGAGGGACCCTATGGCTCCTGATTACAGCCCTTTGCTGTAATCATTCAATTACACCCTTTTATGTTCTATTTTACTGCATCTGAAAGGGGCAGGAATATCTGGCTATCTAATAGCTACATTTACTGGGAGGTAAACTACTAAAAATAGTCCCACAATCTGTGGGCGGGTTTCCAGGAAATGCTTGACTTGTTAGAGCAGAACTACAGTGTCTGTTAATCAACCCTCAATCTGAATCCCTTGCCCATGCTGCTTTTAGAAGGCTGAAGTCTTGCTTTTATCAAGAGAACTCAAATAGAACAGTAGTGTCTTAAAGGAATACAGCCAATTGAAAGCAAGGTGAAGGTTAATGCTGAAATATCGTGGGGAGTATATAAGAAGGTCTTTCAGCCAAATTAAAGTTGATAATTTCTTTTTAAAATATCACACCACTGCTACCATCATGACCAAATGTAATTTATATTTTGTTTCCCTCTAAATGAAATAATCTCTAGAAGTCCCACCTCTTAGTGATGATGAATGCTTTCATCTCACAACTCAAGCTGGAAAGGCAGAGAACCTCATACCTTTCTTCAAAAATAAAATGTAAAAATGTAAAAAAAAAAAAGAGTCTTTTGACTTCACAGATGGGTGCTATTAACTATATTTCAGAGAACTCGCAGACACAATATCCTTGGATTTTTGCAACTCTTGCAAAGGGCAGAAACAAAGGCTGATTAGGATGAATTTTTATTGTCAGAATTTTTGAGTGTGGCATTTTCCTTAAGTTTAAATGTTAGATTAAAAAATGTTGAATACAGTTTAATGCCACTACTTTTTTAAATTTGAATTGAAATCAGTTATTAAAAGGTCATATATTACAAATTCTTCTTAGGGAAGAATGCTATGGAAATGAAATACAATGCACGTATATTAAGCATTTTTTTAATAAAAACTTTAGTGCTGTTAGCATTAAATAATAAATGATAAAAAATTCTAACTTGAATTAATAATTT
This sequence comes from Marmota flaviventris, assembly GCF_047511675.1. Classification (NCBI taxonomy): domain Eukaryota; kingdom Metazoa; phylum Chordata; class Mammalia; order Rodentia; family Sciuridae; genus Marmota; species Marmota flaviventris. The sequence continues at coordinate 50,468,249 of NC_092503.1, read as the reverse complement.
CTTTTGAATCTTATTATACAATAAATGAAAACACAACTCTGCCTGAAATTAAGATAAGGCATACTTATTCATCTGCCAGAAACACAAAATTAAGATTTTTAAAAACTAATTTAGCTGTTAAATAATTCAGGATGTGCTAAAGACATTTTGTAAAGAACTTTTTCTGCTTTCCTTTTGACAAAACAAATGGTGGATTTAATTAAGGGGATCCTTACGGAAGTAAAACTATAACAAATGTTTTGTCATGAGTAAATAAATACCTTTACATGTAGCAGACAGCACTTTTTCCAAGTAGGAATTGATTCCACCTTATACTTCAGTTTTGTTTCAAACTGTTTATTTCTCTAAAGGATGGGGAGGAGTTCCTGACAAAAATCTTTCAATCAGCCCTTAATGAATCACTTGTGGTCAGTTTCACAGACAAAAGCCTTTTTATTGACTGAGCAGGGTCAGGTTTCCAGACTTTCCCTACCCTCTCCCATTCCATGAAGACAAAACAAAGCAGAGGAGGAGTTATGGGCACACATCATTGCCAGAGATTTAAATAGGGTCAGCAATCAAGAAAGTTGCTTTCAGGATGGGTCTATATCCAAGTTTGCCATGAACTCTGTGACATTCTAGGTCAAACTTCATGTAAGACATGGCATTCATGTTTGACAGTAATGTCATATTTGGGGACATATGCAAGTGAGCAGTGCTGGGCCCCAGAATGTTTAATTCATATTTTGGTTCTGTCCTCAGTAGCCAGGTATGTCGACATGCCAGTTCCTCCAATCCTCATTTCTGTCAAATGATTGGTAAACATGCCATCCCTCAGGTCCTTCTACTTTCATACCATGTGTGTGCATGTGTGTTCAAGTAAGATGATTTTTTGTGTATTAGTAAAAATTAAGAACTATATTGTGCTTGGAGTGGTGGTGCATTCCTGTAATCCAAGCAGCTCAGGAGGCTAGGCAAGAGGATCACGTGTTCAAAGCCAGCCTCAGCAATTTAGCAAGGACCAAAGCAACTCAGTGAGACCCTATCTCTAAATAAAATATAAAAAGGTCTGGGGATGTGGCTCAGTGGTTAAGCACTTCTGGGCTCAATCCCCAGTACCAAAAGAATAAATAAAATTTAAAAACTATATTATTTGTGATAATTATTTTAATATTCAAAACAAACTTTTACTTTATTAATCATCTTGTAATAGTTTAATAAATCACATTTAACCCTTTTCTTGAGGCTTCAGTCTTAATTGTAATTATAAAGGAAGTGAGAAATTGTAGAACCAAACATCAGAAAATAAAAAAATGGTTAAAAAACAGGAAGGGATCGGGAAAAACAAATGGCCACGATGGTCAAGGAGGTCAGCAATTTCTTTTCTTAAGCAGCACCATGATGTTTGGTACATTAGAAAGTGGGTTGATATGCACCATGTGCACATGTGCAGATTTGTGTGTGTGTGTGTGTGTGTGCATGCATGCATGAACATGTGTAGTTTGTGTGCAGAAGAGGTGGTGTGTTACTAAAGCAAGTCCAAGAAATGATTAAAGGTCAGATGTCAACCATTTGACTGTGGCTTTTATGTGCCTTTTGCATTCATTGCTCCCCCATAAAACTAAAATGTGACTAGTTAAATTAGTGTTGCTAAAACAGGATATTGAACTTGTAATACTATAAAAGCATTGCAAAGAACACTTGGAGAAATTCAAGTTATTTCACATATTCATTTCTTGAGTTAGATTTTTTCCCCTTGATCTTTAAAAGAAAGAATTCACATAGAAATGATTAGGACTAAGCTAAGTTTTTAATGAAATTGCTAAAAGAAATGTTTGAAATATAAAACTGTTCTCAAATCCTTTTGGTATGCAAACACATTGCACTGGCAGAGAAATATGCAGCTGAGCATACCATGATTTTAATTTTATGTTTTAAATCATTGTAATAAAATCCCAGATACTGGTATTCACACATTTTAAGAATCAACACAAACCTTTGCCTGCATCTATAATGACTCCTCTGCTGGGAAAGGTGCTGTCGCAGGCCAACTTCAAGAGCCCAGAGACCTGGCTCTTGTTCCTGTCTGTCACTTACTGTGCTGCTGCAGAGGGGACTTCAGCTCAGTCACCCTGGTTACTATGTCTATCAAGTAGGGATAAACAAACCTCACCAAAAATAGGACCTGATCAAAAGTCACTTGATCTCACTTCTAGCCCTAAGATTCAGAGAAATGATAATTCGTGACTAAAATGCACTGAGATTGTAATTTCTTAGACACTGAAAGGCCGGCGCGCGCTCACACGGGCACACACACACACACACACACACACACACAGGACGAAGTCATCAGAGATTCCTCTCTCTCATTTTCAACTCCTTATCCCTTCCTCACTCAGGGGTCCGGGAGCTTCTGAGCTCACACGAGTGTCCACTGGGTGCCCCTGCCTCTCTCTCTCTTGCATGACACCCACTCTTCCCAAAAGCAGGGGAGACCCTCATGCCCCTGTGTCTCATATCTTGCGTCACAGAGTTCAGATTTGGTCTGGCATGCAAAGCCTCCACAATCCAGTCTCATTTTTCCTTTTCATTTCTGTAACTCTTCATTTAATGACCCAGAAAAAATCTTGGCTCCAAACTGAATTATGCACTAGCCTGAGAATTCCAGGTAGCTGCAGTCTCTTCTTACCATTCTCAGTCTCACTCACATGCAATGACCTGGAGACATTTTCTCCAACCAATGCAAACTTACCCATCATTTAATGTCAGGCCAACTCCTGACACTACTTCACAGTAGAATTCTGCTAACAAATTATGCCCTTACTATTCATCTGACTTTTTATATTTACTCTCTTTGTTAACAATTTTACTGTCCCTGGGCTCATGTTGCTTCCAACTTGGCCATAAAGTCCTTGAAGTTTCAACCCTACACTTCATCTTTCTCTACCTCCAGTGCTTACCAAAACTTAGTTTAGGGCTTACTGCATCAAATAGAAACAATTATAAAAATGTGTCCATGCTCTTGATGTTGTGCTTCTTTTCATCAAATTATCTACCAATTTGAGTATTCCTTATTTCTTTTCTAGAATCATCATTGGATGAAATATATTCACTTGGCAAATTATGGAATGTATAGAAATACAAAATATTTGCAGATGTCAATCTCCTTTCAAATCCTTACATTTTTAAAGAACAGTGAAAAATATAAGCAAATGTATTAAATTGTTATCTCTTTTAAATATATTAAACAAAATCTTAATCATTAGCCACAACATTTATGACAATTATCTTCAATACCAAAAATTTAAAGATCTTCCTTTTGTTTTTCCTTTATCCAGTGTTGAAAACAATGTAAAATAAAGAAAATATAATAGCCAAAATATTCTTCCTTGTGATTCAAAATTAAAATGTATTTGTAATTTTTTTTTACATTAACTTCTGGAAAAAGTAATTTTAAGAATGACATTATTCTGATATGATTTTTGCAAATGGTGACAATTTGAGTTAATTGAGAACTGCTGGTAAAGTCTAAATTTTGTATTACCTTAATTTTTCACATAATAAAGCAAAAGTCCTCTTTTAAGGAAGTCTCAAATTATAGGAATAAATTATCTATCTGGATCATGCTCTGCTACATTCCATCTTTTTTTTAAATTGTATTTTATAACATTCAAAGAAAAAAATAGAGAACTAAAAGTCTAAAGAATCCAAAGACAGGTGATTCTCCTGGCTTCTCCTCCAGTGAACTGGTTGGGTACCTATCTGGTTAAATCTGTCTGATGGGAGAATACGTCTTTCTCTGAGGCTCCTGGCGAAGGCCCCAGAGAGAAGGCTGACAGCCTGTAGGATGCCTCAGGCTTAATTATCCCACTTTCTTCAAGCTTGGGCTGTATTTCTTCATTCTCAGAGATTCAGGAAGAAGGTATCTGTGGAATACTCCCTCCTCTAGTATTCTAAAGAGCCCTTTTGCCTGATTTTCTGAAGATTTCTTAGTTACCATTTATTTTGCATTAAAATTTCTTCACTAGTGGACTTTTTAAGTGAATATCCACTTCATCTACCTCATGAGAACCTCAAGTTATACCCTTTTGGTTCCTGAATCTATGATGGAAATTTCCCAGGAGGTGATTCTTAAGCCCAACCTGGAAGATAGCACCTATGGAAGTTTTTCTGGCCAGGCACCAATGGGAACATAAAAATTCCAACCTCAGCCCCCAGTTTAGAGGCACCAATATGGAGATCTGCAAATGTTAGGGGCTTTAGAGCTGAGGACTAACTTCTATAGATACAGAAAATTCCTAAAACCTCCACTTAAATTATGCTAATTCCTCTCTTCAGATGTTGCTATCTGGAAACATTCTCAATGGTCCCTAAATCGTTTAAGAGACGAAGTTCTTCAAGCCAGTTGTGTAAGTTTTAGGCCAACAGCTTGATTTTTGTAGGGCGTTGTTATAAACACATAGCCAGGATCTCATATTTCAGAGGCATTTATTTATTCTAGATAAGTTTTTGGAAGCCATTTAACTTAGACCTAACTGTCTTCTAGACTTAGCCAGGAATAATCTTGTTGCTGTTTATTTGGCCAGTGATTTCAGTGGGAAAATGTTGTTCCTGAGCTAGTTGTCTTGATCCTGTAATCTGCCTGCATGAGTCACTTTTAATCAGTGGCTCTCCAATGAGCTGGCCTATATTTTTCAAAGTGGTTTCACTTACCCGAAAAAAATGACCCCATAAAAAAGGAGAGTGTGTACCAGCTATATCCCTCACTGAAGAATTCACAAAGCCCTTATTAAATTCTTGAGAATTCCAGCAGTGCCAAAGTGTGATTGGCTTTGTACAACAGCACTTCCCAAACGTATTTGACCACGAAACTCCAATTCCAGTTTTCATTCAGCAGAACTGATATTTCTCCAAATGGACTTTAGTAAATGTTGGAGTCAGCATTTGGCCTTGCCAAAGAGAGGGTGGGGGGCTGATTCTTTTCTTAACATGAAGTATCACCGAAATAAGCAGGCTTTTCATTTTTACCTTACAATCATTTGGCATTGTCTAACCCACATGTCTGAAGATATGTCAGGTACTTTTAATATACAAATATACACCACTTTTTTAGCTCAGTTTAGAGGAATGTATGTTAAGAATGTGACTGGGGATTGCCTATACCCCCCACGAACCTGAAAGGGAGGCACCTGACTTGAGTTTACATACACATGCTCATGCTCTATTCCATTGCAACTTTTATGGTATATTGACAACAGGTCAACAGAACATAGGTTAGACAAGCTTCTCAAGCAGTCAATGGAATTTCTAATGGGATGACTGAATTTACATCTATGAAATATTTAAGGTCTCAAACAAATGATTAGAAAATAGGCTCTTCTGCACAAAGCTGCAAAGGTGGAATTTAAAATAATTTTTAAAAAAGCAATCAAAAGTAAAAACTGCAGCCTTAGCACTGCTTTCTTCATTAATGTATTCTGGAACAATAATAACCCCTAGTTACATAAGGTGCAAGACAGACATCAGGCAAGATGAATGGTCTGGTTTCTTAAAAACACAAAATAAGAGGTGGAAATTCTCCTCCAAAGGGAGCACAGGATAGAAGACGTGAGAGCTAAGCAGTACTTTGGAAAGCAGAACTAGGGCCTGTGATCTTGCTTTGCCACCAATGTCAATCAGAAAAAAAAAAACGAGTCTTTCCTCTGCAATATAGAGACAATCCAGGAGCTCCAGGTTTACTTGAATTCTTAATTCACTCCTTAATCTTCTAGCCAGTGTTTTTTTTTTTTTTTTTTTTTCAACAATCAAGTTTGCTTTCAGAGGGTTAACTGTGTAGGAGTAAAAGGAGTCCCACAGAATGGATGGATATACATATATTTATATATATATATTTGGTCAGAATTTGTATACTATTTTAACTCAAACTTTTATTGCACCTTAAGTTGTTTATTTTTCCCATAGGGAACTGGACAGAAGCCTGGGTTATCAGAATAACCCAGGAGAAATAGTGGTGAAGATTGGCTGGCGAGATTTATTCCTTTCTTTGCTCCTCATACTTTAATTTCAGATGAGTTCCTGATACACACCTTGCTTTTCTAGGCCAGCATTACCCAACCGTTAGCCTAATTGCTGCATGAGGACACAATCTCTAGACTTCACAAAGAACAGCAACAGAAAGATATGCAAGGCAAGGGGGAACAGGACCCAAACACAGACAGAGGGCAGGTGTGGCATTGTAGATGAAATGGTTGGGAATTGTTGATTTGCTTTAGGTCAAGTCCCTTGTGCGTAAAACTGAAGGGATATATTTCAAACAATGTAAATATGACTCACAATTTAGAAGAAGAGAAAGATCACAAAACAGACATTTCTTTAAAGCACACTTTGTATAATTCAAGAAATGGACAGGATAGAGTCTTATGGAAAGCACTCCCACATAACTGGGTAGGGTTTTTAAGCCTCCATTGAGAATTACCAGAAATTACCAAAGCAGGAAAGGGGCTTACTTGGAAGCTGCAGAAAGCTAAATTCTTCCACAAACATGAAAGACAAAACTGGGGTCTTGAGTCTATATGATAATGATGTAAGTTAAAATATAAAGCAAAGATCTAGATTTATACAAAGGAATAAGATGTAATAATTATTTGGGGCTTCACATTTTACAAAGTCCTTTCTCATTCTCTACTTTATTTGAACCTCACCACCCCACCATGAGGGATTGTATACTCATTTATCTGAAATGCCTGACGGAATCTTCAGTTTAAATCTACTGTTTCCATCATATTCCTTTAAATTGACTTCCCCATAATCAATAAGAGTCTAATTTTTATGAGTTAATTTAACTCTGTGGTTTGATGTGGAAATACCACAGGAATCCCTGATCAGACTCTATATCTTAATTTTGCATTCATAAACTATTATTTCACAGTTAGTAGTACTGGAGCCCAAGGACATTAGATTTTATTTATTATTTATTTATTTAGTCCCAAATAACACACCCTGATATTTAACTAAAAGTCTGTATGATTCTATAACTATGTCCCATCCCTTGTGCCGTGCTTTCTTATAGAACTCCTGTGCATCCTCTCTGGTTACAGAGAAATTTCCTAGTATAAGCCTTACACTAAAGAAGCACCCACAAAAAATGTATCAAGTTACTTACTATGAAGAAAACCTCCAAGTAGTTTCCCAGACCCCTACTTATTCATCTCTAAGAAATAGAAAATGAGGTAGTGTTTCATGGCCTGAATCTATGAGGCTGAAATGGGGTTGAGTGGGCACTTGGAATACAGCCTGGTGAGAAGAGTTTCCATTAATTATGACCTGGATGCTCCTTTAGCTCACTGTATTTTGGTAGACTATGAGTTAAAGTAATACTTCAAATCTGACTGCCCCACAGGCACACCAATGAATGTCCTGCAAAGTCTTCCCTGGATATTCCTGGGAGTCTGAGGGGCTGTCTTAGATGTTTCCCTCCAGTGGTTTGTGAACTCTGGGACATTCCTTTTTCATGTTTTTACATCTCTGACCAACATGATACTCAAGGGCCAACTGCTTCTGTAAACTCTGGTGATTCACAGTGCCTTCTGTGCTTCTTGAAACATGCCCCAGTATGTCGAACACTGCCAATCATGATGTACTAAAGTACACTGTAATCCCCACAAAAGTGAGGTTGTCAAACTAACTCACTGCAAGTCTCATCATCCATCTCCCTCATATTCTCAATAGAGACCCTTCAACATCTTCAGTCTTACTCAAACACCTCCATCCATGCATCTGGACAACAGGGAGATTAGAGGAAAATGCTACCACATAAAGACTAATTCTAATACTTCCAATCTCCCCTTAAGCCAATAAATCCATATGGAAATCAACTTGGGCCCACAATTCTTCAACCTCATCAGACAAATCCAAATAAGTCTCAGTTCTTTTAGACCTAAACTGGACCCTCCTGACTCTATATATAATTGAAGATTCAATGACTAATGCTAATGTTGTCCCCAAAGTTCCTTGGGCCTCAGCTTGCTAACTGGGGCATCCATTCTCTTGTTGCTCCCCTTGAAGTCTGACCTTGATATTTATCTTAATCACCTTTCACTGACAACGTTTGGAGTATTATATTCTTTGTCCCAGGTAGGAACTTCCTCCAGAGATGGACCTGCCCTTTTATTAGCAGGCTCTACAAAAATCCAAGTACCACTTCTAAGCTGGAGACCTTAGAAAAGCTGGAGTGCATTCACAGCAATGTTTAAAAGTGATTAAACATTTAAAGCACTGAGAATAACAGAGGAAAGCAGAAGGCTGTAGTTGTACTTTAGTATCCACTAGTGAAAGAAGATGAGTTTTAGAGTCAGGAATGTAAATCTCAGTTCTGTCTTTTTTTTTTTTTTTTTTTTTTTTTTTTTTGGACTAAGGATTGAACACAGGGGGACTTAAACCATTGGGCATCCCCTTTTTGATTTTTTTTTTTTTTTTTGAGAAAGGGTTCTCTTAATAGATTGTGACCATGATAATTTACTTTGCTTTCTGAGTTCAGTTTCCTTACCTAAAAGCTAGGAATTATATGTATCTTACAGATGGTTCATGTTATGTAGTCTCTAGTAAAAGATATTAGAAACAATGGGAATGAAAACATGTGTATGATAGAAGTCAATTTATGCTCATTCACAATTAAAGGCGTGTTGTCCCTAAAAGTTTGAAAAATTTGAAGACTAAACCTCTAGCATTATGAACATAACAGAAACAATGTCCTATCTTCTAGTCAAACATAAATCTCATTATGTAGAAATCCCTGAACAAAAAGCATCTTGAAATACAGAAATGTTGGTCACATTGTTCTATATTAAAGTTTCCTTTCCCTCCACTTTCTAGTACTTATATGCCTAGAATCCATATGAAAATACAAAAAAAAAAAACCCTGCATTTTAGATTACTGTAAGACAATTTTAGGTAGCGAGTAAAATTTTAAATTAATAAGCATTTATTTTTATGTTCTGAGTTGAAGTCAGCCTTATTTTCACCACTATAGAAAAGAGAAAGAAGGAACACTTATATGTACATGTATACAAATCCACTGTCACTCATATATAATGTGTGCATGGTTACAATTCATATTAAAACAAAGAAAATTCTCTTATAGTTTATCAATGTTTTTCTTGAAATTTTCTCTAAAGCAAATGCTTTGTTGTACAGTTTGTTTTCTATTTACAAGGCACACTTTCTATATGAAAGACCATAAAAAAGAAAAGAAATAATCATGACCATGAAATAGTTTTCTTGCTATATGATTAAAATTTTGCTTAAAATATTTTAAGGAAGTGGAATAAATATAAATTCATTAAATTATGCATAAATTAATATAATTGGTTATAGTATAAGGAATGAATAATATTGGAAACTAGCAAATTGTCCTGAGTTGTGGCAATTTGATAAGATGAATTTTAATTATAATTCTAACATACTACTTGTTGAAAGGAATGTGCTATGTTCAGCAGGAGCCTCTATATGGCTCCTCTTACTCTGGGAGAATCAGCTGCAGCAATGGGTCAGAGATTGTGGCATAGACACTGGATGCACTCCTGTCCTGTCTCAGTACCCTTATGACTTTACAACTGGAGGATCATAAAAGGAATGTTTAAACCAGTATGAATATTCCAGGTAAAATAAGTATGAGTTAGGATATAAATGGTCTTGATCAGTTGTAAACCCCTTGATTTTATGAATTTCTCTCCATACATATGAGAGAGTTTCATGAGGCTAATCAGTTTCAGACATAAATTTTAAGGAAGTGAGTTTTTTTTTCTCAAGGTCCTCAAAACTTTTACAGTTATGATATAAATTTTAAATTGAAAATTGAAAGAGTTCACTATCCATAAAAATGCCCATGGCACTTCCAGAACACTTTTAAATTGCTACAATATAAGTCGAATATACATTTATCTATTTCTCAGTGGAGTATTCTCCCTTGTTAACTAGACTGAAAAAAGGCAACAAAATTCTAAGCTTCCTAGGGAAGTCTTTCTGATAAAAGATTCAGCCATAAGAGCTACTCAACCAGCAAATGTCATATGCAGGGACAACCCTAGAAACTCATTCCACTAATCACTGCTAAAAATTTCTCTACTAAAGACCAGAAGTAAATGAAAACTGAAATAGCTCAGATTTGTCTAAACAATCTAAGAGCAGATTTTCAGTGTCTCTTTTACTGGAAAGCTTATGTTAACCAACTCACTTTCTTCTGCATTTACTTTGCATTTTCACAAGCCAAAGATATTTCTTTTGGAAATTTTATGAGTTGAGAGCCAGAGCGTCCTGAGACTGTCATGTGAAGGTGCTAACAAAGCCAGCAGTATTCCCTAGTGGTTTGAAAGAGTCCATGTGGTTGGGAAAGGAGATCTTAGAAGAGGGCCAGGCATCTTACCAAAGAGCTGTGGAGAAAGGCCTGGGGTACATCCTAAAATCTTACCTAATAAACCATATTACATCAGGACCCTACTCACCATTATGGTCATCTAAGGTGACCCTAAGAACACAATCAATGGAAATCACCAAATAACCTCAAAATCTCAGTTAAACCATTGGTTTAAAATTTTTAAGATTTTCATTAAAGTTGCTAACCTTGAAAGACAAAATAACTTAAAAACTCCTCTCTGAAAGAAAAGAAAGGCAGTGTATAGACAGAAGAAAAGAGAGAAACTAGATAATCTCTATCTAGAAATCTACACATAGAACCAGGAGTAATTTTTTCTTAATAAAATTTTAGTATTTGAAGATGGAAGAACATTGTATCATGTCGTTCATTGTTTTAAATTTTAAAGGCTATGTTAGTTATGCTAATTGATAGTTAATTAAACATGGATCAATTCTGGATCTCACTGCACTTTGCAAAAAAAAGGATGAATATTTAGTTTCAATTTATTGAGAAAGCTATTTTGTCCCAACCTCAGTACAATCTCTTTGGTTGTACATATCTTGATAAAATGTGGGTGAAGACTTCTCTAATCACTTTTATTCACAGCCATCTATTTTTGCTTTTGAAGTCATCAATGTCTTTGTCCCTTACTTGACATTTTGAACACATGTTGCTTTATAACATCCCTTAAATCTTTTCCCTAAAAATTCATTGAGTTTTCTTTGTGCATATGCCATGCCTTTCCAGTTGTATTTCAAGCTCTTCAAGATCACAGAGAGTCCGGGTGTATCCCAAAGCACAGTGAAATAAGTGTCCACTGCAGGCTGCATCAATGTAAAGGGTGAAACTAGTAAAACCACATATTGGAGTCTGGATTTAGACTTTAAACTTGCTTTCTTATTTGCTAACATATCACTACTAACATTACTTATTTGACCATGATCTAGGAAATTCAAATGAGAAAATAGTGCCCAGATTTCCCTGCACAATCACATTGACCACTTCCCACATCCTCTGGTGACTAGTAGTAGGGTGGATTAGACAAATAAGGGCATATGTTAAGCCTTTCTTGGCTTGTCTCACCAGGGTCATCAGTTTCCATATCAACAGGGTCATCATAGGTTTCTCATTAAAGGCAGAGTTCAGGAATAGAACCAGGGATGAGAGGGATTCACTGATTCATTCATTAATTAGTTGTGGAGTCCGACTATGTACCAGCACTACTCTAGGCCCTGGGATTACAATGAGGAACACAACAGACAAGTGTCCTGCTTCCATCGGTCTTTTACTCATCGGGCAGTGGGTGACCAGGAAAAAAAACAGACAATGAATGAGCACAGTCAAAATGAACAAGTTATAATATTTAACAATGATAAATGTTTCAAATAAAGATATACTAGAGATAAAGGGGTGTCGGATGGGTGATAATTTAGGGAGCGTGGTCTGATAAGACCTTGCTTGGAAATAGACATTTAGACTGACACCACAATGATTTGGAGAGGTCAACTCCCAAGGTTCGTGAAGCAGAGAATTTGCTGCTGAAGAAAGGCAAGCATCTTATGGAACCTTGAGCACAGAGAACAGAGAGAAGGGAGAAAGCAGGGAGCAGTGAAGTGCGGTACAAAATGAGATCAAAGAAGTCAGACAAGCAGGGCCTATAGGGACTTGTAACCTTGGGAATAGTCTGGGATTTAATTCTAAGTGCAGTTGAAATCAAGTGGAGGGTGTGACACAGATGTGCTATACTCAGTTTTAACTATTCAGAAGATCACTCTGGTTACTATATGGTGAATAGTTCTGTTTGGAACAGGGACAAGTGTGGAAGCCAGCATATGCCATTAAAGTAGTTAAGCTGACTTGTGTTAAAGTGACCATTGAGGTAAATAAGAAGAATGGGGGCTGGGGTTGTGGCTCAGTGGTAGATCGCTTGCCTAGCACGTGTGAGGCACTGGGTTCGATCCTCAGCACCACATAAAAGTAAATGAATAAAGATATTGTGTCCACATACAAATAAAAAAATATTTAAAGAAGAAGAAGGAGGAGGAAAAGGAGGAGGAAGAGGAGAAGAAGAAGAAGAGGAGGAGGAGGAGGAGGAGGAGGAGGAGGAGGAGGAGGAGGAGGAGGAGGAGGAAGGAGGAATTATTTCAGGATAAGTTTTGAAGGTGTTGCTGATTCAGAGCAAATGGCGAAAATAAGCGAGAGTAGTTTATGTGTTTTGGACTGAAAACCTGGTGCATAATTAAGCCAACTATTGGAACGGGGGGGGGGGGGGACCTCTTGGTAGAGGTGGAGGTAGAAAGCAAGAGTTCTGTCCTTCAATGTCAGCTGGGAGATGACTTTCACACTCCCAGGCCAAAATTTCAAGTAGTCAGTCAAGAAAGGGCCAAGACTGAGGGATCAGAAGATCTCAGCGATCAGCATTTTAACATTCAGAACAGCAGGTATGCAGGAGACAGAAATAAATAGCAATGTTCCCTTCCTTAAGGAGCCAACAGAGCATTAGAAGGACACGCATGTCTAATGCTGACTGCATTATAGGTAAGACTCTTGGCTATTACTCTAATAGGCCCCAAGAAAAGCACTTTAGGGGCATTAAGAGGAAGTGACTAATTCTGACTCCTGTCACCTTTCATAACCCACTGCTAAGTTATTCTGCTCTTCTGTAAAACGTCTCTTCCTTCCCACTTCACTTCTTTTTGGGTCTCAGTGCGTATCTGTTCAGGCCCATCATTATTTAAAGACTATTAGTGAAAATTGCAATTAATTCCCCATGGCTCATGGCTTAATGTCATCAACATTTAATGAAGTCAAAGATTGTCTCTGACAGTGTTGTTACGATGAGCTTTTTCCATGGACTTCCAGGTTTCACCTTTTAGGGTTCTTCACATCCCCTGATGGGTCTAATACTAAAGCACAGCTTCAAATCAACTGTAGCAACTTTTGACACAATATATATACCATATGATCTTTGATGCTTAAGTTCTCAAAGCACCCTGAAATTCCTGAGGTTACATTAAAAACATTTTTTTTTATCTTATTTATTTTAATGTGGTGCTGAGGATAGAACCCAGGGCCTCGCACGTGCTAGGCGAGTGCTCTACCACTGAGCCACAACCCCAGACCTAAAAACAATTTTTAAATAGAATGCAAGGTTTATAAGTTTTAGGAAAAGTAAGGAATGGCGAAAGCCATTACAAAATGAGTTTGTCTTAAGGCAAAATGATTTTCAATTCCTCATACTTTTCTTAACATGAAGCTTTATTGTACCTTAATGTGAATTAACTGCAGACATTACAGCCCTGGAAGTCAAGAACTTGTGAACTAACTAGCAAGAATTTATATCATGAATGGGGGTAGGCTTTAGAAGATTCACACAGAATAATGGGCATGCATACACACTATTTAAACATATGCCAGATTGTGGATGGTATTTGTTTATAAATAATAAGTCCAAAGGAATATGCCTGATAGACAAATAAGTATAAATTCCAATCAAAAATATTTTTTTTTTTTGAAACTGTGCTCTTTATCAATAGCAAACAGAGTCTCATAAAAAGCTCGGTACCATTTCCAAGCTCCCTGCCACCTCTAGTGCCATTTGCTATGCCTCCTCTGAAGGGTTACTCCCCCATTAGAGCATCAGAGAATGTAAGATCTGGAAAGAAACTTCAAGATCATTCAAATTGGCCATCTTGTGCACCCATCTGTAGGTACTTATTTTACAGACTCCTTCTCCTGAGGAGTGTTACTGTGGCTCACATCATTGGGTGAGCTTGGCTCTGAGGTTGTGCTTTCTCAGGGGACTGCCCCAAGAGTGTCCAGGAGAAATCCAGTCTGCAGGAAGCCATCCTCCACCCTGGCTTCATCCTGTGGAAGAATGTGGGTCCTGCTGCTAGGGAGCAGGGGGACAAGATGAAGTTCCAAAAGGCACATATGGCCTGCTGTTATCTTAGCCTCTACCCAAACAGGCCTCCATTCTTCACTTATTTCTCGAATCCTGGTAGTCAGCTCATGGAATAGAGGCATCTGCTCTCATTTAAAAACAAGTTAGAGAGTATTAGATTCAGTGTTTTTTTTTTTTTTTTTTAAGAACACTAAGTTTGGAGAAAAGCCTTTGTTTAATCACATCAAGTCTGTGTCACAAGCTGAAAAATGCCAGGAAATTCCAAACTAAAGGCAGATACTTCATCCATAACTCATGCCATGGGGCTTATTTTTATTCTTTCATATGCCTGCAAATAGTGGATGAAGCATCAGAAAAACTATTTTTTTTACCCTCTTTGGTCTTGTCAGTTCATGTCATAACCTTGGCACTGCTCTCTCTCCCTTTTTAATCTAATAAGAATATGTGATTATACTGATCCTGTTCTATTTCTTGTTAGTGCTGAACAAGCACTTTTGGCACTCACAATTCAAATTACCGCCATGTCACTCTGTGCCTTAGTATGTTTGGCTATGAAGCAAAGTGTCTTGACCTATCATCTATCTTTAAGGCCTGAGAAAGGAATTATTTTAGCATTCTTTCTCTCTCTCTCTCTCTCTCTCTCTCTCTCTCTCTCTCTCTATATATATATATATATATATATATATATATATATATCTGTGATCAATGACATGTCTGAAATTAACACAAAACTATAAAGAACACACAGACACACAGAAAGGAAAAGGGGATGGTCTATAATGGGGAGGGAAATGGGTAAGAAAAAAATAACAAAGACCCACAAGCAGAAGAGTATTAAATGTCCCACTTTGTGGCTAGCTGCGGGTTCTGGATTTTATAAATGGTATGAAGAATATATGTAACTCCAAAAACATGTAACTCCCTTTTAAATGTGGAAAGTGTTCATTTTTCAAGCTGAATTTCTGTATTATTTGAGTTGTGTGGTAGATAATAAAAACATGGAGCCTGTCCCAGACATAACACAGTTCACCTCTTCGAGCATTTGAAAACTCGATCACCTCAGTAATCTGAGAATAACGGAGAAAAACTGGAACTAGCAGCAGGCATAGGCTTTCCTGATTAGGATCGTCAGTCATTATAACCAAAGAGCAAAGCCTAACAGACAACTGTGATGAGAATAAAGCTGTAGTGAAATGGAGGATGTTCTGCAACACACTAAAACCTTTAATGTTATTAATTTAGTGCTTATTGAAGACCAACCACCAACATCTTTGCTTACTGTAAAGGTCAACTATAGGACTTGCTCTCCATGAGATTCCACTCTAGTAGTAATATGGCAGTAGGATATGGAGTATTAAATAGCTCATGGGTAGCCACTGAGACTTGCAAATCCATGTTTAGGAATGGGTCATGGGGGCACAGCAACCACTCCTGCAGTGGATAGGCCCATGATTTTGGAGTCACACAGACTTGGTTTTGGATCTTACTTTAACTCACGCCTTCACCAGTGTTCCCTGGGCACCCATTCTATCAGTTTCATGATCAATGCAACAGGGAGCATGAAGAAGATAAAATCACCTCCCTCATGGAGCTTATGAGAGAGTATGAGACACAGGTATTAGCAATCACACATATTGACAATCCCCAATTGTACTAAGGGAAAAGTAGAAGGAGATTATAACCTGGATATGGTTTACGTGTGTTCCTCCAAGTTTCATGTTTTGGAAGTTTGGTCCCCACTTTGGTGGTATACGGATGGTGTGGAACTGGAAAAAGATGGAGCTTGGTGGGAGGTCCTTTGATCAATAAGGGTGTGCTTCCTAAAAAATAAAATAAAATTTAAATTTAATGTAATTTTAAAAAATAAGGGTGTGCCCTTGGAAGAGAGTATGAGACCCCTGTCACTCTCTAGCTTCCTGTTTTCAGATATGATTTCCTTTTCCATCATGTAATCCTTCATGGGGCCCTTGCCAGAGCCGGCACTATACCATTTGAACTTTCAGCCTCCCAAACTGTGAGCTAAATAAACCTCTTTTCTTTATAAAGTTTGCCTGCTTCAGGTACTTTGTTATAGGAATAAAAAAATAGATCTATACAAAAGTGATTCAAGTATAACAAGGACCCAGTGTAGAGTAGGTTATCAGGTGAAGCATTTGTAATGCCAAAGTCAGGAGGATGTCATCAGGCCTGCTGGATGACATGGGGCAAAAGAGTGATCCCAGGCAAAGAACATGGGTTATTGTCCATGGAAGAGTGCAAAACATGGGTATGAAAGGATCTTGATGATATATCAACCTTCCTAAAGCTCAATCTTCTCATTAGTGAATTTGAATATGCTAGTAAACACCATGTATTTATATTAGAAAATAAATCACATCTAGCATCTTTACTGAGACAGAAGAATATCCTGGAAAACCTTCTGAAACCATACTAAAGTTCAGTCAATGCCTAATAAGGAGAACACCAGTCCTAAGAGGGGAAAATATATAAAATATTTACAGTTTCATGAGGAGGAAACAACAAAGGGGAAGACATGATGTCTGCAGTGGGAGATAATTAATAGCAGAACCTCAGGGGTCAGCTCTGTTTTTTACGTTCAACAAAGTATTCGATTTATGAGACAGTACATTCAAAAGTTCATATAACTAAATACACAAACTGGCTTGTTTGTTTTGGAACATTCAGTGTCTGAGAGTGAATTATTCATTCAAGCATTAATAAATTAGAATTTTTTTTTCTATTTGGCAGTTGAGAAAATTTACTCAAGGAAATAAAAGAGAAATCTACCAAGTTTGGACTGGCCAATGCTTTTTTTTTTTTTTTAAAGCTGCCTCAAATCTCAACTCTCCAAAAGTAAATGAAAGTTCAAATTATTTATTAATGTGTGCCTTCTACTCTACTGATTTATAGTACATTAAAAAAAATGCATGTAAACAATTTGCTTGCATATTCTAACCCAGTGATGACATTGCTTATGGGAGGAGAAATAATCCGCTGGAAGAATCAAATCCAGCAGAGTTTTCCTCTATCATGAAATAAACTTTTAATGACACCCCATTCTCTTTTAAAATGTCACTTTCATACCTTTTCACCCTTGACTTAAACCTACTTTTACATTCTCTACTGAAATGTGTTTTAGTGACTTTGAATTTCTGCAGACAATAACACCTTTACCCTATTCTTATCTAGAGTCAATAGGAAAATGTCCTTTATCAATAACTCGGCACACACACACACACACACACACACACAAATGTTCCCTAAAATATGGTATATCATCAGAGAGCCATTAGAATTCAATTTTTTCTTAGAATAAAAATAAAAGATTATTATTTTGACATTCCCACCCCTACAAATCATGATTATTAACTTCACTTTTAGTCTGTTTTCTCTGTGGATTATTCCAACACCTCTCCCCAAAATGTATCTTCTAATTCACTTGTTCTACTTTCTTTCGAAAGTTTAGTAGAAAGTGAAAGAACACAGTGTGATTTTTCTGTTTACTTATGAATTGCAGTTTATACACAGGCTTTGCCATTTTTACAGCTGGATCATAGACAACATTTCTTGGAATCAATCACTCTCTATCCTTTCCAGCTCTCTCGGGCTTTCTTCTGTTGAGCATCAACAAATACGTTCATACTCCATGATAACTCCTAATGCCAAGAAAGGAAAACACATAACACTGGAATTTCAGAATGGCCCCATCTTCCTTAATGTAAGTATTATCTTTAGGATTGTTTTCCCCTTTGCTCTGTCTATAGCTTAGCAGAACCACATTCTTTCTTTCAATTGAAGAATTTATATAAAGCATCTTTTCAGACCCTGGTACATAACTGACAAATGAAATAATAATTTCCTTCCCTTTATCCTTTTTGCATATCTTGCTGCATATTTGATGGATTACTACTAGACAACTGATTTAAATTGTAGTTGAATGAACTTACACACGATTCCTTAGCTAAAAACATATTAAATGCATTTGTTGAGTTTAATCTATGAATTTGAATTAATCCTTCACTTCATTTTTCTCTCATTCATAATATCTAAGTCTATTTTTCTCAACTTTTCTTTTGCTCATCACCTATGTTTCTATTTGCCCCAACATTTCTTTGCTCTTTTGCTACTACCGAAACTTGATTGCTGGGTAAGATTTCATAGCCAGTAATATATTCTTACCAATCAATATAGATTGCCTACTCTGTATCTAGCACCTGCTAGATTCTGTTGGGTAGAAAGAATATATTAGACATGGACTTTATTCTCAGAATCTGAAGTTTTTTGGACACAAAGCAATGGATAAACAATTTAGTCCTAAAGTCACACTAAGTAAAGTGAATTCAGAGAAAAAAAAATGAGATAATTGTGCTGCAAAGTACACAGAAACCACATACTTCATTTTAGAAATAAGACAATTGAGTCTAAGTAAAGGAAACTTTGCCTGGTGCTTTCTGATATTATGTGTATGACAACTATGAAAAGACAGGCTTCGTGATCCTGAGTTCAGAACCTTCTCACTGTAATGAATGCAATAAAAATGTTCCAAGCTGCTAGAATCACACAGTAATGATTTTCCATGGGTGGATAGCACAGAAATAAGGTTATGAAAAAATAAGTATTATTTATATCTGCCTGTAAAAAAATTCTACTTATTGGTTGTAGAGGAAGGGGAAATGAGCTAAACATTAAGTCAAAAGTAACTATTTTGGTTTGCATAGGAATTGTTTTTAACTATTTAAATATCTAAGAATAATTTTTAATTAAAAATCTTAATGTAAAGTATCTAGGTTATAGCTTATAAGTCATGAAGATAAACAAAATTTTTCTTTATCTACCAAAAAAAAAAAATGTTCAAGTTCAGCTTCTTCTAAACAGTGGGTTTTAAGATGCAATTCTACTTAAAGGCTATTTGAATTCTTGACCAAATCTTTCACTTCCCCAGACCAATAAAGGAAGTATCATTACCCATATTTTATATATGAAGAAAAAATTCTTTGGTGGTAATCAAATATTGAAAGATCACTTACTCTCATCATTCCATCATTGAGGTAGTTTTACAGAAAGGACTATAAACATAACTGCTCTTCTATTACCTTTTTGTTACTATTTTTAAAATCATCTTAATATATCTTTGACCCCACATCCTCACCAACACTCATACATTACTGGTGAGACTGTAAATTGGTGCAACAAACTATGGAAATCAGTATGGAGGAGATTCCCCAGAAAACGTGGAATGAAACCACCATTTGACCCAGTTATCCCACTCCTCAGTTTATACACAAAGGACTTAAAATCAGCATACTACAGTGATGCAGTCACATCAAAGTTTTTAGCAGCTCAATTCACAATAGCTAAACTATGGAACCAACCTAGATGCCCTTCACCAGACAAATGGATAAAGAAAATGTGGTACATATACACAAAGAAAAGAATGAAATTAAGGCATTTGCCAGGAAATGGATGGAGCTGGAGAATATCATAATAAGCAAAATAAGTCAACCCCAAAGAATGAAAGGTTGAATGTTTTTTTCTGATATGTGGATGTTAACTCACGATAAGGGGTGGGATGGGAGTTCCAAGGGAAGAATAGAGGTACTTTGAATTAGACAGAGGTGAGTGAAGGGAGGGGAGGGGATATATGGGGGTAGGAAAGATAGTAGAATGAATCAGACATTATGACTCTATATGCATATATGATTACATGACCTGTGTAACTCTCTACCATGTACAACCAGAAGAATGAAATGTTATACTCAATTTATGTATGATGTGTCAAAATGCATTTTACTGTCATGTATAACTAATTAGAACAAACAAAAAAAACATTTTAATCATCTTAAGTTAGCTCTTGTCTCCCTGTTAACACAGGGTTGTGGCTCAATCGTAGCAGCAGGTAGCCAAGTGGATGCAGACTTGAGTTCATTGATGTTTATCGAACCAATGCTCCATTAATTACACTCACCTGATACTCTCCAAGCTGTGGCAGCATCATGAAAGTGCCTGCGGAGTGGATAACAGTTTGCTAGAAATGGCCTATATCAGATGAGCCCTAGCCGTCTTCATTCATTCATCTGTATCCCCAACTTGGTAAATGCTGGGAATTCTTGATAGCAGACAAAATCATGGGTACATCACATCTGCTCCTCCATGTCATGTGTCCTGTTGTTGAGCCTCAGCAACAGTCCCTCAGCCTGAGACTTACATTCCCTAAGGCTATAGCATAGAACCAAGATAACTCATCCAGTTTAGCCCACTGGAGTTGGATTTAATTGTTAGTTCTCTATAAATCTAATAAGTTCAATTGCTGCTGCAGATACTTATTTGTTCACTAATTCATTTACTTAGCAGAGATTTATTGATTATCTACTGTTGATAAACTAACAGGTATCTTGTTATCATTGGTGATACAAATAATATGTTATCTTTTTCCCAAGACTGTTTGAAATTTAATAAGGGAACTACCTTAATTCAATAGATGAACATTAAAGCATTAACAAACTAGCTAGAGGGTACGCACTTGGACAGAAGCCCTCACGAGATGCCCTCTTTCTTTCCTGGAAGCCTTCACTTCATCTGTAAGTAATCCCAGCCCTCATCATCAACCTCTGCACGCACTGATGTCTTCTCGAATGCAAAGCCCTGCTTGGACCCAGACCATCAGAATGTGGGTGATATAAGGGGTCTGACACTTGTCTGTGTTAAGATTTTTTGATGACAAGACATTCTCAGAGACAAATTCCAGGAACATGTTTTCTCCCTGGTACTTTATTTATACCCTACTTTTATGTGAAACGTTCCAGGAGTCAGGGGAGAGATGTGGAGAAGAGGTGAAAACATAAAACAGTTCCTTTCTTGGGAGATCATGGTGTTAGAGGAGAGGCAGATATGGACATACTCATACCCACAAGGTGTAAATAACAGCAGGAGTGGGGAGTGACGCTGACTACAAATTGGCACGGGATGTGGCCTATCTCAAAGGTCAGAATGGAAACACTGGTGTCACATTTGAAGTCATTGCTCCCCAATATGGTTTCACTGGGTCGTGGCAATTGAGAAACCTTAATGTGCTTGCTTTCTTGCATTTATATCATTTTACTGATCAACCTTCAGTGCTATTCTCTATCTGGAGGAGTTTGTGAAATCCTCAGTTTTTTTTAAAGTAAGTTCATGGGTCACATGCTTGGGAATCACTTTGGGTATCTCTTGAAAACATGGCTTTCTGCCACCACACTACAAACATAGGAACCACTGGGACCCTAAATCAGCATCTTGATACACACTCAAAGGAAAACTCTGAGTCTACAAACTTCACTAAGAGGGGCACTGGACTGGAAATCACAAAGCCCTGACCTCACATTTAAGATTCTAAAATCAAGGTTAGATAATTACACGTATCCATGATTCTAAATATTTTTATTGCCCCATGTCTTTCTCTTGGATACTTTTTACTATTCCTCTTGATGTGTTTTCTCCAATGCCTAAGGCTTATCCATGAGGCTTTTATTCCTCCTCATTTAGGATTTCTCCTAACTTATGAATATATGTAAAAAAGGATACATTTTACTTTGTGCACTTGGACAACCAGAGACGAAACTGATTTAAGGAATATGGGAACATTGGACTCTGATGGAATCTCTGCTTTTGAGAAATTCATTTGGTTTAAAACAAAAATCATAAATTTTTAAATATGGAACCGAGGAAAGTCTACATTTATGTTCTATTTATTATTAACCTAACCCTCCAGGACTTGTACTTTAATTTGCCCTTTATCTAAAATGTAGATGTTAACTCTATAATTAATAAATAAGAGATGTCCTTAAAAGAGGTATTTTAAATTGTCTATTGCCGCAGTCTGGCTGGGCACAAATCACGAGCCACTGAAGCAGGAACAAACTTTATTTTTAAAACGCAGAAAAACACTTCACACAGCTCCCGGGGAAATCCTCCCGAACACGCCAGGAGGCTTGTCCAGGAACCCCCAGCCGGAACTATATCTCCCGGAAATCCCTCCTCCTGCACTTCCCCAACCAATGGGAACTCTCGGGGAATCCCCGGAAATCCCCACGAGAACTCCAAAATAGTGCGAGAACTCAAAAGTTGCGGCAGAGGCGGACAGGCAGAGGCGCCTGTCAATCAATACTGTTGGCAAAATGCCAGGGGCCATACAGACTCAGCCGTGGCTCTCAGCATCTCCCCCTTTTTGTTTAATTAAACAACAAGCAATGTGGCTTAGGGACCGTGCCTGTTAGGCAGTCCAATTCAACATATGGTCCTTACCCGTCATCGGATGAACTGACCTCTAGGCGTCAGCCTCCTGTCTTAGGTTGGTACCACTGCAATTGGATCATACCCGTCACTGACTACCGGTCCAGCATACAGCCATACTTGTGGATAGGTCTATGCACCAGTGGGGGGGTGAGGTTCTTTGCCTCACCTCTGTTGGCCCCCAAATTTGGCCTTGGTGCCAGTGGGGGAGTGAGGTTAATGTGGCTTAAGGACCGTGCCTGGTAGGTTGTCCAATTCAACATATGGTTCTTACCCGTCATCGGAAAACTGACCTTTAGGCGTCAGCCTCCTGTTGTAGCTTTTTCCCTAATACCTGTTTCTCCTCTAAGCTTTCTTCCTTTAAATTTTCTTCCTCTGTCTGACTAGCTTGAGAGACCTTCTCTTTTGCTTGATCTAAAATGTCTTTCTCCATGGTCTGAACCTCTAACAATTTACTTAACACTCTTTCAGTTTGTTTTTTACTAATTTCTAATCTGTTATAAAGATAACGCAACCCAATAAGATAACACAAAACAAAACCGAAACAGAATGAAACAAAAACGGAACAAAAAATCGTTGTATCAATTTTCCTATTTTCTTGATATGTGCATTTGTGGTCTATTTCTATCTCTTCCTCAGGGGCGAACAACTTCAAACCTTGAGCCAACCATTTTTCCCAATCTGCCTGATAAAATTCTAGGGATAGGCAGCTTGAAACAAACACAAAACAAATCAAAACAAGAACACATTGTTTTTTAAAATGGTCACCCATTCTCTCGCCTTCCCTTAGGGGCAATCAATTTCACTTACCCCGAAGCTTCAGACGTTCCCCGCACGGGCCACCAAATGCCGCAGTCTGGCTGGGCACAAATCACGAGCCACTGAAGCAGGAACAAACTTTATTTTTAAAACGCAGAAAAACACTTCACACAGCTCCCGGGGAAATCCTCCCGAACACGCCAGGAGGCTTGTCCAGGAACCCCCAGCCGGAACTATATCTCCCGGAAATCCCTCCCCCTGCACTTCCCCAACCAATGGGAACTCTCGGGGAATCCCCGGAAATCCCCACGAGAACTCCAAAATAGTGCGAGAACTCAAAAGTTGCGGCAGAGGCGGACAGGCAGAGGCGCCTGTCAATCAATACTGTTGGCAAAATGCCAGGGGCCATACAGACTCAGCCGTGGCTCTCAGCAGTCTATAAGGAATTAGCTCTGATCTTGTAAAGCTGACACATTCCACCAGACAAGTTACTCAATTTAAACAATTAAAGGTTTTCTCAATGAGCATTTATTAATTGAGCCATAGGAACATAGTGGAGGCCCCATTCACTTCCTCTTGTCAGGCGAATTGAGGACACAGTGCAGAGCTATTTGGCAGGTGGCCACACTGTAAAGCAGCAGGACATATTTGGCAGATTTATATTGTACATTGCCAGAGTTTTGCCATTTGGCTTGTTAACATACTTCTTTTTCTTTCTTTCTTTTTTTGGGCTTTATATAAAAAAAATGTGTGTTTTCTCAGCAGAGTTATGATTCATAGTTAAAATTGGCATCATGTTAATAATCACACTAAAACATGACTTTATAAAATAGTTTGTAAAACGTGATATTTTCAGAATATTCTTCAAATTATAGAGCTGTCTCTAATGGGAAGGTAATTGATTGGTATTGATCTATAATTACTGTTAGTGTCTGTGTTCTGTGTACATATCCCATCTATCTGCAAAGTACGGAAATCATAACGTGCATGAATGCAAAGTATATAATATAATGTGATTAAAATTGTTAACATTGACAAAGATGAATTTTGAGCCTCAGATTAAAATAGTCTTATGTACCAGAATAGTACATACCAGATAGTAGCTTGAAAATATTAAGCAATGGAGAAACATGATAATGCATAGTAATGACTGATCCAATGTACACCTTAGTACATATTTTATGGCCAAGGTTTTAGAAATGATAGATAAGAATTTGTTCTCAATTGGCATAAATTCTATTGAAGATTGTGAAATGAGTGGAGACTTAGTGTTTAAGAACATTCTCACAGAATTTGTACTTAAACACCTATTCTGGGGGAAGTGAGGGTAAAGGAGGGTAATAAGAGGTACAAAGAAAACCAACAAAAAAGTAAAAACCTAAGTTATCCTGGGTTGCACTATTAGAACTCTTGATATATCAAGAGTATGTTAATTGGTAAATAAAGGTTTTGTTGGCATAGTCAAACTTTTTAGGAGACATTTATTTCTCTAAGATATTTTTTTACTTAATTATGTACAATGTTTGTTTTTTTTTCTTTCTTTCTTCCTTTTGCTAGGCAAGTATAGCACCTAAGTCATGAGATTAGTAGAAAGGGGTCAGATTGGTAAAAGTTTCAAAAGATAACATCACTACATAACGATATTCTTACAGTGATATCCCAGCATTTTCTAAAATTAATAAATAGATGCCTACGCAATGACTTAAAAATTCAACAGTGGATCCCAACATAGAAATTGATACAGGCACAATAACCTAAATTAAATGAGAGCAATTCCTTTTAGAAAGAAAGGATAAATCCTGACAAAATTAGAAATTTATAAAAATTTCTAAAAAATTACAAATTTCTAAAATCCTGACAAAATTAGAAATTTCTAAAATTTCTATTTTAATATTAAATTATGAAAATAGGCCTGGAACAGTGTCATATGCTTATAATCCTAGCTACTTGAGGGGCTGAGTCAGGAGAAAAACAATTTCAAGGCCAGCCTCGGCAACTTAGCAAGACCCTGTCTCAAAATTTAAAAATTAAAAAAAGAAAAAAAATTTTTTTGAGCCTGGAGATGTAACCCAATGGTAAAATGCTTGCCTAGCATGCATATGGCCCTGGGTTCAAAAAAAAAAAAAAAATGAAAATACCTACAGGCTACCCAAAAAGAAGGGATATGGTACATGAAAAACTATATTAAAAAAAAAGCACACACATACATGAAGGAGGAGTATGATTGGTTATATAAATACAACCTATTATGATTAGATTATTCGATCTAAGAAATTATTTGCTTCTTCGGATATTGTAATATTCTAGACCAAAGACAATTGTAAAACTTCTGGGATTTTACTTGCTTTGCATATTACTTCAGGTCATTATGAAAGTAAAACTTTTAAAAGATATTCTCTTCATGTGTTCACAACTCCAACTTCTGGCCTTCTCTATTTCAAAACACCTTATAAAGATATCCGACATGAGTAAAATATTGGTTATTTTATTTTTCTATTTCTGCTAACTCTACCTATTCCCTAATTCTCAGGATGAAGCTGTGACAGCTGGTTGCCAGAAAACCATTCCACACTTTTATAAATAATCAGATACTATTTATCTACGGTTGGAAAGAATAAGCAATCATGTGGACGAAAGGGGTTTCATTTTGAACATTTTGTAATAAAATAAAATTCCAAATGACATTGGGGAGAGTTGGAAGAATAATACCATGTAACATCTTGAACATTTTAATTTGTCATACTGTTAACTAGAAATTGTTGAAGTATTTTTAGTTACCAAACAACAGTACTACAAGCTCTTTATTATTGCTATTATCATCATCACAATCATATTAAATATTCCTCCAAGGACAGTAGATCATTTCTACAGGTCAAGAAAGGTTTTTCAAAACTTATGTATACTATTATGAATAATTAAGACATAATTCCTTCCTAAATTTGCTTTGATAATAGGTAATTGTTATAATGTACCACAGTTTACTAATATGACCATTTAAGTTTAATTTTATAATGTATACAAATGTAAAGAAATCTCTTTGAAAAGATATTCTAAAAAAGCCCTTTTACTTCACAATACCAACAATTTTTTTTTCGTCAAATATTCTAATTGATACTCAAAGAAAAAGCTGAGGTTTTTATTTGGAGTTTATCATCTCAGTTTTCTTTCTATAATAAATTCTATTTCAAATCAGTATAGAGGTAAAATGACAGGGATATACCTTATAGGACAAAATAACATACATAAATTTACAGGATAAAATTAAGACATTATGCCTCTTTGGAAGAATCAGAATGATACTATGCTAGGATAAGTTTTATATTTGCATTTATTTCTTTATTTGTATTCAATGCCATTATCTGTACACATTTTGTTTATTTTAAGTTGTATATTTGCAATCAGTAAACACTGTTATTTAGACTATGAATTTGCAGACTGTGTAGACATCAGCTTTCATTCTTTTTTTTTTTACTTCTGAGTTGTTGGCTATATTTCCATATTTAATTGAACATATTTAATATGGACATTGCATACCCTACAAGCTGACTAGAACTTAGATCTCACACAAACTCACTAGATGATATAGATGATATAATGTTTATGAAGGAATTAAATTTAACTTAGTATATGAGAGATCATAATTCCAAATAGAAGTGGCACAGTCTCTTTTAGATTTTATTTCTTTGGAATCATTATCATCATCATTGCATTCATTTCTATATGTATTTTTCACCAAATTAATCAATCTAGTGAAGCTGATTTTAACATGTCAATGTAATTACAAATGAAAATAATGTAATTTACTAATTAAAATGCACTAATAAAAACATTTTTAAAATAATATAATTATCATTTATTACTTAGCTTATAATATTAACTTATAAAGTCAATTACAAATATGAGTGAAAACTTGTAAGAATAAACAAATGCTTATTTTTTCCTCATATTTCTATGTATTTTTGTGTTGCAGTTGTCTAAGGTGAAACTAGTGTATATTGAAATGTGATTATCATACAGCTCCTGCCACATAAGAGTCACCATACAAGTTCAACAGTAATCAAACTGGTCCATGCTCTGTTCAACGAGTCATAAGTCCAAACACCATGACAATTTTAAATTGCAATAAAAGTTTCTAAATGCTTACTCTGTTTCTGAACTTATTGAAGAACTTCAGACACATGGTTTGCAGTCTGGTATCAATCTATGGACACACTTTTACCAGAATGGATATAGTCTGGCTTTTAGCTCTCTGGGGTTTGTATCACCAGAAAAATACTGTCGACCATGCCATGCTAAGGGGAAGAGGATGATGAAAGCACATACCTATACTGGAGATGCAAAATAAGATGCTAGGATGTCTACTTAAGGAGACAAATATATGTATGATATTTTTATGTTGTAATTACACACGATTTTAGTGATGGTATGCCAAGATGCAACTAACTACAAACAGGAATCAAGGAAGCTTTCCTAGATAGAGAATGCTTGAATTGCATTTATTAAAAGATGAATTAGTGGTAATGAGATATGAAAATTTTTATAGGGACAGAGAATTTCTTGAGAAACAGTATGGCGGTAAGTGTCTATTGGAGGAAGGGGATAGGCAGAACAAGGAAAACACACACACTTGGATGTGTCTGAAAGGTGCAGTGCATGACAGATTCTGACAGAAGATGAGACTGGGGAAGAAGAAACTCTGCTTTATGGGGACCAGAAATGGACCTGTGATATCCCCTAACAGGGAAAGCAATTTTTTCCCTTAGTGTGCTTTCTGTGACTTATGAGAATGTGACATATCTCGCCATTTCATTGACATCTTGAACATCAGCCTTTTCTTATGGTCCTTAAATGTTTCTGTGCTTTCTGTCACTCCAAGTTCTCCTAGGTACCTAGGTACAGTCATTGCTTGATGTTTTTAGAACGGATCATCTAGTTGACCTTTTAGATCATTGCTAAACTAGATCCTTCTGTCTGATATATTGTTACATTCATCAGACTAAGATGATAAAAAAAGGTTACTTTGATTTTAGACAATTTTATTACCTATAGGCAAATAATATTTCTTTAAAAATATGGTAGGAATATGTAAATTAAGCTTCATTACTAGGAAATGAAGCATTGGATTTTTTCTATATTTTTAATTTTGCATATAGTATTCTTTACTCCACCCCTCATTATTATAAATTATCAAAATGACTATATTATTAAGCTGAATTCCCATTCTAGTTTCCCCTCCTAAGCCTACTGATCATAAATACCTATTTTTCTGTGTTCTAACTCTATTTTTAAAACTCACTTGTTCATGAATCCATCCACTTACTGTAAAAGTAATTTGATCACTCTGAAGTACTATTGATTTGTTTCTACCTTGTGTCCTTTTTCATTTCATCAGAGTAGAAAGCTAAATATTACTTCCCAATTATTACCATATTTATCTGTGAAGTTTCTTTGCTTAAAGGCACAAATAAATCTTTTACCTTCCTTGTTTTGCAGAAGCTGGGTCACAGACAGATTATTTTTAAAATGGGATCTACCCATTTTTAGAAATAAAATTGTAAAATACTGGATTTTGTTTCTTTATATTTATTTAATTAACTATTTTTACTAGACATGGCTACTCACAATAAAAGAAATTTAAAATAATTTGTCTTCTATTTTGTGGATTAGCTTTGGGTAAACAAAATTTTAAGAGCAACTTTTAGAAATACTTAACCTCATAAGACAATGTCGTTCATTGAATAAAATTGGTGTGTATATCTACCATCAAAAAAAATTCAGTGCACAAGATATAACTTTATTAACTCATACAATAGGCTAACTGTAATTTATGTTATCTAAACACTCAAGAATAATCCATCTGTCTTCTGACTTAGATTTGTAATGGCATTGGGACTTGTTTTGGTTGTACTTGTCATTTAAGTCCATTGTGCAGAAAAGTTTGAACTACTATTTTCTTCCACCTTTCATGACTATCTTTAGCAAAGGAAGAGATTTTCAAAATTATTGCAATGTTTTCCAATCCAAAAATACATGGTTCGTGGCTATTATTTTTTATCTAGTTGGTATTTCTTAAAAGGAAAAGCAAGCTTTTAAAATAAGGACAAACCCAACATTTTTCTTCATTTTCTTCTACACTACAGTTAATGGAAAGCTGAAGGCAAAATGTTTCTCTAAGGTTTCCTGATACTTACTCAGTAGCCATCAGGAAACAGGAAATGCCATTTTTCTTTTCATCCTTCATTGCTGTAGGGCTTCTGGGTCATTCTGAAACTTAGCTGACACTAATTACTGGCCTTAACCCTTCATTAGAAGAATGAAAACTATAAGCAAGGGTCTAGTAGTCACATTGTCTTTTCAAACAGAAATCTTCAGATGACATCCAAAGAATTGTGAAGGCTGGATTAAATAGTAGTAATTCATGAACACCTCTTTTGGGTTAGGAATACCAAATAGCAAGTAAAAGGCATCATGATTTGTCATGCCATCCATGATCAGTCGTAAGGAATAAGGGATGCGGTCCAATTCAAAGCTTAAGAAGTGACTGTAAAAATTACAGACTCCAAATTTACTAACTGTAGTCTCAACTGTTTCTTACAAGAACTGTTTTAGACTCTCCAGCATAAAAACAATAAATCATAGTAGCTTACCATATCCTCTACTGCTCCCAAATTGTTTCAATTCTGATGCAATAGCTATTCTTAGCTCAGAAGAGTGCTACTTAATTATTAAACCATTCAATTTTTTTGCAAAGGACACTAATGGTTTATATCAGCGGTTGTAATATGATTTGACTCTGTATCCTCTGAATTTTTACCTTTTTATTACATATGGTTATTCTGAAATTTAGATACATCTACTGAAGCCTGGGCTTCCTATGTAGAGATCCTGGTAAATTGTACTACTGCCTGTGCCCTCTGCATTCACCAGTGCTTACCTAAATGAGATGCTTAAAAATGCTTTCTTTTAATACCCATTCCATTCCACAGATGCAACTCTTTCTGTTCCATAGCTGCCCTCTCCCTCCCATATTTTAGTTTTCAGTTTTATTTCCTCCTCCACCCAGAAGGTTGCATTGATGAAAGTTTAAAATAACAAAAACCTACATACTTTGTGTTTGCAAATATCCTCACAGATGGAGTTCACATCTTTGATCTATTTCTTTTCTTTGTGCACATCTGTTGTCCATTTTAATACAAAGTATCTTTCAGGGCTTGGACTGAAACTCTGATTCACTGCCATGCTTTTGTCTAAAGGTCCCAGCATGGAGCAATGGGCACCATAGGTTTTCCTGGGATGAGAAAGTAAAGGGAGAATTAACTTCAGGTGATCTTCAAAAAAAGCAGATAGTGTGTTTGACCATATTTTCCTCTGGAGTAAGAGGATATTCTTGGGGTAAGAATATAGTCTTTGGAACTGTGATTTGAAACACTACATTGGGATTCATTCTTTTCCAAGAATCAGGAATGTTTAAACCAGATATATAATCCCTGTATTAAAAAGCAATCACTTGATTAAGAATTTACTCATGATCAGATTACAAAATGATTGCCACAATTAGTTATTTACCCTCAAGTGTGACATTGACACCATCTTAAATTATGTACATGGCATGTGTTTGTGTTGTATGTGTATATAAAACATGAATTATAAAAGGGACAGGATTAGTCACTCAAGTGAACAATCCATCTGTGGTTTTATAAAGAAAATGGCCACCTAACCAGCTAAAATGTTTACTCCCAAATAATTATTAAAATATTGTATAAATTTATCTTAAGAAGAGAGTCTGATTGTGAGTTTCCTAAAGCTATTTAGACTTGGCCCTCCCAGCCCCTAAGATTATCTTTATTCAGAAAATTCTCTGTTGGTTGCATCTCTACCAGGTCTCCAGTGTTTTAATATGCTTATTAAATGCTTATATAATTCTCCCTAATAATGTATCCTTACTTGTTTATTTCCCAAACAAGAGGAAATGTACCTAGTGGTCTTCATTAATCTCTCAGATTTTCTTTCTCATTCATCAAGAACTATTAATTAGCTCATTTGAATAACATATCAATTTCTTCCTTCGGTAACAAGACACTGAGTATTGTAGTATTTGTAAGAAATCAGATAGAGGAAGGAAGAAGAGATTTGTAAGTGAATTGAATGGGGTAGTTTCACAGAAGATTATGTTTCTTCAGAAGTTTTGGGTTGGGGGTTTATATTTAGAAAACTCTGGGAACAGTAGGACCATTAGTTGCTATGGTCTTACCCCATTGTCCACTATCTTCCAAAGATAACATAAACAGACTTTATGTTAGATAACCTAAAAACCATATATTGCTAACATGAAGTGATCTTGGGAAGGACCAAGTTGCATTTCAGTATAAAGAGAAATCAAGACTCCTAACATGTTCATCACTTGCTTTGCCCTTGCCTTTGTGGTAAGCACAATCGATCTACCCAGAGCACTCCTTGTTGGCTCTAATAGTTACTATTTGAAAGCAGAAAATTCTGTAGGAATTTTTTCTGAATTTTCATTTCAAAAGAGGATTGTGGAAAATTAAAGTAAATATCAGTATTTCAATATATATTTATTCATGTTTTGATAACATAGGTCTAGTGCAAACTTGTTATAAGTCAATTAACATATGGACATGTTGCTTTTGCATAAATAAAAATGTTCTTTCCAGTTGTTTCACAAATGTGTGCTATGGTTCATGGAACCATTTGGCACAGGTATTGAGGAAAACCCATTCCAGGACCATGACCACTATCAGAAAACCAACTCAAAACACACATACTTTTAAAGAAACTATACAAAAGTCATATTCTCTTGGAAAATCAGTAATAAAAAAATTAAAGCATCTGTTTAGATATTATTTTTTTGACTTTATGTCTCACTTAGAAATTGCATAAAAATATTCATTTTCATTCTTAAAATTGTGAACATTAATATAACCAATTTAATAGTAATATCATACGGTGCACATGTTTAGGTTTAAGTGTAGCATGGTATGTGCCTTCCAGCTGGTGTGTATGAATACTTCAAAGTACTTGGCTCTTGACTGATGAAGATTCCATGTCTTATTGATTTGGTTTCTAGAAAACTAGGGGATTTGTTATTTTCTATGAACTAGTGGCATTTGAGAAACACATGTGTAAGAGTCTTAACAAAATTTATATCCGCATGCACGTGAAGGCACGTTTATTGATTTCATATGAAAGGGGATCTCCAGGTTGGTTTGTTCTGTGGAATAAGTCATATTATAACTCTTTCATTCACTGCTTATAACACAGTAAAGAACTAAAATATGTGTGTTTGCTTTTAAAACCAGATGGAAGTTGTGTTGGCTAGTGCAATGTCTTCTATGGGCAGGGAAAATGTATAAGCGAGGTCTTTTATTCCCATTTTTCTGAAATCTTTTTACAAAAGAAATTTCTTTTAAGGTTTAGGATTATTGTGGTGTTTTTTTCTTTCTTTCTACAAACTAAATAAATAAAAAGGTTGTCTAAGACTAAAGGCAGCACTGCGTGATGCTGAGCAATGCCTATTAAAGGCCCACAGTGAGATCCAAGCAAAGTTCAAGACTGATTTTTTTTTTTTCTAAATGTAAGGCAAGTAAGTTTCTTTCAGGGCTGCAATGTGCCGTGTACTAATCTGAGTGCTGGAGTTTTTGTCTACATTTTTTGGTTTCTTTTTTTATAAAAATAAAAACCCTCAGTATAATGGCAGGAATAATTTCTGAAGCCACTAATGTGTTCCTCGAAGTCAGCAGAGATTAGTCTCATTGGCATTGTGTCCTTCATGGTGTGTGTTTCCACACTCTCAGCCTCAATCTGAGGGCTTTAAATTTTATTTTAATGTTTTGACATACCAAGTAAAAATCTCATCATCCAACAACTTCTTACTTCTAGAAGGCAAGATTTTTCAAAATAAGATAAATTCTCAACCATCCAAGAAGGTAAGGGTTGTCTTGCTTGGAATCAGGTTGTTGATATTATTAACTAACAAACTCTTTAGACATCTTTAACTTTTGCAGTCTTTATATGACTTGTAGTAGACATACTTGGTAATCATACCTAGTCAGGTGTTTATAGGAGCTGATTAGTACCCATTGTATTTCTTATGGCAAATCATTTATGTGTCTAGAAGCAACAACAATAAAAGCCAACGTTCATTGGGACATTACTGTGTACCATATGCTTTTCTGTGCTTCATATGCATTTATATTTCTACTCTCTGAGTTAGATAATCTTTCCATACCCTTTTTATGAATGAGGAAACTGAAGCACAAATACCTTAGTTAAGTACCTTATGTAAGGTCACTGAACAGGAGTCAAAACCAGAATTCAAACTCAATGTTATAATTTTTAACCAAGACCCCATGGTTGTGGATAGATGCACTGATTTCTTGAGACTCCTTCACTTGGGTGCTTTCAGCCTTGTGACATGGGCCCAATGAAGTGTCTTACTTCAATGATTGGTGGATACCTGCTCTATGTAATGCACCAATGACCTGGATAGCATTGCTTCCCCTTTGGCCAAATACAGAGACCTAGGAGCCAAGCAGTAGAAGTTCTGTGGCCCTTTTCATAAGTGGAATAGTGGATCTTAGAAAAATTTGACAAATAATCACAAAACAATAGGCTCTGATAGATCAGAATCTGTTGTCTGGTAGAGTAACTAATAGCTACATGAGGTTACTTAAATTCACTTTAAGTAAAATTAAATAAAACTGAAAATTCAACTCTTCAGACATACCAACCACATTCCAAGTGCTCGATAGCCACGTGTAACTAGTGGCTACTATGTTTGATGGCAAAGATGAGATTTCATCACTGCAAATTTCTACTGAACAATAACAGTGTAGGGTGGGAAGTGAGGAGCATGTGGAGTTTGGCAGTGACAGCTGACAACACACAGAGGTGGCTGTGCCAGGGGCAGCTTCGTACACCTCCACTGCTGCACCTGGGCCTGGGCTGTTCACTGTAACAAAACCTCTACAGGTCACTGTCTTTTTTCTGAGCCTAATTCTGGGAACTGCTCTAATTTCCTTCTAACAAATTTCTCTCCCATTTAAGTTAGCTTCAGTTGTTTTTTGTTAGCTGCAGCAGAACCTTTCCTAAGAGAATGACTTTTACTTAACATTAACTAACACTGGACAAAACACACTAGGAATTGCTGGTGTTCGACTATTACATATTAACATGATTGTTCTTGTATCTCATTGGATAATTATCTGGAAAAGTTGAGGGATAAAATGATGCCAGCCTGGGCTGAGGATGTAGCTCTGTATGTGAGGCCTTGGGTTCCATACTTAGGCCCAGCCCCCCAAACCCCAATTAAAAAAAAAAAAAAACTATGCTTGTCTGAGATGGCTGTGATGAGCAAATACTATTGTCTCCCTTGGTGAGCAATTTTGGAACCCAAGGACACTCTTTATGGTGAAGGTCAATTGACCCTGGCCAAGAAAAAAAGCCATGGGATAGAAAGGGTGAACTTCATAAGTCCTATGGCTTACAGCCTGCAAGGGAAACCAAACCTTATAACAAATAACCCCAAGCCTTTGGTAAATCTTGATGAAAGTTGCAGCCTGTGCTATAGAAAAAAAAAAATCATGAAGATTCTTTTCCATACTTACAATAAATGGCCAAAGCAAAACAGTAGCTCCCGAGGAGCAGCTATCAGTTGCAGCCAGCTCTGCCTGGCAAAGCAGCAATCTCACAGGGGCCACTGGCATTTCAGGCAGTGACATGGCACTTTCACAAGAGAGCCAGTGTGAAGAAATGAGTTTGATCTGTATAAAAACACACGAGGACCAGCACTCTACAGGGGATGCAAAGTACAAAAATTCTAAAAAGAGACACTTTCTTAAAGGGCCCACAGGAACTGAAAATCATCATAATTCAGGTTTTAATGGAAACACAACCTCTCAAATATTCACAGGCTAAAAAGGTGCATGACGTTTGAGTTACATAAGGAAGAACATTTTGCATCAGATGTATTCAGCAATGGGATGGTTGATTGTGGAGTGATGAGTTACTCTTCACTGAGGGGCTTGGCTAGAGACGGAAGGGTAACCGGCAGCCGAGCTGTGGAAACGATTTCTGTGTGGGTGGGATTTCAAAAGCTGCCTCTCACCTAACATCTTGGAGAACTTCTGCCTCTAAATGTACTAGACTTTACAAACTAAACTGATTTCAGATTGCAAAAGTGCAGATTATTTTTTTTTCTTCTTAAAAGCCAGGAAAAACCAAGAGTATCCATTAAAATACTTGGAATTTTGTGGTTGGCCTTTCCATTTAACTCCCTTACTGCCTGGCTCTTTCCATTTTCTTTCTGTTTCCTTTGCATGTAAAATAACTGTGGTTTCGAGTAAGGTGGAAGCTATTAAAATACTTTAGAGAAAAGGTAAATGATTCTTAATACTATTAGAATTTTAATCAGCATCTGGTGAATAATTCTTGGGGAATACTAATCGTATACGCTACAAAGATTAAAATATTTCTCTGTATAAAAACAGTCATATAATTTGTTCTGATCTCTACAGTGTTCTGCATATTTATGTTTCCAAGAACATGTCAGTCAGAGGCTAAGCAACTTGGGAAAATAGAATTATGGTTGGATTTTTTAGGACATTCACATGTGCAACCCACTCTATGGCTATGCTTGGAATGTCTTTCTGGCTCAGGATCAGATACATACATAAACTCATAACACATTTCCATCCTATCTGCTTCCAAGAGTAATTCTTCACAAACACTGGAAGTCTGCTTTATGTTTTACTCATCTATTAATGATCCACATAATCTGTAATTTTTCAGACCTTGGCAGACTTTAGGTCCAACTTAATCTCTGCCTGTTCTGTTTTACTCATTTGGTTTTTCTTTTGTCTCCTCACTTATCATATGTTATAATGGAATACCAAAATAAAGACTTTTAAACTTAACCTTTTCTCTCAAAATTGTTGAGGAAACATTTATTTTATAATTCATTGGATAGATAGATGATAGAATTTGCTAAACAATAAGTTACCACCATCTGATATTGCTTGCATTGTTGACATGTTCTTATTTTTTATTTGTATCTGTTACTATTTCTTCATTTTAGGCTTCCATTACTAATCTAGAAAACTCTTTGTGGGAAAAAAAAGAGGCCTCTTTTATTTAAGTAAAATATGTCCAGTTCCTGTAACCATTCATGCATTCACTCAACCCATCATTTATTCATTCAACAAGAAACTGTTTAGAATATAAGATGTACACAGTTCATAGCAAGTGGTGACTATTCTATGTAAAATATTCCCAGAAAAGAAAAGAGCATTCCAGACATAACTGACCATTGTGGTTATTAACCTATCTTGCTCCAAATCCAGAGGAAAACATATACTGAGTTATACTTGACATTATATCATCATTCTAGATGGAGGGATATCATGAGAAATACTTCTCTAAAATCTGTTCCCAAATTCACTTTAAGACTATTTCCACAGAAACCTCTCTGAAGATGACTAGGAGAAACCTCTCTCTGGTTGCACATCACAAAGAGCTGTGTTTCTTGTAGGTATCTGGTTTGCTTTTCCAACTGGGAACACTATAAATATTGTATAGGATTCATTTCTAGTGGCTGCCAGTTATTCCTCTCTAGTTTTTCATTTAACTGCATTCACTGTTCTACTTAAGGAGGTGTACAGGATTCCATGCCAAGCATGTTTTGTGCTTATTGTCTTGAGTTGGCTTTCTCTTTGCTTCAATTCTTTTTGATTTTATACATATTTTATGATAACATTCACTTATCACTTATTCATGATTACTAAATCTTATTCATGATTACAAATCCTATTACAAGCAAGATTTGGGGAGTTTATTAACTTGACATTTACCAAGCTAGATGATCACTCAGATAGATATTTACAGATAGATAGATAGATACATGATGGATGAATAAATATAGATAGTTGGTGGATAGGTAGGAAGTATTAGCGTAAAATTCCTTGAGCTTGATACTATGCTTCTGTTTCTGTCAAAAAAAAATTTAGCTATTTACATATTTCATTCATTATTACTGTCCTCTACTTGGGGTAGTCTCTAGTATAAGCCACTATACAGCTAAAATTAATAAAGTCCCTTTGACTTTCCCTCTAGCATGAAACTAACAAACTCTCCTTCCTCTGTCCCCATTGCCAGTGTATTTATCCACAACCCGTGGCTTGGCAAGGTGATGAGTCTTACAAATATCTCTGCAGTAAACCCCGTATTAGGGTTCTGCATCATTTACCATGATTCCAACAGGGACTATCTCCTTTCTTTCAAGAAAGCCAATTCTCCTGAAAATGCATTCTGAACAGTAGCTATCAATTTCTTGCTTGTCCTTCCTTCATGGCCACATTATTTTTTCTAGAAGTACTATAACACTTAGACCTACATTTGGCTCAAGTACTCAGAAGAGAGCTAACGGTAGCTTACAAATAAAAAAGGACTTGTTTTTTCACATAACAAAATTCTGTAGGCAGAATGTTGTTCCCATTGGTTATAGTGATTCAAAAAAATTTAGGGTCTATGCCTTTATTTTTATTTATTTATTTGTTTGTTTGTTTGTTTTATTTTGGGAATCAAATCTAAAGGCACTTTACCACTGAGCTATATCCCCAAACATTTTTGTATTTTTTTTTTTATTTTGAGATGGGATCTTTCTAAATTGCTGAGGTTGGCCTTGAACATGCAATCTTTCAACTTCAGTCTCCCAAGTTGCTGGGTTATAGGCATGTAGTACCATGTCCAGCCAGGACCTATATCTTTATAATTGTGTTGGAATTTCACACATACATGTTAACTCATGGTCAGTATTTGGCTACTGCAGCTCAAAATATTCTATCCATTCTAAGAGAAAGAAGAAAATTGGAAAAGGGAAAAGAGTGCCCCAACCAAGTCCAAATCCTTCTTTTTTTATTTATTTATTTTTTTTTTATTGTAGGATGTTCAAAACATTACATAGTTCTTGATATATCATATTTCACACTTTGATTCAAGTGGGTTATGAGCTCCCATTTTTACCCCATATACAGATTGCAGAATTACATCAGTTACACATCCATTGATTTACATATTGCCATACTAGTGTCTGTTGTGTTCTGCTGCCTTTCCTATTCTCTACTATCCCCCCTCCCCTCCCCTCCCCTCCCCTCTTCTCTCTCTGCCCCCTCTACTGACATTCATTTGTCCCCCTTGTATTATTTTTCCCTTTCCCCTCACTTCCTCTTGTATGTACTTTTGTATAACTCTGAGGGACCTTCCATTTCCATGCAATTTCCCTTCTCTCTCCCTTTCCCTCCCACCTCTCACCCCTGTTTAATGTTAATCTTCTTCTCGTGCTCTTCGATCCTACTCTGTTCTTAGTTACTCTCCTTATATCAAAGAAGACATTGGGCATTTGTTTTTTAGGGATTGGCTAGCTTCACTTAGCATAATCTGCTCTAGTGCCATCCATTTCCCTATAAATTCTATGATTTTGTCATTTTTTAATGCAGAGTAATACTCCATTGTGTATAAATGCCACATTTTTTTAATCCATTCATCTATTGAAGGGCATCTAGGTTGGTTCCACAGTCTTGCTATTGTGAATTGTGCTGCTATGAACATCGATGTAGCAGTGTCCCTGTAGCATGCTCTTTTTAGGTCTTTAGGGAATAGACCGAGAAGGGGAATAGCTGGGTCAAATGGTGGCTCCATTGCCAGCTTTCCAAGAAATCTCCATACTGCTTTCCAAATTGGCTGCACCAATTTGCAGTCCCACCAGCAGTGTACAAGTGTACCCTTTTCCCCGCATCCTCGCCAGCACTTGTTGTTGTTTGACTTCATAATGGCTGCCACTCTAACTGGAGTGAGATGGTATCTTAGGGTGGTTTTGATTTGCATTTCTCTGACTGCTAGAGATGGTGAGCATTTTTTCATGTACTTGTTGATTGATTGTATGTCCTCCTCTGAGAAGTGTCTGTTCAGGTCCTTGGCCCATTTGTTGATTGGGTTGTTTGTTCTCTTATTGTCTAATTTTTTGAGTTCTTTGTATACTCTGGATATTAGGGCTCTATCTGAAGTGTGAGGAGTAAAGATTTGTTCCCAGGATGTAGGCTCTCTATTTACCTCTCTTATTGTTTCTTTTGCTGAGAAAAAACTTTTTAGTTTGAGTAAGTCCCATTTGTTGATTCTAGTTATTAACTTTTGTGCTATGGGTGTCCTATTGAGGAATTTGGAGCCCGACCCCACAGTATGTAGATCGTAACCAACTTTTTCTTCTATCAGATGGCGTGTCTCTGATTTGATATCAAGCTCCTTGATTCATTTTGAATTCACTTTTGTGCATGGCGAGAGAAAGGGATTCAGTTTCATTTTGTTGCATATGGATTTCCAGTTTTCCCAGCACCATTTGTTGAAGATGCTATCCTTCCTCCATTGCATGCTTTTAGACCCTTTATCAAATATAAGGTAGTTGTAGTTTTGTGGATTGGTTTCTGTGTCCTCTATTCTGTACCATTGGTCCACCCGCCTGTTTTGGTACCAGTACCATGCTGTTTTTGTTACTATTGCTCTGTAGTATAGTTTGAAGTCTGGTATCGCTATACCGCCTGATTCACACTTCCTGCTTAGAGTTGTTTTTGCTATTCTGGGTCTTTTATTTTTCCATATGAATTTCATGATTGCTTTCTCTATTTCTACAAGAAATGCCGTTGGGATTTTGATTGGCATTGCATTAAACCTATAGAGAACTTTTGGTAATATCGCCATTTTGATGATGTTAGTTCTGCCTATCCATGAACAGGGTATATTTTTCCATCTTCTAAGATCTTCTTCTATTTCTCTCTTAAGGGTTCTGTAGTTTTCATTGTATAAGTCTTTCACCTCTTTTGTTAGGTTGATTCCCAAGTATTTTATTTTTTTTGAAGATATTGTGAATGGAGTGGTTGTCCTCATTTCCATTTCAGAGGATTTGTTGCTGATATACAGGAATGCCTTTGATTTATGCGTGTTGATTTTATATCCTGCCACTTTGCTGAATTCATTTATTAGCTCTAATAGTTTCTTTGTAGACCCTTTTGGGTCTGTTAGGTGTAGAATCATGTCATCTGCAAATAGTGATAATTTAAGTTCTTCTTTTCGTATTTTGATGCCTTTAATTTCTTTCGTCTGTCTAATTGCTCTGGCCAGTGTTTCGAGAACTATGTTGAACAGAAGTGGTGAGAGAGGGCATCCCTGTCTTGTTCCAGATTTTAGAGGGAATGCCTTCAATTTTTCTCCATTCAGAATGATGCTAGCCTGAGGCTTAGCATAGATTGCTTTTACAATATTGAGGTATGTTCCTGTTATCCCTAGTTTTTCTAGAGTTTTGAACATAAAGGGATGCTGTACTTTGTCGAATGCTTTTTCCGCATCTATCGAGATGATCATATGGTTCTTACTTTTAAGTCTATTGATGTGGTGAATAACATTTATTGATTTCCGTATATTGAACCAGCCTTGCATCCCAGGGATGAATCCTACTTGATCATGGTGCACAATTTTTTTGATATGTTTTTGTATCTGATTCGCCAGAATTTTATTGAGGATTTTTGCATCTAGGTTCATTAGAGATATTGGTCTGTAGTTTTCTTTCTTTGAAGTGTCTTTGTCTGGTTTAGGTATTAGGGTGATGTTGGCCTCGTAGAATGAATTTGGAAGTTCTCCCTCTTTTTCTATTTCCTGAAGTAGCTTGAAAAGTATTGGTATTCGTTCCTCTTTAAAGGTTTTGTAAAATTCTGCTGTATACCCATCTTGTCCTGGGCTTTTCTTAGTTGGTAGTCTTTTGATGGTTTCTTCTATTTCCTCAATTGATATTGGTCTGTTTAGGTTGTCTATATCCTCCTGACTCAATCTGGGCAGATCATATGACTTAAGAAATTTATCGATGCCTTCACTATCTTCTAATTTATTGGAGTATAAGGATTCAAAATAATTTTTGATTATCTTCTGTATATCTGAAGTGTCTGTTGTGATATTGCCTTTTTCATCTCTTATGCTAGTAATTTGAGTTATCTCTCTTCTTCTCTTCACTAGCATGGCTAAGGGTCTGTCGATTTTGTTTATTTTTTCAAAGAACCAACTTTTAGTTTTGTCAATTTTTTCAATTGTTTCTTTTGTTTCGATTTCATTAATTTCAGCTCTGATTTTCATTATTTCTTGCCTTCTACTTCTTTTGCTGTTGTTTTGCTCTTCTTTTTCTAGGATTTTGAGATGAAGTATGAGATCATTTATTTGTTGGTTTCTTCTTTTTTTAAGGAATGAACTCCAAGCAATGAATTTTCCTCTTAGAACTGCTTTCAATGTGTCCCATAGATTCCGATATGTTGTGTCAGTGTTTTCATTAATCTCTAAGAATTTTTTTAATT
The DNA here is from genome assembly GCF_047511675.1 of Marmota flaviventris. Lineage (NCBI taxonomy): Eukaryota > Metazoa > Chordata > Mammalia > Rodentia > Sciuridae > Marmota > Marmota flaviventris. The sequence continues at coordinate 50,426,527 of NC_092503.1, read as the reverse complement.
TCCTCCTTGATGTCTTCTATAACCCATTGATTATTCAGTAACCTATTGTTCATTCTCCAAGTGATGTATTCTTTTTCCTTCCTTCTTTTATCGTTGATTTTCAGTTCCATTCCATTATGATTGGATAGGATGCATGGTATTATCTCTACTCCTTTGTATTGTCTAAGAGTTTCCCTGTGACATAATATATGATCTATTTTTGAGAAGGATCCATGTGATGCTGAGAAAAAAGTGTAACTGCTTGATGTTGGGTGGTATATTCTATATATGTCAATTAAGTCTAGGTTATTAATTGTGTTATTGAGTTCTATAGTTTCCTTATTCAACTTTTGTTTGGAAGATCTGTCCAGTGGCGAGAGAGGTGTGTTGAAGTCTCCCATGATTATTGTATGGTGGTCTATTAGACTCTTGAACTTGAGAAGAGTTTGTTTGATGAACATAGCTGCACCATTGTTTGGGGCATATATATTTATGATTGTTATGTCTTGTTGGTGTATGGTTCCCTTAAGCAGTATGTAGTGTCCCTCTTTATCCCTTTTGATTAACTTTGGCTTGCAATCTATTTTATTTGATATGAGTATGGACACTCCTGCTTGTTTCCGAAGTCCATATGAGTGATATGATTTTTCCCAACCTTTCACCTTCAGCCTATGTATGTCTTTTCCTATCAAATGCGTCTCCTGTAGGCAGCATATTGTTGGGTCTTGTTTTGTGATCCATTCTACTAGCCTGTGTCTCTTGATTGGTGAGTTTAAGCCATTAACATTTAGGGTTATTATTGAGATATGGGTTGTTCTTCCAGCCATATTTGTTTATTTATGTTACTAAACATGGTTTGTTTTCCTCTTTGATTATTTCCCCCCCTTTAGTGTCCTACCTCCCACTGTTGGTTTTCATTGTTATTTTCCATTTCCTCTTCCTGTAATGTTTTGCCAAGGATGTTTAGAAGAGATGGTTTTCTAGCTGCAAATTCTTTTAACTTTTGTTTATCGTGGAAGGTTTTAATTTCATCTTCCATCCTGAAGCTTAATTTCGCTGGATACACAATTCTTGGTTGGAACCCATTTTCTTTCAGTGTTTGAAATATGTTATTCCAGGATCTTCTAGCTTTCAGAGTCTGTGTTGAAAGATCAGCTGTTATCCTGATTGGCTTACCCCTAAATGTGATCTGCTTCCTTTCTCTTGTAGCTTTTAAAATTCTCTCCTTATTCTGTATGTTGGGCATCTTCATTATAATGTGTCTAGGTGTGGGTCTCTTATGATTTTGCACATTTGGCGTCCTGTAGGCTTCTAGGATTTGGGATTCTGTCTCATTCTTCAAGTCTGGGAAGTTTTCTCGAATTATTTCATTGAATAGATTGCTCATTCCTTTGGTTTGAAACTCTGTCCCTTCCTGTATCCCAATGACTCTTAAATTTGGTCTCTTGATGTTATCCCATATTTCTTGGATGTTCTGCTCATGGTTTCTTAACAGTCTTGCTGAGCTGTCTATGTTCTTTTCAAGTTGAAATACTTTATCTTCATTGTCTGATGTTCTATCTTCTAAGTGTTCTACTCTGCTGGTAGTATTCTCAATTGAGTTTTTAAGTTGGTTTATTGCTTCCTGCATTTCTAGAATTTCTGTTTGTTTGTTTTTTATAACCTCTATCTCCCTGTATAGTTGATCTTTTGCTTCTTGGATTTGTTTATGTAATTCATTGTTGAAGTGATCTTTCATTGTCTGATTTTGCTGTCTGATGTCTTCCTTGAGACTCCAGATCATCTGAAGCATGTATATCCTGAATTCTTTATCTGACATTCCATCTGCTGCAGCTATTACCTCTTCTAAAGTTGAGTTGACCTGCATTGCTTGTGGTCCTTTCTTTCCTTGTCTCTTCATACTGTTCGCGTTCCTTTCTACTTGGTGAAATTGTTGTGCTGTTGAATTTTCCCCCTATATATTTATATTGGTCTTGTATAGTTGCAAAGTCTCCCTCGCAGGCGCGGGCGGCGGCTCTGCCCCTCCTCCAATTGGGGCAATGTGCCTACAACGCCGGCAGGCCACTGGGCCTGCTCTGCCGGTCGGTGGCAGGTCCGCCTACCTTGCAGGCGCGGGTGGCGGCTCTGTCCCTCTGCGGGCCGCTAGGCTTGTTCTGTCGGTGGTCGCAGTTCTGCCTACTTTGCAGGCGCAGGCAGCGGCACTGCCCCTCTGCAGGCCTCTGGGGCTGTTCTGCCAGTGGGTCGCAGGTCCGCCTACCTTGCAGGCGCGGGGGGCGGGGCGGCTCTACCCTTCCTCAGGCCACTGGGCCTGTTCTGTCTGTCGGTTGCAGGTCTGGCCTGTTCTGATGGTGGTCACAGTTCCATCTACCTTGAAGGCGCGGGGGGTGGGGGGCGGCTCTGCCTCTCAGCAGGCCGCTGCTCCTCTTCTGCCCGTGGGTTGCAGGCCCGCCTACCTTGCAGGAGTGATTGGAAGCTCCGTCCCGCCGTGGGCCACTGGGCCTTTTCTGTCAGTGGTCACAGTTCTGCCTACCTGGCAGGCGTGGGGGTGGGGGGCGGCTCTGCCCCTCAGCAGGCCACTGGGCCTGCTCTGTGGGTGGTCCCAGTTCCCTCTACCTTGCCGGCGCAGGGGGAGGGGGCGGCTCTGCCTCTCAGCAGACCGCTGCTCCTCTTCTGCCCGTGGGTCGCAGGCTCGCCTACCTTGCAGGAGTGATTGGAAGCTCTGTCCCGCCGCGGGCCACTGGGCCTTTTCTGTTGGTGGTCACAGTTCTGCCTACCTGGCAGGTGCGGGGGGTGGGGGGCGGCTCTGCCTCTCAGCAGGCCAGTGCTCCTCTTCTTCCGGTGGGTTGCAGGCCCGCCTACCTTGCAGGAGTGATTGGAAGCTCTGTCCCGCCGTGGGCCACTGGGCCTTTTCTGTCAGTGGTCACAGTTCCGCCTACCTGGCAGGCGCGGGGGTGGGGGGCGGCTCTGCCCCTCAGCAGGCCGCTGGGCCTGCTCTGTGGGTGGTCCCAGTTCCCTCTACCTTGCCGGCGCAGGGGGAGGGGGCGGCTCTGCCTCTCAGCAGGCCGCTGCTCCTCTTCTGCCCGTGGGTCGCAGGCCCGCCTACCTTGCAGGAGTGATTGGAAGCTCTGTCCTGCCGCGGGCCACTGGGCCTTTTCTGTTGGTGGTCACAGTTCTGCCTACCTGGCAGGCGCGGGGGGTGGGGGGCGGCTCTCCCAAATCCTTCTTTATCAAAAGAGAAAATGGTTTTATAAAAACTCCTGTTCGCACACTTTCTTTGAAATTTCATTGGAATTAGTGTGTTTCAAAGACCCCTTCAAAAGGAAAAGAATGAAAAAGTCTAGAATAATATTGTAATGTTTCAATGTTTGCATTAGTCAGTTTTTTGTTTTTTGTTTTTTTTTGCTGTGACCAAAATGTCAGTAAGAACGACTCAGAAGAAAATAAAATAAAATAAAACTGCATGATTGTGATAAAAAAATATTCTGTATACTATACTATACACACACACACACACACACACACACACACACCTTAGAGGAGAAAAAGTTTATGGTTCACATTTCAGAGGTTTTGTTCATGGTGGGCCACTCCATTGTTCTGGGTCCAAAATGAGGCAGCTCATCATAGCAGAAGAGCATGGTGGAGGACCTGTGCTCCATTCATGGTGGATAAGCAGTAGAATGAGAAAAGGGAAGGGGCTACAAGAAAGATGAACACTTCCAGAGCAGGCACCCAGTGACCCACTTTCTCCTGCCAGGCCCAACCTGCCTGCAATTACCACCCAGATAGTCCATTCAAAGTAGTATGGACTGATTAGGTTACAGTATTCCTGAGCAAATAATTTTACCTCTGAATATTTCTGCATTAACACAGGAGCTTCTGAGGGACACCTCATATCCCAACCATACTATGATCAGTTGCATAAGGCTAGGCCAAGGACATGTTTAAAGGAACTAAGGGTTAGTGTTCTCTTATTAATTATGAAGGTAGAAATGGGTATTGTAAAGGCAGGTGAGCTTGAAACATCAAAACATCTCATCCCTTGACTTTAATGGTTTGTCTATTGATTGTCTCCGTTCCACTCAAGGTTGGTAGACAGAGCATTCAGCCAGTCATTTAAATTACCTGGCTAAGCAGTTGCCTGTGGTAACAGATTTAACCTAGTAAATAATCTGAAGGAACCCGATACAGAGCAAGGTACAAACAAGAGGTAGAAGAAGAAAATCCTAATGGCACTGATTTTTTTTTATTTGTTTTTTTTTTTTTTTTTTTTTTTAGATATACATGACAGTAGAGAGTATTTTGATGTATTGTACATATACAGAGTGAAATTATTCTTATTCTAATCAGGATCCCATTCTTGTGGTTGTACATGATGTGGTGTTTCACTGGTCGTATATTTATATATGAACACAGAAAAGTTCTGTCCAATTCATTCTACCGTTTTTTCCTATTCCCATTCTCACTCTCTTTTCTTCATTCCCCATGGTCTAATACAGTGAATGCATTGAACTTCTATTCTTCCTACCTGCCCCTTATTGTGTGTTAGCACCCACATATCAGAGAGAATATGTGGCCTTTGTCTTGGGGGGATTGGCTTATTTCACTTAGCATGATAGTCTCCAGATCCATCCATTTACTGGCAAAAGTCATAAAGTCATTCTTTTAATAGCTGAGTAATATTCCATTGTGTATATATACCACATTTTCTTTATCCATTCATCTGTTGAAGTTCTCCTAGATTGGTTTCACAACTTAGCTTTTGTGAATTGAGCTTCTGTAAACATTGATTTGGTTGCATCACTCCAGTATTCTGATTTTAAGACCTTTGTGTATATACCAAGGGGTGGGATATAACTAGACCAAATGGTGGTTCCATTCCAAGTTTTCTGAGGAATCTCCATACAGCTTTTCATAGTAGTTGTATCAATTTGCAGTCTCACCAGCAATGTATGAGTGTGCCTTTCCTCCCATATTCCCACCAACATTGTTATTACCTGTATTCTGTATTCTTAATAATTGCTATTCTGTTATTCCGACTAGAGTGAGATGGAATCTCAGTATAGTTTTAATTTGGCACTGATTTTTATCGAGTTATTGCTAAGGACAATTTTACTCTCGCCCTTGGGGCTAAGATTCAGTCCATTCTTTGTTATGGTAAAATTAAATCAATTTAGATTTCTGTGCCTTGCAACCAAAGATTCCTGACTAACTTATTTCTTAATGTGCTTTCTGGCTTCCAATCTCCAACTTTCATCAATGCAGCATTGAGCCTTTAGACTTGTTTGTCTCAAAGATCTGATGAGGCCACTGACTTAAAATATGTAAAAAGTTTCTCCATCATTTACAAGATAAGATTTAACTAATTTATTCTATTAAAAGATTTTCATAACCTGGTTTAGATACCACAAAAATCTGATATTTGACAATACAGAATTGTCAACACTTATCCTACCACGTGCTCTGTACTTTCTGAGCTGATGTTTTCTGGAATACCCTTCCCTGTATGGTTCAAGTAGATAACTCCATTTAGTTCCTCAGGACCCAACTCTACAAATCCTTGCCTCTTTAGCTTTTGCTGACCCATATAGGTATACCCATGCCTACACACACACACACACACCTACACCTGAAAATTGTATTATTGATTATGCTCTTTTCTCTGCCCCAAAGTCCCTCTTGTATATACATACATACGTTTATCACAGCACAGATCACGTGGGAGCATAGTGTGTCCCTTAAGTGTAGAATATTCAATGAATGCTTGTTTAATTGAAAAAAAAAAAAAAGAAAGAAAGAAAAAAGAAACATTTGCCTAAGTGGAGAAAGAAAGAAACTACTAAAATCATCTGAATTTTTCTCCCACTTGGCTTCTATTCAGTTAAATTCCTCAGAGCTTTTTCCTTTGAACTGCTATTATGGTCCACTCATGATCATATAATAGTGTTACTGAGGTTTTGTAATTTAAAGGTAGAACTTTATGGCTATGTGTCACAAAGCTAGCATTGTGTTTTAGTCTAGCTTAACAGCTATAAAATAATAATTTGATTCTATAAATGAAAGCTCACCTCTCACATTTATATATAACTTTAATAATCATTAATTCTACATCTCTACAAAATAGTTTGATATATGGTGGACAGGACAAAATTTAGAATTTTATAGGAAGTCTTCCTTGAAGTTGACATTGACCAATAGTTTTTGATCCTAGGTTCTTTTTCTTTTCTTTATTTATCTAACTGGTGTTTCAACCATGCTTCAGGTCTTTGCATTGCTCTTGAGCATTTCAGTAATTTTGAAGTGAGGTTGAAAATACTTAAAATAAATTTGACTATATTACAAAGAAAGTTAGTTTCAGGAATTCTACATGAGTGCAAAAGCTTTACAGATCAAAGTGAGAGAATCAGGCAGGTGTTCTGATTCTAAGTCCAGAGATCTGATCACTTCAATACACAACATCCCCCCACCCCCACCCTCCTCTCTCCTCCCCCCCACCCCACCCTCCCCTCCCCCACCCTCCCCCTTTTCTCCCCTACCCCCACCCCCACTCCAACCCCTACCCCCTACCCCCTACCCCCACCCTACCTGCTACCCCCTACCTCCCCGCCCTTAACTGAGACTCAACCAAATGTCCTACCAAAATGAAGTGTTATATCTGCAGCATTTTTTTCTACCAATCCACAAAGTTAATGTAAATAGGAAATTATATTTCTTCAGTAAGATTTGTTTTCAGTGAATCCATGCAATTTCTGAACAATCATTTCTTCCTTTTCTACATGCTTACCAACCATCTGTTAATTGTATTATGTTCCTAAGTGTCCCTTTTGATTTTCCAAGATACTTCTAGTCACTGTTTGTCTGGTTTCTTATAATTCCAGATACTACAAGCTTCTGTATATTTTTCACTTTTATAAATTTTTTTTTCATGAGCTATGTAATACAAGCAATCTCAATGTAACTACAGAAATAGAAGTGAATAAACAATATCAGCCATAATTCATTTTTAATCCAGGGAGTATATTCTCCTAAACTATTGGCAGTGGCAATTTCAGAGTTTTCATGCAAGAATGGCCCACAGGCAAAATCCTATTTGGAAGTGGAGAATTATATGGTTGTCTTGAATAGGCAGCCATAGCAAGCCCACTCTTTGTTTGGCATAGATTTTATGTGTATTTGGTATGTTTGGAGGACTTATGGAGATTGGGGTAGAAGACTAAAGCACTGTCTCAGTTACTTGGTGTTGCCACTGGGTCCTGGCCAGTTACTTCCTATGCCTGAGTTTCTACCTCAGCTAGGTAACATGCTTGCTGCAAGTCACAGTACTCAAGGGCAAGGACTGAGCAGAAGCCTGCTAATTGACCAGACCACTCATGTATGGCTGCCAATTGGCAGTTTCTTCTGGAACAGTAGCAAGCTGCTCAGTGAAACAAGTCACTCTAGACCAACCTGAGACACTTCCATCCCCCGAGGGGAGCACAGCAGAGCACCTAAGACTTTGCCAACCACAAGTCTGAAGACTTAATTTCTCCAGGGAGGAGCAGCCTGCTTCACAAACCAATAAAATCACACAAGAAGAAATCTAGGCTATGAAGTATCTCTTTGCAAACTCACAGTGTCATACAGGTAGAAGAATTAGATCTATGTTTATATCACCTCATTTTGAACAAAAAAAAAAAGAAGAGAAGGAGAAGAAGAAATTTTATAAGATAGAATACGAAAGTTAATAATCAGTTTTCAGTTGAAAAGTTCCTTGGAGGACAAACAAATGATAAATATAGACCTGGAATCTATTTTATCTCTTGGCTGAGTTTACTTACATGTCATATTATGTATAATGCATTTTATAGACACGTGTGCATGATCAAATTAATTATACATTTGTAGATACATAAGCACTTTGATTTTGTGAGGTAAACAATATAAATGTAGGAACCTTGTTTCTAAGCTGTTGGAAAAATGGGACCAGAAAAGATTATTGCTTCCTCTAAATCAATCTCCTTCCAGACTTCTTAACTTCATGGCCTTTCTCCTTCATTTGACAATATTGGAGCAAAGCCTGAGGCAAGTATTGCTATATGTGCCCACTAATAATATATCAAGTTGGTATCATTTCTTGAATTTTAGAATTCCTTTCTCTTGGAAAGAAATACAGTCACAAAAGATGACTTAGATGTAAGAAAAAGAAAGGAGAATTGGAGAAGAGAGAGACTAGATTTCATTACTTTGTTTGGCTTTGATGACATTCGAACAAATAGGGAGACCATGGCTTCATCTTCTACATGTGGGCCTGAAGTGTTTTTAGTGTCTCTTAGTGAACCAACTTTCTGATTTGTAAGTAGAAACTTGGACACCAATGTAGACATGTTCCTAAAATGGTAATTCCATAACATAAGGGTTATTTAAACCCCAATTTAAAATTACATATTTCCATACTTTTCCATGATTTAGAAATGATGACATTTGATTGAATTGATTGATCTCTAAGAGAAACGGCATACCAAAGTTTGTTTCCAATAAACTTTACAATCATTTCCACAAAAATAAGAGTATTTTTTCTTGTTTTCAAAACAATTATAATAATTATTTCCAATTTCTCTTATTTTTTCTTCAAGTTCTGAGATTGTTAATAGAGTGAAGATAACTGAAATAAAGTATCCATAGAGATATGTCAAGTTAAAGTCTCACTCAATTTCCTGGACAACTGACCACAAGAATGTCATTTGTCTGTACTGAAGGGAAACTGTAACCTGAATGCTAAATTGTGGCTATTCTTAGAGGTAGGGGGCTTTCCTTAACATGAAAACTAAAGAATTAGACATTCAACTCTCACGACATCCTTTTATTGTCTGCCCTATAGGTTTGTTCACAGACTTAAATACTTGGGAAAACGTTTTGCGAAGAAAAATGTGAAATGCTTATTCGTGGGAATTCTTTACTCCACCCAGGAAACGATAAATGGTACTTAAGAACTACTCTTTAGGAGTGAGCTGTTTATTGAAATAAGGGAGGCTAATTGTCAAAAATGATGAGAAACAAATGCGAAAGCCCTATGTTTGGAGCTCTGGCCACATGGAACATTTAAACAAGCATATGCTGTGTTTCAAAAGAAGAGGCATAGTTTTGGAAGATGCCATTTTTTTTGGAAAAAAGTATTCAGTGTAAGAAGAAAAAAAAAAAAGACATGGTCGCCAACAGCAGTTACAGAAGAGAGAAAAACAAACATGGATCATGACTGCCAATGTTGATTTCTCTGAAAAGTTGAGGCTTCACTTTGACATCAGTTGAGTTTTTTTTTTTTAATAACCTTTACTGATAGCATGATTTTATTCTGTTGAAGGCACATCTTGAAGGGGTGAATGTGTGAGAACTGCTGGAGAAAGGACAGAATTCTCTGTGGAGGTGAGATGTATAGTTGTGCTTGGCCAAGTTCTCAATCTTTCTAAGGTTTTGTCGTTAATTCCCAGAACATTCCAGTAGTTTCTCAAACTTGGTACTAATGACAATTTGGACAGATAATTCTTTGTTGAGAGGTGCCTGTTCTGTATACTGGAGAATGTTTAGCAGGAGCCCACCCTCTACTTACCAGTAGCAACTCCAACCCAGCTATATTAACCCCAATTGTCTGTAGGCATGGTCAAATGTCCCTGGGGAAAGAGGGAGGTGGTGCAAAGAGGGAGGTGGTGGAGGGAATTCTTCCCAGTATATCCACTGCTTGATCTAGGTTTTTCTGATAAACCATGTATTATTTAATATTTACGAACATTTTCAGCAAAGGTGAAAACTTTACAGTGCCAAGACAAAATAACGAGGGTCTTAGATGGGTCACACTACAGAAGGTCAGTAAATTGATGATTCTTCCATTCTTCTCATCAACAGCTCCACTTCTAGTACTTCTACAGATCATCTGCAGTCTAGAATACTAGTGAAGCACATGAACTTGAGAGCCAAAGTGATGTGGATTTTGGACCCAACTCCATCAATGAGGGAGGGCTTGTTATTTGACCTCTCTGAGCCTCAGTTTTTCTCATCACAAAATGGGGTCAACACTGACTTCAGAGAATTCTTGCAAGGATTAGTTAAAATGACATATCTTAATACTCATGCCTGGTAATCCCCTAATAAATCATCAATTTGTTATTATCTGTTATAATAATTGCACCACATTCAGTTTCAGTGAAGTAGGTACGTCATCCCTTTGTTTAACCACTAAACCCATCATGACTGACAGATCTCATTAACTGGAACACATTTAAATAATCATACAGTAGGATCTACAAATAATTAGACCTCTTTCCAGCTTTTATTTTGACTGGCCTTTAGTTACCTTCATGTCGGATGCACTTAGTCGCTTGTTTCTCAGCCATCAGCCCACAGTTTTTGTTTTCAGCAGGAGGGCCTGGTGAAACAGTCAGCATCAACTTCACTTCAGTTTGACAAACTGCAGAGTTGTTTCAATAAACACAACACACCGAGATGTGTGCAATTAGGAATGGGCAAGTGTTGAACAAGAATGTCCTACTTATCCCACCAGGTCCCTGTAGCCCAGTCAAAGCATTTCTCTGCAATCACAAGGAGATTCAGGTTGCTGAAAACCTCACCTTAAACAGAAATGCACCAGCCACAGGAGAGGGGTTGGGAAAGACTCTCACAGCTGTCAAGAGCAGATGATGATTCAAGTGACAAGAAGAAACAGGCCCATCTAGGGTGTCTCCTGCTCATTTTGCTGAAAAATATCCAAAGACCATACTTCTTAGCATTGTGAAAGGAGACCAATGACTACTATGAGAAACGAAACATTCTTCTTTGCAAAAGCCTCCCGGAGGGATTAGTATGTTTACAACACTTGGGGAATGGCCAAGCTGGCGTGTCTTTCAGCACAGCATGAAAAAGTGATCAAGACCAGTTTACAGTGCATGTTTTTTCTATAGGGAAACATGCTAAATATCTCTCCAAGAGCGGCGTCACCTGGAGAGCTCTTTGAAGAATTCTACCAGGGAAAGACGATGGCTCATCTACAATCCCTGACACTTGGCAGAATCATCTGCTTCAGCCAGTTGTGCAACTTCACAAAGACCTCATCTGGGGACGTGAAGAAAACATCTTTGGTCTTCAGTTTGGCCTAAAAAAGTAACCACTGTTGATAACCACTGTTGCCCTGTCTCTTCAGGCCCATCTCCAAGTCAGCATACCTAGTCATTTGTATTTGCAGTTCCTTCCTGGGAGCAAAAAAAACAAACTACTGCTCACATCAGCTTAGGCTGAAGACCGATATTGATCCACTTAAAGAAGGGCAGGGTTGGTTCAGGAAGGGAAGATTCCTCCCCCTATCCGCCCCCCCCCCCCCCCCAATCAAAGGAAAGAGAAAATTCAAACTCCAACCTCAAATTTCCTGTGGAGCAAGTATCTCTCAGCAGGGGACTGCTGCCCTAGGCACACACAAGGAAAGGGTTCCATCCTGCTTTCAGTCATTTCCTACAGAGAATCTTGATGTACAGCTGTATTGATGCTTCAAATCAGGCCTAACACCTGCTTTTGTAAATTAAGTATTATTGGAAACAACTAGACCTGTTCATTTACATATAATGTATGGCAGGTTGTGTGCTGCTAAATAGTTACTCTAGAGATTATGTAGTCTCCAAAGTTTGTATCTCCTATATGTCTCTTCACAGAGAGAAACAAAAAGTGCTAATCCCTGCTTTAAATTATTCTCTCTAAATTTAAAATATGCCTTCAGTAAATTCAAAATGGTTGTAAGGTAGTCAAACCTATCCAGTCTGTTATCTTTAAAAGAAAATAGTTTATGTATTTATTGCTGTACTTACCCTGACATATTTCATTGTTTATATCTCCAATTTTTAAAGGTTAAAATATATGTGTCAATATATCAATGTTTTCAGTCTTCTTTTGCATCATACAAACTTGGTAGTTTATGGACAAATAACTAGGCTCTCCATTCACTCCAAAATGTTCTAGAACCACGTGGATAACTGCATTTCTCTACTTCAACTATTTTTATTTTTTTTGATTAACCAACTAATTTCAAATCATAAGCAGATGACAAAGTTTTTTTAAATATTTTAACATCTTACAAAGTCTACAAAGTCTGTACAATATTTTACAAAAGTCAATAATTATTACTGATTAATCCTATTTTCCCCAAATTTCAATGAGATGAACCCTGGGATTTTCTGTAACTCAAGATCTCAAAATTCCTGGTGCTAACAGACTAAGACCCTTATTTACAGTATTCAATTTTCTATCATTTCTCTGTAATTGCTAAAATTTCCTGGATTATTGGTCTATGAGAAAGGTCTTATAGATTACATAAGGATCTACAGGGTCCATACCCTATTTCCTCTGATTTTTCAATTTAGTGACAAAACAAAAGGAAATTTTAAAAAATGGAATAAAAACAAGATAAAATAAAAGTCATGAAAGTACCTTCTACCCTTTTTTCCTTTTAAGCATTTTTTTTTCTATTAGAGTTTGGTTTATAAATGACTTTAAAACTAGGAAAAAAAAATATATATATATATATATATATTTCAAAAACAAACAGCCAAACAAAGAAACAAACAAAAATGGGTATCGAAGGCCTACCCTGCTGTATTCCAGCAAAGCAATGTTTTGGTCTGTAGTGATCATAAGAACATCTACAACAGGGTCCTCCCTCAGGAAACTCTCAATCCTAGGAGGATGGTAAGCAGATACACCACAAATCATATTGAAAATGGGACTTTGAAAAGAAGCACTCTGATGGAAGACAAGCAAAGTGCTGTGGGAACAGTGCAGCAAGCAACTAGCTGCAAATGAGGAATTAAGTCGGGTTGCAGAAAATATTTCCTAAGAGCACACACTGGAATTTACTTGTGAAGTTTTTGATCAATGTAAAAGGGTGAGCATGAGGGCGCCAGTCCACCCTACTTCAAGAAAAGAAAATATCAGAAACAAAAGCAAAGAGATTCATGTCTCTCTTAGTCACTTACCAGATTGCCTTGAAAGGATTGGTTCAGGGTCTGATTTCCCATCAAATCTCAAATTCTCAAGAAGAGGTCAGTCATGTCTTGATTGCACCACTAAAGTTTCACACATGAATGTCCCTTTAATTAAGCAACGGCTCTAGCATGTGGTGCAGTCAGTACCTTATTTAACTTGTTTTCAATTGCAGTTCATGTTTTCAGAAATTTAAACTTTTGAAAATGTATAAATAATTTCAATTCTGGCCTAAGTTATAGCAGTTAACAGATTCTTGAGCTCCTAATCTATGAGCTAGAGGTGGCGGATACAAGGTAGGACACCATGGAGATCAGGATAAAATGAGACAACATGTACCAAGTGTGATCTCCCAGCATTGATGCAATACTAACACAAAGAAAGACCCTATATCTTCAGAGTACTTGATATATGAAGCATACACATTTTTATAATTCAATAAAATTTAAAAAATAAGCAGATAAATTGTGATAGAACTTACAACCCTGAAGAATATATCAGACTTTTCCTATTTGAAAAATATTGCTGTTTTTGATCCGATCTTGAACATTAAGTTTAAATTATGTTGAGATACTTTTAGACACTTCTATTATCAAAGAAATGCTTGACTAGACTGAATTTATTTTCCAAGGTAAGAAAAACTTTTGCTTTATTTTTAAGTCTTTATAAAACAATTTTTGAATCATAAGTATAGTTTTCCTAAAATATTGTTTAATCAGCAATTTTAGTTTTATTAATATGCTCTACTATCTGAGAGTTTTTCTCTTACTGAGTTCTAGTTGCCAAGACTTTATCCTCCCACCACCTATAAACAAGGAAGCTCAGGAAAAAAAAAAAAAGAAAAAGGAAGATGGCTGATAATGTTTCTTTTGGTTATTATTATTACTATTATTATTATTATTATTACTATTATTATTATTTGCAAATAAGCTCCTTATTGTTTTTGTTGTTGTTTTAGTTATACGTGACAGTAAAGTTCATTTTAGCATGACTATACAAGCATGGAATATCTTATTCTGATTCAGAATCCAGGATCCCATTCCCTCTCCCATCCCCCTGTTCTCGTCCCTTATGTTGACCTTTCTGACATTTACCCATAGTTTTTTTTAAATCAATTTCTTCTCAATGTACACAATATTGAGATTCACTGTGGTGTATTTATATAGATACATGAGAAAGTTATGTCAGATTCACTCATTGTACTGTCTTTCTTTTTCCCATCTTCCTCCCTTCCCTTATTCCCTTTTGTCTAATCCACTGAACTTTTATTCTCCGCTGCCGCCAACTCATTGCAGATTAGCTTTCACATATCAGAGAAAAAATTTGACCTTTGGTTTGGGGGGATTGGCTTATTTCACTTAGCATGATAATCTCCAGATCTGTCCATTTACTGACAAATGTCATAAAGTCATTCTTTTTATGGCTGAGTAATACTCTACTGTGTGCATACACCAGAATTTCTTTATACATATCAGTTGAAGAGTACCTAGACTGGCTCCATAGCTTAGCTATTGTGAGTTGTGCTACTATACACATTGATGTGACTGTGTCACTATTGTGTGACAATTGTGTTAATTCCTTTGGATATATACTGATGATTGGAATGACTAGGTCAATTGGTGGTTCCATTCCTAGTTTTTTTAGGAATCTCATACTGTTTGCCAGAGTAATTGCACCAATTTGCATTCCCACCACCAACATAGGAATGTACCCTTTCCCCCACATCCTTGCCAACATTTATTGTTACTTGTATTATTGATAATTGCCATTCTGGCTGGAGTGAGATGAAATCTCAGTTTAGTTTTTTAATTTGTATTTATCTAATTGCTAGAGATTAGAGATGTTGAACATTCTTTTCATGTATTTGTTAACATTATTACTTCTTTTGAGAAGTTTAGCTCCTTTGAGAATTTATTGATTGGGTTATTTGGTTTTTTGGTGTTGAGTTTTTTTGGGTTTTTGTATATCCAGGATATTAATGCTCTATGTGAAGTAAGCATTTCTCTCTTCACAATCTTGATAGCTTGCTACGGTTACACACTATTGCTTCTCCTAATCTAATTTTTAAAAAATCAGTTTATAAATAATGGAATTTCTTTTTCTTCCTTTCCTTTTTATTTATTTATTTAACTGACAGATATATCCCTTTAGAAGACACGTTCTTCACTCCATATTGCTGACTATTCCTTTTTCTTTTTCCAAGTTGAATTTTTCCCTAGGAGGTATAATCATTCTTTCAGAGAAACTATCATTTTATCTGAACATGTCATCATTCAAAATGTCTGTGTCCACCAAAAGATAGGAAATCCAGCAAAATGTAAGGTGCAGTTAAAAAAAAATAAAATAAAAAACAACCATGTGATTATTTGAAGTCTGTTTTCTCTTTTCAGAAAAAGCAAGTTTGGTCTTCAGAACACCAGCTAGATAAGCATCAAATCACATTAAGTAACCATGTAAACCTATTCCAAAGAACCAATTTCAGAATTACTGGGTTTCCTGACTTTAGACAAGATAATGTCATTTCTTGTGGTACAATTTGCTGAAATTCAAATTTAATGTAGTTTGAACTCATGGTCATTACCCACAAATACAGAGTTATCTTGCCTTATGAGATCTAGTACATTTCTGTTTTACTCTGATATGATGAAACTTCCATTCTAGTATGTCAATTTATATGAAAGGGTATATTTAGAAATAAATATGAAAGTAACTTTGAGGCATGGAAAATTTACTTCTCTTAAGAAGTGTTTTGTTTTGAAATTCTTATTTGGTTTTCTTTTTGTTCACAGAGTTAAAACAAATCAGCAGTTTATAATGTCCCCAATTACAATCAAAACCAAAGAGTTAATACCAATAAAGCAACTTCAAGGAAACCATTAGTGTACTAGGGTAGCTGTTAATGGTTATAACTGTAATGGAAATATTTTATGTCTATAGTGCCTTTCATTGTGAGCATTTCAAAAGACTTACTGATAGATATTTTTATTTTACCCAAATAAATCTACAATTTCAATTGTATGTACTTCTATAAATTTGCTTCAAATATCATCAATAATCCTACACACAGATCACTCAATTTTAGACTCTCAATTACTTTTGCACTCAGTTAATTTAAAGACTATTCGTACACTTTCTTGGTGTTCTAAAGCAACTTCCTTCCCAGGAACGGATTACAGATATTATTAAAGTTAAACATCTGTTGTAAGAAACATGGGAATAAATATAGATATATGCATTCTTTTGCTAGGTCAATAATAGATATTTTAATAACCAAGAAAATTATATTGAGGGAAAAATTTTCTCCTCTAAGTAAAACTTAAGCATTTTTAAATTATTTTTTTCCAATTTAAATATTTAAATATTGGAAATGCTTTGTATTCTTAAAATTCATACTAATACATTACTTAGGTTCAATAGTGGTCTCACATATTGGAAGGCACCCCATGATATGAGGATCCCCTGGGAGTGCTTTTCTCCTCCCTGCTGTGTGGACTTCTCTGGGGGCATGCTGATCTGCTGGCACCTTCACTAAGAGATAATGTTTACTGTGTGCTGAATGACATCAAGTGGTCAATGATCTTCTCTTAGAATTGTTCACAGGCTCCCAAGGTTCATTCATGAGCAATTCAACAAAGTTACATAAGCACAACAGCAAGGTTCTGTTCTGAAGATGCAGAGGTTCTGTGAATCTTGGTAACTCTAATATTTGTAAAACAGCTTAAAAATTAACAGTATTTACTGTAAGTTAAGATCCAATTTATTTTCACTTATTGGATCAGAAAGCAGTGATTAAATAACTGGGCCAATTTCATCCACTCTGTCCAAGGCTGAGCTAAAATTCAAGCCTATGAGTTTTAACTCAAAATCCTATGTTCCTCCAACACTGATGTCTTTTCCAAAGAAATAAAGTTTGGCCCTCCTCCTCCACAATGCTCCATTAAAAGAAGATTCCAGAAATATAGACATGTCAATTACTGGGTCTCTGTGCTGGCAAATATTAAAGGATCTGAAAACACACTAATAAAACAATTTTTTTTTTAACTTTCTTATCCCAGACATAACCAGAAGACCCTTCATAAAACAAAAGCATGGAAATGATCTCCTACATCCAGATGTGTCTTTGAACAGAACCCCCTCAGGATGGAAAGCTGAGATGGAAAATCTTGTTTTATTCTGTTTTCTCTAATGACCTTCTCAAAACACACATTTTGAATGAATGAGAACCCTAAAGGAAAATGCTTGTCTTCTCCTCTCTCTCTGCTATAGCAGACTCCGGGTTTTAATCCTCCTTCTCCAAGGCACTTCCCAAAGTACCACTCCTCTCCACCTAACACCGTTTGGTCTCCCTGAGGCTCTGTTTCTGCTACAATGAGATCTTTGATATCTTTGTCAGATCAATCTTTTTAAATCATAAGACAAATGTCATTAGTTGCCAACTCACAAACACTCCACAGATCATGACCTACTACAGAATACTGTTAAGGCCTCTACATCTAGATTCAACCATTCTCTTTTCTTTTGTCTTTCTGTTTCCCTACACCAAGGATGTCAAATATGGTGCACATTTATCACTGTTTCCCTCCCAAGTTCATGGATCTGTTCAATAAGTAGTAGTTGAATGACTACCGCGTGCCATGCACATATTCTGGTAAGCGCTAGTAACATCACAGGCGTGAGGCCCCTGACATCAGAAACCTCATAATTAAGCAGAGAAGACTACAATTAAGAGACTAAACTACAAGTATTACTAAGGAAACAAAGTAGTTGCTAAGACATAGAAAATGAGGGTGGAGATTGTGGAGAACAGAATGAGATCAGATATATGGGCTGATTGGTGAAGGCATGAGAGGAATGTAGTGCTTAAGTAGAAAGAAGTCACTTGGACATAAAAGCACAACAGACCAGGACCAGCATATGTGAAGATCCTGAGAGGCAGAGCTTGTAAAAACACAAAAAGGCCTGTTTGGGTAGAGAAGAGAGAATCAGGACAGTGCCCTCCAAGGAGACCAAGTCCAAAATGGTTTGCAAGACTTTCAAGGCCATGGAGAGAATGTACTTTTGCCCAATGTCACGAAAAGCCTATAAAATTTTTTATGCAGGGAAGTGCCTTGATTTGATTAATAATTTCTAAAGATCAAGGAGACACTGAGAACCAAGTTCAGTGTGTACCTTCACTGGGAGTTTATACTACTAATAATAAAAATGTTGGTGAAAAGCACAAATACGAAGGCCCTAAGAAAAAAAGACCGAGCACATGATACAAACCTGTTTGTTTCAAATTTTATGCTAACAAAACACAAGTCTGGAAAGTTTAGACGGTTCATTTTAGAGCTGGAGCCACTTGAAAGCCACTCTCTTCAGGATCTATGGTCTGATGTACAGGACTTAGAGACAGAGTGAAAAGCAGAGATTTAGGCTCTTTGATGCTTTTGGCCTGTCTATTGTCAAAGTCTAGAGGGGGCAAATGGATGCAGATTTCAGCATACATTATAAGTCAGGTTCAGAAGCATGAGAATACATGGTATTCCAGGTAAATTCCATGCATAAAACTAGCTAACATCTATAAAAATATAGTTCCCTGTTTAAATATATATATACCAGATACAAATCCAGGGAAGCATGAGGTATTACCTCATGTTCACTTCAAACATATCCACATATATTTGATTCTGTGTTGCCCTTATTTTTATGAAAGAAAAACTCCCCACCCATTTCACCCCCCACCCCCACCCCCCACTATTTCTAATGAATTCCTGGAGACTACTTCTAACTTGATTCTAATAGATAGCATTAATTTAAGATAGTTTTATACTAGCCTCTGTTCTAAGCACTTCATTATCGTTTTCTGATTTGCAGGTGAGGAAATAGAGGTTGGGAGTTTGGGTAACTGTAGGTCATAAAGATAGTAGGGGTTAATGACAGGATTCAAACTGGGTTCAACTCCAAAACCTATGTTCCTGCTGTTAGGAGGAGATGGGAAACCAATTCATAGAATTTATTAATCATGAAGAAACCATTTCAGTGACTAACTTGATACAATAAGAAATATCCACAAGCCACCAAATGGTGTTTACTAGCAGTGCTTGGCAGGTTCCCACTACTATGAATAATTATAATACACCAATTTAAAAAATCATTACCCTGATTTTACACACACACACACACACACACACACACAAAGACTAGAAGACAAAGAGTATAAGTTTCAAGGTAGTATCTTTTAGAAACATATAACAAAAGACATTATCACACAGACTGGAGTTTTCCAAATGAAATAATATTCTTTGCATATACAGGATGATTTTACAAGGTTACAGCTAAAAGAATGTGCTTTCTGTTGTGATAGTTTCATTTTATCATAATATGTGTTGGTAAAACTACAACTTGTGTGTAGTCATGGGTCACATAACAAGGGGGACACATTCTGAGAAATGCATTATTAGGTGATTTTGTTCTTACTCAAACTTCACAGAGTGTACTACTTACACAAACCTAAGCACGATCTACCACACAGGTAGGCTTTACAGCATGGCTTACTGCTTCTAGGCTTCAAACCTATAAAGCCTGCTACTATAATAAACATTATAGACAACGTAAAACAATGGTAAATATCAATGTATCTGAACATAGTTAAATAGGTATTTACATGAGCCTCACCATAAACACATAGTATTATTTTACATTATGACATTTTAACAACTTCAGCATTTAGAGGAGACAGGAACTTTTCAGCTGTATTATATTCCTATGGGGATACTATCATATTTGGCCTGTTGTTGAATGAAATGTTATATGATCCATGACTTTGTACAAACACACATACAAGTTAAGCATCCCTAATCTAAAAATCTAAAATCTGAAATGATCCAAAATCTGAACTTGCTTGAGCACTAACATGATGCCATATGTGGAAAATTCCACACCTGACCTCATGTAAACAGTTTCAGTCAGAACATAGATACACTAGAAATATTATATAAAATTGTCTTTGGGTTATGCATATCGGGTGTATATGAAACATAAGTTAATATCATGTTTAGACTTAGGACCACTCTCCATGAGATCTCATTATGTATATGCAAATATTCCAAAATCTGAAAAAAAAATCCAAATTCCAAGCATTTCAGATAAAGGATACTCAGCCTGTACCCATGCACGCACACACACATACACACACACATCACATCACATCACATTAGACCTAAGTTTGGGATCATAACTGCTGCTTAGGTTTAGGTTAAATAAAAATTTATTTTTTAATAAAAAGTATCCTTTAAAGTAATGTATAAAGCAGTAGAGCAGTTTGCTGATAGAGTAAATATTGTGAAGAAAATCAGAATACTACAGAGACGCAGTCACATCAATGTTTATAGCAGCTCAATTCACAATAGCTAAATTATGGAACCTACCTAGTTACCCTTCAACAAATAAATGGATAAAGAAAATGTGGTATATATACACAATGGGATATTACTCAGCCTTCAAGAAGAATGAAATTATGGTATTTGCTAGTAAATGGATAAAGCTAGAGAATATCATGCTAAGCAAAATAAAGCAATCCCAAAGAACCAAAGGCCAATGTTTTCTCTGATATAGGGATGTTTATTCACAATAAGGGGGGTGGGTGGGTGCTAGGGAAGAATAAAGTTACTTTGGATTAGACAGAGGAGAGTAAAGGGAGGGGGTATGGGAATAATAGAATGAATTGGACATTATGACCCTATATGCCTATATAGGTCATGATTACATGACCACTGTAATTCTATGTAGCGTACAACCAGAAGAATGAGAAGTTATACTCCATTTACGTATGATGTGTCAACATGCATTCTACTGCCATGTATAACTATTTAGAACAAATTTTAAAAATGATATTCAAATAATTGATATCAGTGGAATATATCTTAAACCTGTGTCCCTATGATACTTATTCCTAAATTAGTGAAAGTGTCAATTGAGAAAATACTTAAATCATTGCTAATTTCATTAAAATTTGGCTGTACATATGTTCAAGTAGATTTTGTCAAGCAACTTGGTACCGCCCATGAGATGGTTAAAAGAGCCAGGTTGCAGAATTCCTGAATAAGACCTGAGAGAGTGAGGTCCTTGGTATGTTTACAATCTGACATGAAATATCTTTTATTTTTTTAAGTCTGATGCAATATATCATTTTTTCACAAAAATGTAGAGTAGACCCTAAATGAAAGTGTGACAAATAGATTTTAAGCAAACACATTTTAGAAGCAAACTGAAAGCTGTCCAGAAGCAACAATGTCATGTTAAAAGTCCAGACTGTGTTTTCAGACCTGGGAGGCCCCCTGAGCTGGCAGCAGACTTTCTTTCAGTTGGGCCTGATTTGTTCTCTTAACTGAAGACACAGCATGAATAAGCTGACCCACCCCTGAGGCACTGTGTGTGCCCATGTCGACATTGCTGGCCTTGCTGCATGCATTCCGCAGTTTTTACTGCTTACCTTCTAGTTCTCATGGCTTTGAATCAATGACTTCTTTTCTTGTATTAAAGCTTCTCTTGAAAACACAAGGACAAGGTTAAAAAGAGAAAGTGTACTTTTTCACTCTCAAAACACCATTGTTCCTTCTATAGAACATTGATCCAGGATGGTGGCAGGGTATGATAGGATCTGTAGAAACTGAAAAGATAATCTTCTAACAACACCCAACAGGAGTTACAAAGCCCCAGAATGCACAGCACTGGTTTATCATTTGTTGCCTCCATCATGACTAGTTCCAACTTCACCTTGTGTCCCTGCAACAGAAGCCCCAGCTGCTACCCCTTGGGGAGGTAGATACAATGTGGTGATTAAGCCTTGTTTGGGTTGCTGTCTTCATGATGCTAACAGAGAATGTCACCCTGACTTAATGTCCTTAACCTTTCTTTTGATCAAATTCCCAGGTAGCTATAGCAATTCCAAACCGCAGCCAATTGAGTTTGAAGATATTACAAATAAGCTTCTACAAGCTGTTGCAGAATTGAACGCAGTGGTTTCCTACCAGGCACCGTGGGCTATTGTGAACAGCCCAATAAGTCTTTGATAAACAGTCTGGAAACCCATGTTGGTGCTGTTCAGCTCGTGCTGAAAAAATTCACCTATTCGATGAAATTTGCTTAGAAATTAGCACAACTACCACCTGAGGCAGAAGTCGTTAAAGTGACACATCCAAAATTCTGATCCCATATTTCTATGCTATGGTGAAGAAGTTTCTCTAGCTTTTAAGGAGCTATATTCCTTTCCATTTAATCATCTTTTTATCTGATCCACCAATTGGCTCAAGGTCAGCCAGGAAGCCTGAAGCAGCAGCTGCCATCCCTGATTGTTAGTAGCAATCCATCAGAAGAGACATGTCCTTCCCATGTGCTGCTCACAGAAATAAATACCAAGAAACAACAGCAGAGGTTTATCTTCCTGATAAAACTACATGAAGATGGAAGGTCCTGTTTTCTCAGTGGAAATTTTTAAAAAAGGAAAAAAAAAAAAAAAAAAGCCCAAACTATGGAAATACTATGTCATTAAGAACCTAGTGGGATTAGAAAAATAGATACTTTAAGTAATCAAAAACTGAATTCAAAATATGTCCTCTGTTGAATTACTCTCAGACAAATCTTACTTCTCTTGTAATCATTACTTTGAAAAACACAAGACTTTATATCAGCAAACTTCTTTATCTGGAGCCAGACTTATTTAGACGGAATCCTTCCTCTACTAGTTTTAAAAAATTTGGCAATTACTTTGACTTTCTTCTGTAAAACTGTAGGCAAAAGATTAGAACA
Source organism: Marmota flaviventris (assembly GCF_047511675.1). Taxonomy (NCBI): domain Eukaryota; kingdom Metazoa; phylum Chordata; class Mammalia; order Rodentia; family Sciuridae; genus Marmota; species Marmota flaviventris. The sequence goes on along the minus strand of NC_092503.1, from coordinate 50,403,766 downwards.
GTGTCTGGCCCATCACAGAAAGAGCCATAGCAATGCGTGTTGTAATAGGAGCAGATCAATAGTAATAGATGCTACTTCTATTAATATTGCTATGTTTCTCATTGTCATTATGTTCTCATTATCACTTTCATCATCATATGTCATTTTATCGAATTTCCACATCAAAATTATAAAGAACCATAACCAATGTGTCCTGTTATATAGGTAAAAGAAACTAAGATCCTTACAGTAAAAGGACTTAAGATTTTCTATCTAGTTAGAGCAGATCCATGGCTGGAATTCTATTCTCTTCACTAACAGTGCCAGTAAGGACTTGAAGCAAAAGAATGGACTGCAACACTATTTGGGGACTCCTATTGATACTACTCTTGTTGTACCATTACGGATTGCATATCAGTGAACTACCATCAATGATTGCATATGCCATATCCCTCTAAAAGTCTATTTTCTCCTGCCCTCATCCTGAAGTCATTATGTGTCCCAGGAAGAAGATGCAACCTGTAATATCCCCTATTCATTAAAAGCCAGTTACCAAGTCTTTTCATTCATCTCTTCTGGGTAGCAAATCAGTTTATACACAGACGACCTCCATATTCATCCTCCAATTCTGTCTAATCCTTTCCTGCCCCAGGTGGATTGGCATGACCCTTCTTTTTGCAGTAACTAACACCACCCTACCTTCTGCACAGTTCACTTGTGGACTGTCCCTCCCTCTCCCCTGACTCACTCTTTCTTTTCTTCTCTTTCTCTACTCTATTTCTGAAGATATGTAGAGTAGACCCTTTCCAAAAGCATCTTCAAATTATCTTCCTTTTTTTCTACATCAGACTAGGAAAGATCTTTTCTTTTTTGTCAATCTTTTCTTTTCATGGTGATATTTCCATTAATTGATAAGTTTTTTCCAGATATTGCTGGTTCAGTTTCCCTCACTCATCCTTATATCCTCCAGTCTAGCATGTGTGTTTGCCAAGCTTATGGAATGTCCTGCTTGAAAGTCACCAGAAAGCCACTTACTATTGCATTGGGTGCCCTTTTGGCATCTTACTCCCTTAATCTCCCAAGCAGTGACTCTATGAACTCTCATTCTTACTGGGTACTCTGCTCTTGAATTTTATTACACCTCTCTTATCCTGATTTCCTCCCAGCCCTTCTTCATACTCTCTCTTTCATTACATGCCTTCATTTTCTTACCGCATATTTTTCTTCATTTAAAAAAATCCTATCATTCTAAAAGCACCTGTCCTTAAACCCAAGACACCATCCCTCTTTTGTTTCCCATTTGTGTTAGGTACCTGCAATTTAAACCCTGTCACCTCCTCCTAGTTTCCATGTTTCTTGTCCTGATTATGTGTGACCTTCAAGAGGCAGCTTAGGATAAAGGAGAAATTTGAATTTAAAAATATTTTTTAGGAAATGTTGATTTTTCTCATTTACTACGTCACTTGTTAGAAGCCCTTTAATTCCTCTGAACTTTAGCTTGCCATCCATAAAGTGGGGACCACATCAGAAACTACATGTAAATACAAGTGCCATCCCTGAGAGGGATCCAGGAAGTTATCTTCCTCATCTATCCCCTATTCTGACTCTAACCACACACATCACTGCATATCCAATCCAGAATTCCACATTTGAAATCATACCATTAGATCTGATTTCATTCCAACCCCATCTCCTATATCAAGTGCATCATCAAGTCTACCTCCCCAGTATCTCCTTCAGCCTTTCCTCCGTATGCTTTCTTTATCACCTCCAGGCTATAAATACTCATTTTCATTACTAGATTGTTAAAACAGTCTTCTGTTTTCCATGCCTCCAATTTCTCCCATCTTTCAATTCATCCTGGACAATGACACTAGATCAATAGTCTAACATAGCACTTGATGTGATTACTTTCTCAAGGTTCTTAGTTAGCAAGTGGCATTCAGAGATGCAAGCCCAGACAATGTGCTCTTGCATCTGTACTCAGAACTATATGTTTGTACTGCCTTGGAATCAAAACATGGGCCTGGAATCCATTAGCTTTCTTATCTGCCCAAGAGAACCTTTCCAAGCTTTTCTTCCACCAGACCTTAACCACAAGGGTTGACTTATATGCTCCTCCTAAAATGAGTTTGTTTTATTCTTTAGGATGCTTTCAACTGTGGGGGGGAACCTCAAGTAGTTTAACTAAGGGGATTTATTACCTCATATAACATGCCCTAGAGGTAGGAGAGTTCCAGAAGCATTAAGCACCACACTTAACATCAAGCCTAGGAGGAAGAGTCCTTTCAGTTTCCCACTCTGCTATGTTCAAAACGATCTCAGATGAGCTATTTTTATGGTTGCAAGATGGTTCCACAGTTTCAGAAAGCATGTACAGACAACATCCACAAGAGAAAATAGAAACCACTGTGCATCTTGCTTTAGAGCAAAGACTCTTTTTCCTTACCCTACCCCTATCTCTACCTTCCCCACCAGACTTCCTTTGACATCTCATTGGCCAGAGCTATACCATCATCCCTAGGCAATTTATAAACAAAACAACGTAAAACCAGAAAAATTTAGTAGATTCCAAAATTTTTGAGATACGACCACAATGAAAAAATGCACTGTATAGTTCAACCTGGTAGACTTATAAATACATTTGATGTTCATGCAAAAAACAAAAAGTGAAAGCTTCATAAAATAACATCCTTACTATATAATCATCTATTTTCTATTTTTTTATTCTCTATACTATTCTATTAATCAAAAAATAAATCTTAATTCCAACCACTAAACTGATTTTAAGAAACCACTAGCAGACTGCCACCCACATTTTTTAAAAAAATGGCTTACACTAGTTATAATTAATCTAAGTCAGTTAGAAAACTCAGGAATATTACCAGGATCAGTATGAAAAAAAGGTGAAATTCTTGTTTTGAAGACAACCAATATTATGCCATTTTTGTGTGTCTTTAGTTATATATTTATCCTTTAATATCTGTAACATCTTTAATTCACTTTTCATTTGCTAAAACTGGGATGTTTCAAACTTAAGATTTTTCAACGTAATGATGAAAAAGCTGACATTTGTATTAATAATTTATAAAAATAAATAAACTGACATTCTTTATAGTTTGTAAGTCACAGAAAATAAATCCAACATTTTTAAAAAATTCAAGATCTAGTTTCTTTTGATGATATTAGTAGGGTAAAAGGTCATGGGAGTTCAATTAATTTACTTTAAAATGGTCCTTTTAAATGATGCCCGAAGAATAAATCATCAGAGATTAATCAGTGAAGACCAAGTCTCTCCCCCTTGTTTAGAATGTCTAAGGATCTGGGAGCAGCTGGCCCCAACTCTGGTCTCTCTTTTCCTGATTCATCTTGTGGATGACCCTGGGAGAGGTCACCCTATGGTTCTAAATCACAGAAGCCTGCACATGAGACTGCCATTTTCTCCCTGCAATCACTCTGTTCTTCAGAACCTTGCTGGGCTAGGGTAAAGGCTTTAAAAAGCTCCTGGTCTTTGTATCCCTCAGCCATTTCACCCTGCTGAGCTCAGCTATTCCCAGAACAATATAGGGTCATCTGTACTTTTACAGTAATACCCTGATGCATCCAATATGCCTGAGTATCTGCTAGGTAGAAAGTACTGTGCAAGACTGAAGGGAGTTTTGTGTGAATAAGCCATAGTGCCTATTCCTAAGCAGTTTGGATCCTAACAAAAGATAAGCCTATAAACAGCTACAAAAGATGTCTTTTAAAAGTGGAGGCTTCCTAAAAAGGATGGTGACTAGCATTTGGGGAGTAGCCACTGGGCACCAGGAACTGTGCTACACCATTTATATAAACTACCTCATTACAAAGCTTAATGGTGGTGCAATATTATCATCTCCATTTTGCCCATGTGGAAACTGAAACTCAGAGAGTTCCAGAGTTCTTCTAATGGTATGATTTTAATGAGCAGCAGAGTACATGTAAAATGAGATGCTTTAGAGTCCAAAGTTTCCTGTTTATCATGTCATTTTCTCTGCATCCCCAGCCATAACAGAATTTTATCCAAGATATAGGAAGACATTTGAAATGGGTCTTTGCAATCAAAGGTCTTTGCAATGTGTTTCTTTTGGTGATGGGGACCAAACAGGGTTGCCGGGTATAGAGGGCAGCCCTTCCATAAGTCAGGCAGTCAGAAAAAGGTAGGTTGGTTTCAGGGGATGATACATAGAATAGTTTGGTTGCAGAGGAGCAGTGCTTAAGGAAATGAAAGGAAGCAAATCTAGAAAAGGAGATTAGGTTTGAAGGTTCTGAATTCCAGTTTCCTCAGCTTTCATAAATTCTACACAGCAGAAGCTTCTAGGAGAGGGAAATCCCTTCTGCAACTTGTCCCCAGGACTGGGTCAGGAGGGCAGGAAGTAGGTGAATACAGTGAGCTTCTCAAAATAATAGCTGAATGTCTTATTCCTCTGTGACTCTCACTGTGAAGCCCAGGGCTTTACAACTGGTAAGTCTGCAGTTTGCATCTAATGAATGAATAAAAGACCAAGAAAGATTTTTGTTCTTTCTTGCCAAGTTCCTGAAGGAATGGGCCAGGGTAAGATGTCGTGCAGTGGGTAGAAGGAACAGGGGCTGACAGAGCAAACCTCGGGACAAGCTTGACTGTTCTGCTATCCAAAACTCTAAGACTCTAGACGAATAATCTAAAGACTGTGATCTTTAGTCCTGTCAGATATGGCCCTGCTTCTGTTATGCAGACATGGCATGCTGGAGGGCAGAAAATATTAGAGGAGAACAAACAAAATGTAGAAAAGGCAAATGTTCTAAAAGATTTGCAAAGGGATCCTCATAGAAAACAGTTCTACAACTCATCTACCACACTTCCCAGCCACAGTCTTTACATACCAATTTAATATTTTACTTTACATGGAGGATTAAAGCAGTCTAAATTGCTAACTTCCTAACAGCCTTGTGGGCAAGGCCAAGAAACGTCAGGGGACACTGGCATGGCAATTAGGCAGCACCACATACCACAGTCTTCAGTGCAACTTTGTACACAAGCTCAGCCTTAGAGGCTTTGAAATTTTTCAATATAAGGTTAATTGCAAACAAGAAAAGACTAAAATACATGGCAGAACAGTGAAAGATGAATTTTCTCAGTTTTATGGCCAAATAAAAATTAACCCCCTTGCAGACATAGCCACAGTATCATAAGCAAAACAAAGTCATATCTGTGGATAGGGTGATGAAAGGGGACAGAAAGAAGAGAGAGAAGCCAGATGTGGTAGTGCATGCTTATCATCCCAGTGACTCAGGAGGCTGAGGCAGGAGAATTACAACTTCAAAGCCAACTTAGTGAGGCCCTAAGCAACTCAGCAAGACCCTGTTTCAACTAAAAGAAGAAGAAGAGGAGGAGGAGGAGAAGGAGGAGGAGGAGGAGAGGGAGGAGGAGGAGGAGAGGGAGGAGGAGGAGAGGGAGGAGGAGGAGGAGGAGGAGGAGGGAGGGGGAGGAGGAAGAGAAGGAGGAAGAGGAGGAGGAGGAGGGGGAGGAGGTTGGGGATGTGGCTCTGAGGTTAAGAGCACCACTGGGTTCAATCACCAGTAAAGAAGAAGGAGGAGGAGGAGGAGGGAGAGGAGGAGGAGGAGGAGAGGAGAGAGAGAGGAGGAGGAGGAGAGGAGGGAGAGGAGGAAGAGGAGAGAAGATGCAGCGAGGAAATTATGTCTTAAAAATGCACCTTTTTCTGCTATAGTGAAGGTAGTTTAATACAAATGGAAGTTTAATAATTGCAGAGGTAGCAGCAAAGCAGAAGAAATAGTCACTTGGAGTAGAAGGAGGTTGGAGATGGTTGTGAACAATTCATATTTTCCATTGGCTTTATATGGCAACTGTGATATAGTATAGAGGTTGGAGTTCCATAATCAAAGTAGCAAATGATATGTAGAAAATACCAGAGACTTTTCCAGTAGTGTTATCCAATTATTAGTGAAAACAGGCATTGGCTATGCTGGCTTTGGATGAACGTGCATGAAGTCCATAATTCTGACACCATGCACTAGACAAACCTTCAGGGTCCATGTTGAGTTAGAATTTGAGACTTATTCCTGAAACAACGTCCTTCTGGGAAACAGTTAAACCTGTAAGAGCAGTAAGACAGCCAGTCCATAGGACCCTCTGCAGAGTCACATTGGCCATGACTGTCATATGTTTAGCTACAGAGAAATAAAATATAAATGTCAACCTGGAGTGTGAAAAAAATATCCATTTTGTGGAGGCCAAATCATCTTCTATTTTAAGCCATTGTATCATAATTTTAATATTGGTATGTAATATGTACCAACTGCTACATTTATCCTTAAAATATGATGAAGTATTTTTATTTAAATCAAATTAGTTGTTAGTATTAAGAATTTTTGATACCCACCCCCCAAAACAAAATCTACTGTGAGAGGCCAAGTACACCAATAAGGTCAATAAACAGTTATCCATTTTTTTTTCATATAATCTCAAAAATTCTTTCTGTCTTTAAGCTGGCACCTATGGTAAACTCTGTTGAACACAATTCAACAGACAGTGTTCTCTAGCCACCCACCCTCTCTTAGCTCTTGATCTAAATTCTTAATTCTACACATGTATAAATGAATTCCCAGACACCGCAAAATTACACACAAGAAGTTGATTTTTGGAAAAGCCAGATTGTAAGATTAAGAATTTGGTCTACTTCCAAAGTACATTCATATAAAAGTGTGGGAGTTTTTGTTGTTGTTTTATTTTGTTTTGCTTCTGTATAGGAAGCTTTCATGGGTATCAAACATCTGATGAATCTCGCTACTCTTCTGTAAATTTAATAATGTTTAGATGGAGAATTTTAGGGAAACTGTTTCATGAATGTCATTAACCTGATTTGCTAAATCTTCAGTGTCTGTCCTACAAGATACTGAGTGAAGATACACTGAAGCTATAAGATAGTGATATTTTATTATTGGTAGAAATGAAATGAGATGAAACTTTTTCCTTGAAAGCTGAGCTCCCTTCACACCCAGCTGTAATGCCTGGTTTCTAAACTGTGAGGTGTGGGCAATGACTTAGTGAAGGTAGAAAAGGAAGGCTCCACCTGAAGTTTTCCTAAAGACTTTAAGTTTGGAAGGGAAGCTATTAGGAATGAATGTGTTGACCCATTTCTCTTCTAAGAAACTTTGCAGAGTAGCCTCTTTAGTTGTGAATCCAGAGTTAAGAATCTGACTCTTCTGCTTCACAAGTCAGAGTTCTGTCACTTAAGCAGAAAAAGAAACTGAAATTTCTCATGGCAAATTAATGGAACCTTCTCCTGAAAAAAGATGAAGAATTTTGCAACTGAGCATATATGCTCAGGTTCAGCTCAGGCCTCATTCTTTTGGGAGAGTCTCTCTGATGTGTGTGACCCACACCCAACACCTGCTTCTGCTGCCCATGCCCTTGTCTCTCCTCCCTCATGGTGCTTCTTTATGTACTCACAGATGATATCATAAACATGCTTGTAAACCTATTTACTGGAGGTTAACTCATGAGAATGGTTTAAAATGAATCTGTTAAACAAATACAGAATAAAGAAAATGTAATCATTTTATTTTTTCCATTTTAGGACAACAAAGAGAATAACACCTGTCTTATAAGATTGCTGTGAAATCTAAATATCTTTTAATATATGTTAAGTGCTTTTACATAAGGCACTTAACTATGTCAAGTTACCCATTAGCAACTTAATTACATTAATCTATTGGATTCTTACTCACTCTTATGATACTGTCCAAAAGTGTTAGAATACTTTTACATGTGAATGGTTGCATTTTAGAGCCCATTGATTAAGTAAAGATAAACAGATGACTGAGGTTTCAGATGCCTGAGTTTGCAGCTCTATGAACTCTCAAGAGTCCCAGTCTACAGGTTGGAACCTCAGGAACTGTAGATTTCAGGTTCCTAAGATGAGGCTTATGATATATTCTGAGAATCATCACAATGGAGCAAAATACAGCATGACAAAGCACAGAAGTCTGAGAGCAATGGAGGAAGACAGCAGAGGAAGGACAACAAGACCTCATTATTTCCTGCTTTAAAAAAAAAAAAAAAAAAAAACTCAGAAATTCCTAGGTTATTGCCAGCATGCAGCTATTTTGCTGCCTTCAATTCCCTACCCCACAAAGATCCGTACAGTTCACAGGTTGCATTAGAGAGCACACACACACACACACACACACACACCCCACAGTACCTCAAGGAGACTATGGAAAAGAAAAGAAAATGGGCAACCTCTGGTTATGTTAATTATGAGCCTAAAAAAATTGCAACTAGGCTATTTGCATTCCTTCCTTTCCCTTGTTTTCTTTTATAAGTGAAGACTGTTCTAGTTTCACATGATGGAAATTCAACCCAAATAGTTTAACAAAAACAAACAATAATAGAAATTAGTATGAAGAATTTATTGACTCACTAAAAAGCTCAACAATAGGGTAGTTTCAGGCAAGGTTGATCCAGAACCCAGAAAAGAAATAAATAAATTTACCAAAACCCGGTTTCTCCATGGCTGTGATTTCCTCCAAAGGAGGTAACACTTGCAATGAGCCTCTCCCCTCATGATGTAAAGAAGGTTAACTAAAGCTCAAGACAATAACTATTGCAGAAGTAAAGTTGTTGACCCAGTAGTTCCCACAAAATCCCATGATTTGCAGCCAGGTTTGTATAGCCCATGTCTGAACCAATTATAGTGGCTAAACAGAAAATAGTGGAGGATGAAATGTAGCGATTGGATAGGTGAGTATTACATGGGGAAAAGACCAACCTGGTTTTCTCAGGACTGAACTAGTTTTAGCACTGCACAGTCTCATGTTGCAGCCAATCTCTCAGTCCTAGGAAATGGGGGGTGGTTGGTCACCCTAGTTTACATATGAAAACCTGGGGATGGGGTCTTTTTCAAACTGCAGCCGCTGAGATTGGGCATGATATCAGGGATTGAATGCTAGGCAGGGGGAATGTCCCCCATATCTACACATGTGTCAGAGAGGTCTTGTGGGCCAGGACCAGTGCTAAGTCCTCGACCTTGTGAAATTTTAAATAGATAAATTATACATATGTAATTTATATAGAGAGAGATAGATAGATACACACAAAAAATAATAATAATAGATGTCCCAGAATACATGGTCTGTTTTGATTTAAGTTAATTATATAACTCAAGTAATGTTCGGTGTATTCTATTTCCTACCTTTTCTCTTTTTTTTCATGTCAAATCTCTTGAGAATGGAGATAGTGCATTAGTTGCTTCTACGTGGCCAGTGCCATTTGTTTTTTAATGGTCAACTGTTTCTTCACCTCATATTCTCTCACTGGAGTGGCCAAGTCCAGCGAAGCCTAATAAGCTGAGGTTCGAACACAGGGGATCCCTGTTTCACCATGGTTTGACTTGTGCTTTTCAATTTCATGATGGTGTTGAAATAAGACACGTGCAGTAGAAACCATACTTCAGATTTTGAGGCCTGTGATTTGGGATGCTGGGCAGCAGCAGCAGTGTACGCAGTTCCCAGTCAGCCATGTCATCAGGAGGGAAAGTGGCTGATGCTCCAGGGAAGAGTGAGCTGCTAAGCTATGCATTTCTGTAGGTCAGTTGTATAAAAGGCATTTTCAACTGGATGTTTTCAATTTACTATAGAATTAGTGTAAGGTAAGCAGAACAGCCTCCGTATGTCCAGGTCTCTCATTTAATCTACTTCAAGTGTTTCACCCCTCTGTGTCTCATTTTTCATGAAATACATTGAGAGAAACAAAATCTCAAGTGACTTCTCAAAATATCCACAAGGATACAAATATAAATCTTTGCTTATAATTTTGCTTATTATTTTTAATCATCTGAAAACACCAAACACCAACACTCCCTCTTCTTATCATCATTCTCCCTTGGTATAACTATATTTTCAAGAGCTGAAAGGGTTCTGCATGCTAGCAACTGGGTCTCTTCTAAAACATCCTGGAGAATGTTTATTTGAAAAGATTACCTTGCTTTCCTCCAGGATTAAGGCATGGTCACTGCAGACAGTGATGATTTGGAAAGGTGGCAAGCAGTTTTTGATAGATCCTCAAAGCCTGCCCTTGCTAAATGACTATACCTAGAGAAAAACAAATGTATTCTAGCCCACACATGTTACAGACATTTTTCAAACACCTAGATTAGAGAAGATAGGTATTACAAATAACATATTTGTTGGAGAGAGTGAAGAAATCACAAACTCGCTTGGATAAACACTATTAAATGCATACTTAACAAGCCAGTTGCGACAGTTGCCCTCTGGCACTCACTGACAAACTTGACTCCAGCTGTAAATTAGGTTGCAAAATTTCCTTGTCAGAGAACTCACCCTGTTAGGAGGACTCAGCCCTGGCTATGAATCCTCAAGGACAGAAAAATCAATGTGACAGGAAAGCAGTTGCTTGTGTCAGGCCTAAGCAAGGAGAGAAAAAGGTTTAAATTAATCATGATTTAAGGATGTGGCAAACTATTGCAAAGGCACATTTCTGGTGTCTCTGAGAAAAGGGAAAAAGAAGCTTGGAGCGCTTTGCTAATGGGAACCACAGATACTGCCCTTCTGTTATAAACAGGGCTCAGTGTTTACTGTGGGAATAGGAAAGCACTGTTGATCTTGTGCAAGCTGAATGCATCAAACCTACATGAATTTTGGCTAAAGCAATGATCATAGTACTTTTCCATCTGTACAGTGGGATAAATAAATTTTTTTTCTTCTCTCCCAGAAACTGAGAAATAAGTTCAATAACCTGGGAACATTTCAGGTCATGAATTAATTTTAATTTCCACACACAAAAAAAAAAATTATAAAACTAGCATGATCTTCTTACCTAAAGAGACGTGGACCAACACTTTCTGGCGATGCCATTTTCATCGTCACTCTCCATTAAAACTAGAGCATACTAGTTTTAGTATGTAAGGGAAAGCAATTTTTTGCCACACTTATGCTTTGGAGCAGAGATTTAAAAATGATCAATGAGACATACTAAGGCACCAAGACATTGGATGGCACCAGTGAGGCACGAGCTCTCATCTGTAGGAGGTGAGCTCTACCTTAGCTGTCAATCTCTGTTGGCCAACCAAGGCCAATGTAATTAGGTGTCTGCCTCTTTGACCAATTGAGGTGGGTCAGGCTGCATTAGAAAGGATGACATCTCTGTCAACTGCCTTCAGACTGACTTTTTTCCTGTACCAGGCACTGTACTTTTCTAATTGTGGGGCTAAAAGTCAAGTCAATGAGCCACATTCCCTTACTTTCTTCCACAAATCATCTTTGATCAACAGGACCTTTGAATATCACCACCCTTGACTATTTGTTATTGGTCATAATGTTAGAATAGTTATGCTCAAGTTTTTTTACTCTGTAAATAAATGTTCAATAAAAGGCCCAATACTATCAAACCCTGTTTTTAAAAGGTCCTTTTGGTTTCATTTTCTAGTATCATCTCTATCATCATAAACAATCACAAAGCACAAGCTGTTCTACCAGGTGCTACAAGGGAATTATGTAGACATTGTTCCTACCCAGCAGGGCTCATGATAGAAACCACAGAGCACTTAATCTATGCATATGTGATAGGTACATATAAACAATAGAATACAAATATTAACTCAGTAGAAAATACATTCATGTAAAGAAAACTGAGTTGTAGGGATAAATAATACAATGAACTATGATTATTGTAATTTTCTTTCAATAGCACATTTTGAAATCTAGGATAAGGAAAAGGTTACATTGTCACATATTCAGTGGTCCTGAGGTTATACTAGAAACATGGAAACATGATCAGCTAACATGGTTATTTGTAATTGACTTTTTTAGGCAGCCTTGGCTATTAAGCAACTTTTAAAAACAAGACCATTCCATTTTCTTATAAAGAAGAATGTGCAACCATCAGTGCAGGCATCTTTGAAACAAAACAAGCTTCATATGTTCCAAGAGAAATGATCAGGAAAGTTTGTAGTCATTCCCTCCCTGGAGATATTTATAAATAGGGTAACTTTTCACCTCTCTGTGTGGCTTTCTCTAAAAGCAGATAATAGGCAAAGATATCCTTTCAAAATCCTCTTTACAGCTCTCATAGGGGTTATTCTGCAGTCATTTATCTGTTTGTTTTTCCCCCATTTTGCAGTCTATGCCCATGAGAAGGGACAATCAGAGAAGTAGAAATACTAATAAATGTTTCATTCTTTCTATATTCCATATATATGTAATACTCTACTGGATTTTAAAAAAAGGCTAAATAAATAAATAAAAATTGTAATCTTCCTACCTAGACCAAATCCATGGGCGACAAAGAACTTTCTATGTGCCAAGTTCCATACTAGGTAATTTACATAGTCTTACTCATTGTCTCAAAAGTCTATGAAACAGACATTTTATTATTCTCATTTTATAGATATGAAAATGAAGTCTTAGAATGGCCTCTCCCACACAAAGTATAAGAATTAGGACCTGTTAGAGCTAAGATTAGTGTCATTAGTTTTTTGTGGCAGCTTCAGCAAAACATAACAAATTTAATATCTTAAAACAACACAAATTTTTACCTTTTAGATAAAATTCAGGAGTCAGAGATCTGACATGGGTCATGGTGGGTAAATTCCAGGGGTCTGTAGGGCTGCTACATTCCGGAGGCTGTGGAAGAGAGTGTGTCCTTATATTTGCTGTCAGAATGGATGCTGTCCTCATTCCTTGGCTCCCACCTGGCATCACATCATTCTCTCTCTGTTGTTTCCTCACATCTCTTTTTCTTCTTTATCAAATCTCCCTCTGCCTCCCTCTTGTAAAGACACTTGTGATTACACTTAGGACCTACCTGGATAATTCAGGATAATCTCCCATCTCAAGATCCTTAACTAAATTACATTTGCAACATCCCTTTTGTCATATTAGGTAACATTCACAGGTTCCAGGGATTAGAATCTGTATATCTTTGGGGGCCATCATTCAGAATAACCTATGAGAATCAGCACTCAAACTGTCTCCCACTCTCCTAAGCAATATGCTATCTTCTGTCTAGATAAGCAATTTTTACCAAGTCAAATGATTGATCTTCAGCAAGTGGGTGGGTATTTCATATAAATTAAAAGCGTAAAATTATGTCAGTTTTATGAATAGTAGCAGAATATAATGGTGAAAGTGTTGGACTTGTGGTCAGGAAATGAAGCTCTTATCACTAAACAGGCATGCAAGCTTAGACCAGGCCCAGTATCTCTTGAGATCAGGAATAGTGCAGAGGTCTCAAGGTTTGTCCCAACTCTGATCAACAGAAGTAAAGAAAGTCTCCACAAATCTCCTCATGTTCCATGGGAAATGCAGAACTGAATTATCAGTACGTATGTTATTTCTAGAGACCCTTTTAACTCTGATTTTCTATGATCAAAAGGTATATTCTTTGTTAATTGCTGCAAAACAAATTCCCCCCCAAAACACTTAGTAGCATAAAAACACAAATACTGTAGGTATGAAATTTGAAAGTGGCTTAGCTGGGTAGCTCTGGCTCAGAGTCCCATGTAAGGTTGCCATCAAGAACCCAGGTGAATCTGAAGTTATCTGAAGATTTGACTGGGGCTGGAGAATGCACTTCTGAGATGGCCTCCTCACATGGCTATTGGTAAGAGGCTCAGTTCTTTGCAACTTGGGTCAGTGCATAAACTACCTGAGTTTCCATACAGCATGATATCTGGCCTTCCGTAGAGCAAATAATACCAGATAGAGAGAGCAAGGCAGAAGTCATAATATATTTTATGATCTAGCCTTGCAAAATGATATGCCATCATCTCTTCTGTATTCCAGTGGGCACATGGATTTATCTTTATATAGTTGGGGAGGAAACTGAAGCAGAGCATGAAATCCAAGAGCTGGAGCTGAGGCCATTTTGGAGGCAGATTACCATAATAAACTATGCAGATTTGCACTTCCACAATCAGTTTTTCATGTCAATGTCTATGCAGAGGTCTTATTAGCATGAAAGAGCAAGAATTATCTTTTCCTCACCCATAGTGAGGTTGTGGCTGTGATTCCATAACAAAAGACAGATTAATAAGAGAAAAGCATATAAATGTATTTAAGGTAAGTTTTACATGACACTGAAACCTTTAGAAATGAAAAGCCAAAGAAACAAGCATCTACATAATCCTATGGACTCTCATGCAAAAGTGTGCATGCAGAAAGAAGGGTAAGACTTGGTGATGAACTGGGGTGACCTTAGCAAGCTCTGTTCAGATTTTTTCTGTATCTCTGTGTCTTCATTCCTTCTCTTTGAGTGGAGGAAGGACACTTCTGGAGCAAGAGTTTTTTCACCTACCCTAGAGGAAGGTCACAAAATTCTATATACTCTGCTTCAGGACAGAACAGCAGAAAAAAGTTGCTTCTGCTGTTTCTTCAAACCCCAAGGATACAGAATTTGGGGTAGCACGTGCTGATCTCTGCCAAATCTCTGCCAAATCTCTTTTATTATATTATGTGATGGTTAAGGCTTAGAAGAAAGGGACCAATATTATAAAATTTATGTTTTTAAGAAGATAGCTCTAACAAGACAAGGATGCCCACTTTTACCACTTTTTTTAACACAGAACTGAAATTCCTACCAGAGTAATCAGGCAAGAGAAAGAAAAAAAAAGGGGGGGGGGGGCATCCAAATTGAAAAACAGGAAGTCAAACTGTCACTGCAGATGATATGATCTTATATATAAAAACCTCAAAAGACTCCACCAAAAAGCTACTAGAACTAATAATCAAAATCAGCAAAGTAACAGGGTACAAAACCAAAATACAAAAATCAGTAACATTGATAAGAAACAATAGTGAATTATATGAAATAGAAATCAAGAAGTAACCCCATTTTCAATGGTAACAAGAAATATAAAATATGTAGGAATAAATTGAGCCAAAAAGGTGAAAGATCTCTATAGTGAAAATGATAAACCATTGATGAAAGAAATTGAAGCGTGCACAAGAAATGGAGGGACATCCTGGGTTCAATGACTGAAAGAATCCATATTGTTAAAACATCCATACTGCCCAAAGCAAAATACAGATTCAATGCAATCCCTCTCAAAAAATGGCATTCTTTACAGAACTAGGAAAAACCATATGAATATGTGTATGGAGCATAAAAATAATAATAGACAAGCCATCTTGAGCAAAAAGAAAAAAGCAGTAGGCATTACAATACCTGACTTGAAAATACACTACAAAGTTGAGGCCATCAATGCAGCATGATGTTAGCATAAAAATAGAAACACAGAAAAATGTAAAAGAATAGAGAACCTATAAGTTGACCAACATAACTAGTCAAATGATTTTCAACAGAGGTGCTAAGAATAAGCATAAGAAAAAAGATAGCCTTCTCAATAAATGGTCCTGAGAGAACTGGGTATCCATATGCAAAAGAATAAAACTAGCTAGCTCTCAGCAGTTACAAAACTCAATTCAAAATGTACTAAAGACTTAAAACTAAAAGATGGAATTATGAAGAAAATGTAGAAAATGCTTCATAACATAAGAAAGGGCAAAGATTTTTTTTTTTTTTTTATTGTTGTTCAAGGGATTGAACTCAGAACCGGACCACTGAACTACATCCCCAGCTCTATTTTGCATTTTATTTAGAGGCAGGGTCTCCTTGAGTGCTTAGCACCTCGCTATTGCTGAGGCTGGCTTTGAACTTGCGATCCTCCTGCCACAGCCACCCCCACCCCCAAGCCACTGGATTTTTTTTAAAAAAAATAAGACTCCAAAAGGACAGAAAACAGAAGTAAAAGTAGACAAATGGAATTATATTACACTAAAATCTTCTTCTCGTCAAAGGAAATAACCTCAGAGTGAAGAGACAACATACAAAATGGGAAAAATATTTGCAAATTATGTATCTGACAATTGGATAATATCCAGAATACATAAGAACTCCAAAAATCAATAGCAAAAATAAAATAATAGAAATTTAAAAATGGGCAATAGACCTAAATAGACATTTCTTAAAAGAACACATACAAATGGCCAAATGACATATGAAAAAAATT
Source organism: Marmota flaviventris (assembly GCF_047511675.1). Classification (NCBI taxonomy): domain Eukaryota; kingdom Metazoa; phylum Chordata; class Mammalia; order Rodentia; family Sciuridae; genus Marmota; species Marmota flaviventris. Next base: position 50,387,738 of record NC_092503.1, on the reverse strand, counting down.
CATGTGATCAAAATATGTTATGTTCAGGTAGGAATATGCCATAATAAAATCCATTATTTAGTATAATTAAAATGCACTAATAAAAAGTGTTCAACATCACTAATTATCAGAGAAATGCAAATCAAAGCCACATGACATATTGCCTCACTCCAGATTAAGAATGTTTATTATCAAAATACTAAAGATAACAAGTTCTGGCAAGGATGTGGAGAAAAGGAAACCCTTGAACACTATTCGTGGGAATCTAAACTAGTACAGCCATTATGGAAAACAACATAGAAGTTCTTCAAAAAATTAAAAATAGAACTACAATATGATTCAGCAATCCCACTCCTGCCTGGGTATGTATCTAAAGGAAATGAAGTCAGTATATCAAAGAGACAACTGCACCTCCATTTTCATTGCAATAGCCAAGAAATGGAAACAACTGAAATGTCCATTAACTGATGAATTTGATAAAGAAAATGTGGTGCATATACATAATGCAATATTATTCAGCCATTAAAAAGAATAAAATCCTGTAACTTTTGGCAACATGGATACAACTGTAGATCGTTAATAAATGACATTATCCAGACCCAGAAAGAGAAATACAGCAATATTTCACTCATATGTGGAATAAAAAAAAGAGATGTTCTCATAGAAATTGAATGTGTCATCACAGTTACAGGAGGCCAGGGAGAGTAGGGAGAAGGAGGGATGATCAATGGGTACTAAGCTACAGTTACCAAGGAGCAAGAAGTTCTGATGTGCTACTGCACAGAGTGTAACTATAAATAATAATTATATACTGTAAATAAAAAAGCTAGAAAAGGGATTTTGAAAGCACTTACCAAAAAGAAATGATAAATATTTGAGGTGCTAGACATGTTTAACCTGGTTTAAACATTACACACATACACATGTACCAAAATATCACATCGTACCTCATTATTATGTACAATTTTATATTTTCTATATTAGTTAAAATAATTAAATTTTTAAAAAGGAGAAGATAGCTCTTACAGCAGAGCTGATGTGGGCTCCTACTGCTTCTCAGGTTACCCCATCCATCTTTTGTAATTTCACATTCCAGTTGTCATAAAGTGAGCTTTCCTTCACATTGTCCTTCCACCATAGTGTACTCCTCATTATAGGCCCAGAAACAATGGAGTCAGCTAACAAAGGACTGAACCCTCTGAAACCAAGAGCCAAAATAATTCTTTCCTCCTTTAGGTTATTTTTCTCAAGTATTTTGCAACAGTGACAAAAAGCTCACACCAGCTGAAAGGCCCTAAATTATGCAATAGTGATCAATATCAGCAGGTCTCTGCCCTTCATGTATTTGGATACATGAAGAAGATCTTTAGATGGTGTTTTTGCGAATGACTATATCCTTGTTCTTGCTCCTCTCCTTTGCATCTTCTATGTTCCTACCACCCTTTGCCCTCTTTTCAATTTTTCTTTCTGCTTTGGCACGTCCCTAAATATGCTGTTCTATCTATCACTAAGTCTCTCTGAAAAATATTATGGCTAAACAATCTGTGACCACAGGCCCAGTTTCAGGAGATGATCTGTATGTTCCCTGTAAAGACACACGTTTATGAAAATCTGTTCCCATTTCCCAGATAACACTTAGGAAAAAATGGAAGGAAATAAATAATAAGTATTCCCATATCTATGAGGCTTACAAAGTTTATCAGTTCCTGCCTTCACTGCTTCAGGAGGTAAATGCTCAAAAATGTTTTATTGTTTTAAAATTTTCTTTCAAATAACATCTATTCTATTAGAGTAGATGACAGAACTAGCTGGAATATTAGCTCCATGATATCAGGAAGTATTATCCCTTCTTTCCTTTATATATTCACAGCTCTTAGAATATTGTCTAGTGCTGGGAGCCATTAGCCAAGTAGGTATGACAATTTCCTTGCCAGCGTACCCCATGTTGCTGACATGTTGCAGCGACATTGAATGTAGGTGACCTTGCTCAAGGACCAAGGCAGATTAGGGTGTTCCCAGTTTTAAGATAATCGTGTTTAGGGCGTTCCCAGTTTAGGTTCCAGGTTTAAGGTTTAAGATTATTCCTCCTGGGAATAGGGCGTATCCTGCTGCCTGAGTTCCCCTTGAGTTCTCATGGGATTCAGACAGTATATTTTGGAGATAGAAGCCCAGTGGAGGTGGAGTTGGGCAGAGAACGTGGATTTTGGGCAGAGAACGTGGATTTCCCCAGAACGTGATTGTAGACGGCTGGTGTGAGTTCGGGAATAAAGAGTTGCTGTTTGAATCTACAAGCTGTGTGGTGGCTCGTGATTGTGTGCCCAGCCAGACTGCAGCATTTGTGCCCAGCCAGACTGCGGCATTTGGTGGCCCGTACGGGGAACTTCTGAAGCTTAGAGGTAAGTGAAATTTCTCACCCTTGAGGAAGAGAGAAAGAATGGGTGAACAATTCAAAAAACAATGTGTTATTGTTTTGATTTATTTTGTTTTTATTTCAAGTTGCCTGTTCCTAGAACTTTCTCAGGCAAACTGGGGAAAATGGTTGACTCAAGGTTTGAAGTTGTTTGCCTCCAAGCAAGAGAAATTGTTAGAGGAAGGAGGCACCCCAGTAAGACCAAGAACAGTTAGGACATATGTTGATACAATACAAAAATGTAGCCCATGGCTTTTTAAAGACAAGTTATTAAGTATATCAATGGGACCATCATGGTATCCTGTAGAAGGATTTTTCTTCAAGAAAAAGAGGGCTAGTTCTGTTTGCTACACTTGTCTAAGATCTTGGTTTCTACAAAGTTCTGATTAATTTACAAAGCTAAAATGTTGAAACAGCAACCACTCTTTACTTATTAAGTTCCATAAGGTAATATATTTAAACATTATGTGTGTTTTCATAAATTGGTAAATGGAAAAAGGTTTAATATTGCTTTGTGTCTGTGTCTTTGCTAAAACAAGGTTACTAAGAGTTAAGATTCTATTATGTGTAATTTATATACAAAGAGTAGAAAAATTTTCAGTTGGGTTTCAATTATAGTATCATAGTATCATAAAAAACATGAAAGTCTTTCATCTTATTAAAGTGGAGTAATTTGTCTAAATCAGAAATTTTATAAGAGTTGTTTCAAAATGTGAATAAAAAGGGTTAACGGTTAAAAAAGAGATAGAAAAAGATTCAAGATGTGGAAATATATTTTAATATAAAAGGTTATAGGAGAAAGAAATGTTTCTAGATGAGATAATCTCTGTGTGGTAAAGTAAAAAGTTGTAAAATGTCATTTAAAGAGATTTTGAGGAAACTAGACTTACTTTATAAGCTTGAGAAAGGAAAAAAGAAGAAAAAAGGTATTTGTACATGGCAGATTGAGACAAAGCTTCTCAATGGAGTTAAAAAAAAAAAAAGCCTTTGGTTGAAGGGCAGCCATGTAAACTAACATTGAAGCGATTTAAACAAAATCTAAGCCTCTTTTAAAAGAGTGAAGTTGTAGGTGGTGAAAAAGTACATTTAAAAGTACAGTATAGATGATAATTAAAAGGTTAAAATTGAAGGTGGTCGAGATACCTTCATGGCAGAAAAAAGATTGCTTTATTGCATCATTCGAAGCCTAGTTAATCTTAAAGGCATTACTTAAAAAAAATGGGAAGATAATAGGATAAAATATACTTAGATAAAGAAGATTAAAAATTTGAAGTGAAAAACTTTAAAGACAGAAGAATAGAAAGTTAAAAAGAAAAAAAGATAAAGAAGATGTAGAAAGAAAAAAAATGTAGGAAGACAAGAATTTTAAACCCACAAAATAGGAAAAAAAAAAAAAACTAGGAGGAAAATAAGCAACTAAGGGTAAAAATACAAACCTTAAAAAAAAAAATAAAACAGCTAGAAGATAGAAATAAGATAGAAAATGGTTGAAAATGTCAAGTAAGGTATTACACAGATAGAAAATGCAAAAAGCTAAGACAACTATTAGATACAGACATATACTTATTAAAGCAAAAAGAGGGAATTGGAAAGGGGTATATATCCCCCAAAGATAAACTTAAAATAACGCTTTTTACTCTAAACTTTTTAAATTTGGATTCATCAGGACTTAGTGCTGCAGAAAGACATATGTATCCAAAAAATGTACATAAGCCTAAAGTACTTTGGAAAGATATTCTAACAGGACAATGGAAAGGTCCTGACCCAGTGATTGTCTGGAGTCGGGGGTCTGTTTGTGTTTTTCCACAGGGAGAACAGCAGCCGATTTGGATTCCAGAGAGATTAACTAAAACAGTCTCTACAGATCGAAAAGAAGATGATTTGACTCAAATCCATAACAGCTGATATCCAGAACTCCAGCTTGGCCATTCTTACATCTGCGACAGTGATTAACCAGGATGCTTTTTTCAATAGCTATTTTATTATTGCATTTTTCCACATCATAAGGTTCTATTTTTATTTTTTGAGCTCATACAAACCTAGGTTAATGTTTTTCTGATCAGTTTTATTTTTTGACTGTGGAGTTTTTAAACATTGCAATGGAGATTTCACCTAGGTAAAGCTACAAGGCCTTTACTATTTTCTTATGTGTTGTACATTTGTGTACACTCTTGTGTTTTGTGTTGTATGTCTGTATGTGCGTATGTCCATATTTCTTATATGAGGAGCGCTCATGAAAAAATGGATCCGAATTATTATTATTTTTATTCACGTGATTTAAATGGTTTAATTTAAATTAGGTAAACAGCTGTTAAGGATTGTTTTTAAAGGTGGTTAACAGATCTGTTTGTTTACTAGTTTAAATTAGGTAAAAGGCTGTTAAGGATTGTTTTTAAAGTAGGTTAACAGATCTGTTTGTTTACTTTCACCTTTCCTTTTCATTATATTTAATAATTCTTTTCAGGATAATGTCTCTTTAGCATCATTGCCAGAATTCCTATCTCCATCCCAGTGCCGGTGAAGAACTCAACAAGTAATGCTCAATCAAAGAGTCAACTTACTTTGGGAGGAAACGGATTTTGGAAGGAAATGGACATATTGATAGATTCCTCTGCTTTGAACTGCTTGCAGAACTTGCCTGGACTATGTAACTATCGTTTGGTGCAGCGAATTGTGGTAATGCTGGCATATCTTTGCTGATGGTGTCACTAGTGATGCAATTTTTATTTCCTTGCCAGCACACCCCATGTTAATTGTGGTAGTGCTGACATATCTTTGCTGATGGTGTCACCAGTGATGCAATTCCCAAGGAGCCGTCAATTGGCTTGGTGTCGTGACATTTCTGTATCCTCCTCCCTTCTGCTAGTGATGGTCTAAAATTTGGGGGCCAATGGCTTATGCTGGACCGGTAGTCAGTGACGGGTATGATCCAATTGCAGTGGTATCAACCTAAGACAGGAGGCTGACGCCTAAAGGTCAGTTTTCCGATGACGGGTAAGAACCATATGTTGAATTGGACAACCTACCAGGCACGGTCCATAAGCCACATTAACCTCACTCCCCCACTGGCACCAAGGCCAAATTTGGGGGCCAACAGAGGTGAGGCAAAGAACCTCACCCCCCCACTGGTGCATAGACCTATTCACAAGTATGGCTGTATGCTGGACCGGTAGTCAGTGACGGGTATGATTCAATTGCAGTGGTATCAACCTAAGACAGGAGGCTGACGCCTAAAGGTCAGTTTTCCGATGACGGGTAAGAACCATATGTTGAATTGGACAACCTACCAGGCACGGTCCTTAAGCCACATTGCTTGTTGTTTAATTAATCAGAAGGGGGGAGATGCTGGGAGCCATTAGCCAAGTAGGTATGACAATTTCCTTGCCAGCGTACCCCATGTTGCTGACATGTTGCAGCGACATTGAATGTAGGTGACCTTGCTCAAGGACCAAGGCAGATTAGGGTGTTCCCAGTTTTAAGATAATCGTGTTTAGGGCGTTCCCAGTTTAGGTTCCAGGTTTAAGGAATATATTCCCAGCAGGAATAATCTTAAACCTTAAACCTGGAACCTAAACTGGGAACGCCCTAAACACGATTATCTTAAAACTGGGAACACCCTAATCTGCCTTGGTCCTTGAGCAAGGTCACCTACATTCAATGTCGCTGCAACATGTCAGCAACATGGGGTACGCTGGCAAGGAAATTGTCATACCTACTTGGCTAATGGCTCCCAGCAGTCTAGCACATGGCAAGGCCCACTGAGTGTTTCTTAAATATGTTCCTTGAAGCTGTGATTTTTTTTTTTCTTTTCATGCTAACTTGGAGATGATCTGTACAATTTCCCATTGCGAATAGCTATACAGGGCCTCAGTCAAGCAACTTGACCTAAGTATTAGTTTTTCTTTTATAAAATAGGGACATCATCAGGACCTCCCTTGCCCAGGTATGTTTTGAGTATTAGAGATAATTTATGTGAAGCATTTGGTCAAGAATACAAACTGGATTCAATCTAGCACCTAATAGGTATGAAACTAAAATGTCACACAGAATACAAACAGCAGAGAACGTTTGAACTAAGCCAGGACATATCTGTTATTCTCTGAACATATAAGTTTTTCTCTGATCATTTATTATACACCAAGTAGAGGAACTTTCTTTAAAGTCAAGCCCTTGATGACTTTTTGAAACACAAGATATGTCGAATCAATGTTTATTAATCATTTATACTGTAAAAGTTATTATACTAGGCACTAAAAATACAAAGAAAAACTAAGATATAGTCTTAAAGAGAGCGTTTGGTAACAGCACTCAAGGAAGCCTAGGAGGGAGGAGGTAGAGGAAGCTTCCCAGGGACTATTAATTAAAAGGAATTATCCAGAGAGGTAAGGAGGGAGATACGTGTTGTTCCAAGTGGAAGGAGCAGAGTGAGCAAAAGAACAGGGAGAAGTGATGTGGTCAGTTAAGAGAATCCAAGAGATGCATTTAGATTGAAACTGGGAATAAGAAGCAGAATCGTATCAAAAGCTGAAGCTATGCAGTGGTCAGCAGAAGTCAGATCTGAGAGGACTTGTGGACCAGGCTATTGTTTTGGACTGTAACTTTTTGGCCCATGGAAACCCATGAATTATTTTAAGCAGGAGGGTATCATCAGCTCTGCAATAAAGAAAGGTCACGCTGATGAAAATATGAGGATGGAACTGGAAGGAGATTAACAGAGATCTGCAGCCTTTGATACACATAATAATTACTTGAAATCCTGTGTCACTAGGAATGGTTGGATCCAGGCATAGAGCAGATCCTAAGGATGCAGAAACAGTAAAAAGAGTTTTAAAAATAAATTAATATAGCAAATAAATTATGATGGTGTGCAGCAAGGCAGCACTACTGAGGTAGAAGAAAGCAGCTGGATTTAGAAGCTATTGAAGACAAACTGGGGATTACTTAAGTGTGTGGAAAGGAAGAGAGGGGAGAAGAAGCCCAGATTTCAGGCCTAAGGAACTGGCCAGATGTTCTATGAGATATAAAATGGGTTGAAAAGAAAGCACATGACTTTAGTTTTCAAAAATTAAAGATAAGTTGCTTTGAGATATCCCTCTGGAGCTATCCAGTGTTGGAGTTCAAAAGTTTCCATAGATATCATCCCCGAAGTAGGAACTGAGAGATAGTCATAGGCATCTAACAGTTTGGAAAAGTATCAACTTTGTTGCCCTAAAAGCTATAAATGAAGATGTGGTTTGGGTACTCTCTGGTACTACAATCCAGAATTGGTCAGATCTACCTACCTTGTGGTATAGGACAGAGCAGAGTGGGTGCTTCCTGAAGACAGGCAGATCCAAAAAGAAAGCTTCACTGGGAGGATTCAGTTCCTTTCCCTCACCTCACCAAACAAGCCATCTTTCCACTCAAGAAAAACATAGTGTGTAAAGAAGATGAGAAAGACCAGGGATGTTGCTCTAATGGAAGATCTTTCTGCGATGGAGAAATATTAGAAGGATGTTGGTTGACAATATTCAGTAAACACTTAAAGAGTACATGCATAGAAGGCATGAGAAGAGATTCTATGTGAATAGGGTCCCTGGAGCTGTGCAGGGGCAGTCTTGGCCATGAAAGTGTGAGAGGGAAGCAACAAGAAACAAATGTGCATTAGACTCCTACTGCTGCCATGACAAATTAGCCCCAATTTAATGGCTCAAACAATACAAAATCATCTCACAATTCTGGAGATCTCAAGTCCAAAACATCTTACTAGGTCAAAATCGAGATGTCAGCAGGGGTGTGTTCCATTCTGGAAGCTCTAGAGGAGAAATTTTTTTTTTCTTGACTTTTCCAATTTCTAGAATCTACCTACATTCCTTAACTCATGGCCCTCTTCTTCCATCAGGAAAGCCAGCAATGGCCTTTTGAATTCTCCTCGCATTACTCTGACATCATCTTCAGCCTCTTCCACTTTTAAGGACCCTGGAATTACACTGGGTCTACCAAAAAGATCCAGGATAACATTTCTATTTTAAAGTCAATGGATTTGCAATTTTAATCCCTCTCCCTATGTAACCTAATGTGTTTTTAGATTCCAGCGATTAGGACAAGGACATGTTTGGAGGGAAGAAAGCATTGTTCTGTCTACCACAAAGCACACACCTCAAACATAGGAAAAACTAGCTTTATAGGCTTTCTATGAAAGTAATTAGATTTATTTCCCTGTTAAGAAATAGTTTGGCTCTGAGGAAAAAAGAAAGCTCCCTCCTATCACCTAGCTAACATTTTATTGCAAGAGCAAGTAACTCAGCAGAAAACATTTAAGCCCACAAACACACTGATATAGCTTTGATAACTCTAGAAGGGACTAGATTATGATTCTTTCTAATAAAATATTATTTCCCAGGAGTAACTAAATTTATTGTGACAAGAAAGTAAATTGGGAATAAGGGAAAAGAAATGAAAATGTGTGTGTGTGTGTATGCATGTGCATCTCTAAGGTGTTGATGCTACCTGTTGTCAGCTGCAGTAGAGTGTGGGATAGATTGGAAGTTGCCACTCACACTATTAGAAGTGTCCTTGATTCAGCTCTAAGTCTCCCGCCTCATAAAAGTTCTCCAGCTCTAAGAGGAAAAAATATTCCTATAGAGTGTTAGTGAGAAGTTGTTTCCACTTTTTTAGGGCCTCTCTTTTTAGCTTGGTCAAACTTTTGCCTCCTAATATTTGCTTGGACTCTTTTGACTTTCCATCACAGAATTTCATGGATTCCCCACATGTAAAACTACACTTCAGGTAACTTCTAGTCTTCCAACCTCCAATAAATGAGAAGGTCCAAAAATCCTATTCCACAAGAAAGCAAATATACAAATATTTCTCATGACCATAGACACACACACACAAATAAAAAAAGAAGAAAAGAAAAGAAAAAACCCTTAACAAAATGCAAGCAAATAGAATCCAAAAATATATATGATTGATTTTCAGTGTTAAAACTAAACTTGCATTCTTTTCATACCATTTGGTCCTGGTATACAATTCAATTAATTTATTATTCCATGAGAAAGATAAAAGACAAGATTACATTATTATCTCAATAGGCATAGAAAAATCATCTGGAACAATAACAACAAAAAAACCCTAAACCCTACCCATAACTGTAACTTCATGCTATGGAATGAATGTTTGGGTGTCTCCAAAATTTACATACTGAAACCTAATCTCTATTGTAAGGAATTGGAACTGGGGGCTTTAGGGGAATGTAAGGTTATAAAGAGGAAAACTTCATATATGAGATTAGTTATTTTCTAAAAGAAACTTCAGAGATTCCCTGGCTCTTTCCACCCTATCAGTTTTCAGAGAGAAATCTGCAAATCAGAAAGCAGGCCCTCGCAAGATACGGAGCCTCCTGGACCTTGATCTTGGGCTTCCTCGCCTCCAGAAGTAGGAGAAATAAATTGCTATTATGTGTTTTCCACTCAAACCATAGCATTTTGTTACTGTAGCTCAAGTGGACTAAGATACCTCAGATAAATTGAAAAAAAAAAAAAAATTCAAAATTGATCATGGACCTAAATGTGAACAAGTAAACTAGAAAGCTTCCCAGAGAAAATAGGAGAGAGTCTTTGTGGGCCTTGCATAAGTCAGAGAATTCTAAGGCTCCATAATCATAACACATGTAAGAGAAAAACTAATAACTGAACATCATCAAAATGTAAATCCTTTGCATTTGACCAAAATTAAAATTAAAATTTGTGCCTCATTTTTTAAAAATAAGCAGCAAGTCAAGGACTGGAAGAAAATATTTTTGAGTCACATATTTGATAAAGAACTTGTATCCAGAATACCTGGATACAAAATCCCAATTGAAAGTTAAGCAACACATTTTAAGTCATGTGACCAAGGATGTACAACAAAATTATGAATATGAAAAAACAATTATTTGTTATTAGGAAAATGCAACTTAAAATCAGAATTATATATCATGTACATCTATGCAAAGTGTTTAAAAGAAAAACAATACCAATCAAGTGTTGGTAATAATATGGAGAAACTAGAACTCTCATACATTATCAATAGGAAAAGGCACAACCACTTTGCAAGACATTTAGTGGCTTCTTAAACACAAAAACATGGAATTACTATTCAGTATAGCACTCTGATTCCTAAGAAACTGTGTGAGAAAAAAATGGAAATATATGTACACCCAAAGATATAAAGGATAAATACTCATGGCAGCATTGTTTGTAACAGCCCCAAAGTGGAAACAATTCAAATGTCTATCAAGCAGCAAATGGATTAAATAAAAGTATCTACATACAATGGAATATTATTGACCAACAAAAAGGTTAGTATTATTGATACACAATGTAGATGAGTCCCAAAAAAGGCAGATGCAAGAAACGTAATGGTTGAATAACTCATCATATGAAATGTTCAGGAAAAGCAAATTTATAAAGAGAAAGCACATCAGTGGTTACCTAGAACTGGGGATGGGAACAGGGTAACAATTAGCTATAAATGGGCACAAGGAAACTCTCCAGGATATTGGGAATATTTTGAAACTGGAATGTGGTGATGATTGCCTTGCCATATAAATTGAATTTTGTACTTATAAGGGGTGAATTTTATGCTATGTAAATTATATATCCATAAAGCTGTTAAACAACAAGAAGTGACATCATATTAGAGAGTATCTGATCACAAACTACTTGACAAGCAAATGGTCTTCTTATTACAAAGATATCTCAGAATTTAAAAATATTAGCCTACTGTATAGTTTTGTTTGTTTGTTTGTTTTAATCTGGTTCCAATCAAGGTAATGGTGACTTGGTGTAGTTCCCCCATAAACAGAAATATCTTGAATGTAGGGGAAAAAAAAAAAAAAAGCAAATCAGCTTTCACATGACCCAAACTTGTTAGTCTGTTTCTAAAAATGAGTCATGAAGGCAACTTTTTCCTTGCTTATGAAAATGTTTGAGGAAAAACTATGTGCTTGGTTTAGCATAATTGACCACGATAATTATAGTGCATGAGAATTTATGTTGTATTTATAAGACTGCTGGATTTGGTGGGGGTGGGGGTAGGGGAACTCAAAGCTTGAAATCTAAGTCTTCAATCCACAAAAAGCAATGCACTTTTTTTTAATAGTCCAAACTGGCAATTGTGGCCTACAGAAGTATGTGTGCTTATTCAGATGTTCCATACTAAGAATCTGAAGATGTCCATTTTCTAAGTAAATCTGAGGAAAAATGTTAAACTGTCAAATCTGAAAGTTGTATCTATTTTTGTGATTTGACACATCTTTAGTAATGGAGTAATAGACAAGTTCATCTTTTAAGACAGACCAAGTCGGCCAGAAGTTATTTAGGAAGAAGATATGTATGATTCAGGTTCTTGAGGGGGAGAAATTAATTGCCACTTTTGATTTAGACTACAACACTAAAACGTTATTGATAGTTATAGAGTAGCTGTAAGACTACATATTGGTCACCAATTTGATTTCAAACCAATAATAAAAACACCAAAGTTCTCATGTGTTCCCACAAAGCAACAGAGTGATCGCATCACGTAAGCAGTTACTACTTGAACTGTTAATTTTGCCATTTTGTCAAAATCAGTGAGACCAAAATTGGTATTCCAACCCAGATTAGGGCACAATATCAGGTATATAAATATAATTATCTGAGGGGCATCGTCTATGCATTCTAGTGTCAAAGTTAAAAAGAACAGTTTTCAAGTCAAATATCCTACATTTTGAATGAGAACTTTTCAAGTAAGTTTCTTACTTACTTGAAAATTTGTACATAAATTATTATAGTAAATTATTATAGTAAAAGCAGATAGTCCTTATATATGATGACTTCCCATATATTAAAATTTGGGTTCTGTTCATCAAAGTGAATAAAGATCACAGAAAAGAGGAACATTTAACCAAGTATCTAGGTCACTAATAGCTATGAAAATGTTGGAAAAAGAGAATCTTGTTCTCTTTATAAGTGGTGAGAAGATTTGCAAGAGAATTAAAACCCACCATATCTGGCTCTTTTCTTTCAGTCCAGAACTACAGCCGAGGAAATAAAGAAACCCAGCTGACATTTTACCTGGCAAAACATCAAACCCACTCAAAGTGTGTCTGAATCTAAGTTTGGCTACTGTTCTTATCCTATCTGCAATCAAGTCCAGTCATCTCCTATGGGTCCTGAGATGCTCAGACCGACACAGGACATGTAACCAATCACTGCCTGAGCGGAAGGAGGATCAGAAGCCCTTGGCTGAGCCTAGCTCTGTTTCACATGGCTTAAGCCTTGGCACCATCACTTATTCTACCATCAAGGGTCACAACTGTGCTTCCACTGACCCCTGGGAACTGCTTTTTCACTAACCAAGAGCTCTCTGTTTGTCTCCTTGTCCACCAACACTTTGGAATTCTAGTAACAGCAATCATTCTGCATGATTTCCATACTTGTTCAAATTTCTGAACTTTTCTAACCTCTTAGAACTCTCCCTATTCTATTTCCTGGACTCCCCAAGCCTGGCATTTCCCAATAACACCCCTACTTTTTGGCTGTGCCATAGTAGAAGAGGAACCATTGTTATTGCAACAAGAAGTTGAATTCTCATATTGCATCATGGCCCTCAGGAGAGCCAGCAGTTATTTGGCAACATGAGGCTTTCAATTTAAATTCACATCCTCTTACCTCAATTTAGCAAACATTTGTTAAGGATCTCCTTACAAGGTATTCTATGAAAATTACCACCTGCACCTAACTCCCCAAATCCCCAGCCCCTCTCCACTCAAGATTTTTCTGCTTTTAAATTAACTCTAAGGAACAGTTAATAATAATGAAACAGCTGATCCTGAATGTTTTACCCTCTGAAGCATGTACCCAAGGTTTTCTCTGACTTAGGAATCAGTCAAGATGACAACATCTTTTAAAGTTATTTTCCTTGAGATGCTAGTAAGAGGTATTTCCCATGCTCCTCACAGGGGTTTAGTGTAAATTAACACTGCTTCTGAAATACTTCAAAGGCAGTGAAAATGCACAAAATATCTGAGTCTCTCTCCTTGGTGCTTGTTCCCCAAGCATCTAGACCAGCATTGCCCAGGAGACATACCACGTGAACCATATTAGGAATTTTTAACTTTCTAGTAGTACTATTCAACAGAGTAAAAAGAAACATGAAATAAATTTTGACAACATATATAATATAACCAATTCATAGTAACATTTCATCTAGGTGTTTAAAATCCCTTGTATATGCTAAGTGAAATAAGCCTGTTCCAAAAAATCCAAGCCCAAAGGCCCGATTCTCTTTGATATGCAGATGCTAACAAACAATAAGTGGTGGTGGTGGTGGGATAGAAGTTCATTGGATTAGACAAGGGGAATGAAGAGAAGGGAGACAGGATGGGAATAGGAAAATAGTAGAATGAATAGGACATAAATTGCCTATATTCGTATATGAATACACCACCAATGTAAATCCACATCATGTACAACCCCCAAAATGGGAAGTTATATTCCATGTATGTATAATATGTCCAAATATATTCTACAGTCTTGTATAACCAAAAAGAACAAATAAAACTTTTTTAAAAAGTGAAATTATGTCATCTGGAGGAAAATGGATGGAATTTGAGAACATTGTGTTAAGTGAAATAAACCAAACTCAGAAAGTCAAGGGTCATATGTTTTCTCTAATAAGTGGAAGTTTGAGAAGAAAAAAGAAAAGAAAGAGACAGAGGAGAATTTTATTGAAGGGAAATTAGTAGAGTACAGGAAAGGCACCAGGGGAGGAAGTAGTAAAGGAAAAGGGGAAACACTAGGGAGTGATATTGGCCAAATCATACTGTTATATGCTGTGCATGTTACGTTTATGAAACAATGAATCCCACCATTATGTACAACTATAGTGCACCAATAAAAATAGGGGTAAAAAAAATCCCATGTGTATTTTAGGCTTGCTTTGGCTCTCAGTTTATTCAGTCCAAATTTCAAGTGTTCAGTAGCCACAGGGGACTGGGGACTGCCAACTGGACAGCATAGGTCTAGGTGTTTGGTTCGTAAAAGTCATCCAGAGCTAAGCTACAGAATTAAAATAATTTCTAAATTGTTAAATTTTTGTAATTGGCTGACCTTAGTCCAGGAGTCATGTTATTAGATCTTTCTATGAGGCAAGCAAGCTATTGACATGAAATAATGTTTTTGAATTGTCAAAGCTTATGTAATTATACAATTGGGTAAACTTGGTCCAATGACTTGTTTAGATTTTTTAAAAATAGGAAACATTTTTCCATTGTGATAAAGATAGTGTAAAAATTTAAGATGTCACAATTAATTGGGTAAGGATTTTGATACTCCATTAGTCTACTTTTTGAACAGACCTCTCTCAAATCCAGCAATATGATGTATAATGATGCCAGAATCAGAAAACCAGTTAACAAATCTGTTAAGGTTAGGCTCCATTATTTCCAGCACTCTGTCCTTGGCAGAGTTTGGAGACACAAAACATGGAGCCTGAAGGACTGGTCTATAATCTCCTGATAATTAGCTTTGCAGACATGAAGTTCTTGACCCTGAAGGGCAAAGACTCCCTCCACTGAGAAAGAGTTTCTAGTCTCTTCCTGTGTGAGAATGTTTTGCTTCTACGTAAACAAACTGAAGAGAAGAAAAATGAGGTGCAAATATGCTCTCTTCAGAGTAAACAACCAAGCCAGTTAGGATATGATTTTCGTGGAATGTGATGTGAAGTCCAAAGACAGGAGCACACATGTCAAAGAACAGCCTGTCCTTCTGATGGACATAGCCTGAAGATGGGATGGAATACATTAAGGCATTAAATTCCACAAATCCAACTGTGTGTTTACATTTTTCATAATGTTGTTAGTATATTTAGATTTTTGTTGAATTTTAATTAAAGAAAACCACAGCATACCAAGTATTTGTTTCAAATCACAATGTGATTCTGAGAACTATTAAAGAGATCTGATTTGGTAACATCCTTGATATTACATCACTTTCTAGCATCTCTGATACCTATCTTGCTTTTGGTTTTCCATTTATAATGAGAGAAATCCCATATAATGATTAAGGAATAAAAACTTCCCAGACTACTTGAGTATCTTAGCACGACTATAATGAAGTATGGTTTATTAAAGCTTCTAAACATCCAACTGAGTGGAAATACATCACTTGATATTCCTATCCAGAAGGGCCTCCATCAGCATCATCCTCTGAGCTTTTTGCAGGGATGGTACCGGGTGAGGTGATAGAGGCATCTTTTCACGTGCAAAATTTGAAGAGTCACTAAAATTCTCATATATAATACAAATGGGAAAGATTTTTTATTGCAAAAGTATAGTGTAAAAATTTAAGGTGTCACAATTAATTATGTATAATTTCAATGAAATATTTTAAATTAATGAAAAAACTAAAGGAACTATGATGAACAAAATAAGAAAGTTTTAAATGCAGATAGCATCTGACTCTTCATTAGCACAATTCCTCCTCATTCCTCATTTGGTTCACCCTGGTCCCAGCACGGACCAGCCACCTACCTTGGAAGGAGCAGCCTGCCAGCCTGCTCTGCTCTTCTATGCTGTAAGTGCAACCCAGGCAGGTCCCCATGAGGGAAGGCCTACTGTTGGCCAGAGATGCCAGTGTCTCTGAAATATTAGCATAAGGATTCTCAACAGCAGTCTTACTGACAAGAAAAAAAAAAAAAAAAAAAGTACTTCTCCAAAACATGATGTTAGAGACAATAAAAGATTTTGTACTGTTTCAGATGGTTGTAAAGAAAAGGAAAATGATAACCTAGCTGAAATATTATGCAATTATTTTAAACTAACATCATGCAAAAATCTAATATCTTTTATTGTATTATTTTAGCACAATTGTTCTATAAGATGATATGGGAGAATAAATACTGTTTGATTTAAGGTTACAATAACAAAAATAAACCAGTGTTTGTTACATGAAAAAAAAAAAGAGTGACAGATCGCTTTCCAATTATTTGCCTCTTATGGTGCATCTCTCTCTTAATAGATTTCTGAATTTAGGCAGAGGAAAATGGGTGGTTGCTATTGATTTCTCTAACAATCAAGCACAGGATAGTAGAACTCCTGTGCATTCTCCCAATCATCCTACCAGCCTAGTGTTATGCAAATGAGCTCTTAGTTTTGTGCTTATATAACAGAATACCTGAGACTAGGTCATTGACAACAAAAACAAATTTGCCTCTCACAGTTCTGGAAGCTGGAAAGGCCAAGGTTGAGGGAGTAGCATCTGTGTTGTATCATTCCATAGTGAAAAGCAGAAGGACAATTCCATGCACACATGGGTGCAATCAGAGAAAGAGAGACAGGGAGGGGGAGAGAGAGAGAGAGAGAGAGAGAGAGAGAGAGAGAGAGAGAGAGAGAGAGAGAGAGCACTCCAAAGTACAGGCACAGCTTCTGTCCCTTTTATAACTGTCATAAACCACACTCCGAGATCAGAGCTCTCATAAGTTGAAAGCCTGCTATTAAGCCCCGCCTCTTAACATTGTTGCATTGGGGATTCAGCTTCCAATACATGCTTTTTGGGAGACATTCAAACTATGGCAGCTGGTTTGCACCAGTCACTCTTTCGTATTTGCTCTTGGCATGACAGTGACTGGACCATTCAAACATATACATTCACCTGAAGTATACTAAAAAACATTCTTCAATTCTTTCTTCCTCTTCTTAGGTTTATTTCTATTTCATTTTATAAGATAGATCTTGAAAGAACAATCAAGAATATTTTATTTAGACCCAAAATGAATAACTGATTTACTAATCACACATTCAGTAATCATATCTTTCTTTATCAAAGAGTTTACCTGGTAACAAATAGAATGGGTCAAAATCTGCAGTTTATGATATTCTTGAGTTACCAAAATTGCTTTATATTTTTATTTTGTTACGATTTTCCGTTTCTACTTGATTTCCTTTGACTGGGTATCCATTCCCTGAGATTTTCTTTCTTAAAGAAGGATCAAAGATGTCGTTTGCAGGCAGCCAGGAAGTGGGTGTCACCTCCATCCAAGGTCAGTGTAAGCCTGTGGCCAGCACCATGGGAAGGGCCCTCTGTGCAAGGAAACACGGCCATGCATTTCTCCAAGGCCATGTGACAACCAAGAATCCTCCTGAGCTGGACAAGACTAAATATTCCAGGAATGGCTCTGTGGTTGGCTGTATGTTCCCACAAACTCCTAAGAGATTTTGTTAAGGAACCTGCCTGCCCAAACTCTGCCTGTCTGTGTGAAAACTCTTCCTTGAATCCTTTGCTTTTTTCATTTTCCACACTGAGATTGATGTCAAATAAAACATAACAGGGCAGTTAGCAGTATTGCAAATGGAATGAACTGAAATAGAGCCAACTCATGAATAAAACCTAATATTTAATAGTAGCCTACATAAAACCATCTTTAGTTTTTTTTAAAACAAGCAAGGACAATGTTAGAAAACCTCAAGGAAAAAAAAACCTCACAGACCTGCAGAACTCTAATGAGCGTTGACAATATTAATCTGATCTGTTTTTTGTTTCTAAAGGGACTTACTTTAGAATATATATATATATATATATATATATATATATATATATATATATATATATATTAGTTACTACCTTAGCTTTGGACTGGACTATTTTCCTTTCTTCAGTTAACAGATGGAATTTTCCTGCATGAAAAGATAAAAACAAGGGTCTATCTGGGGCCAAAGTGGGAGTTCATGTTCTGGACTTCAGGAGTAAATCATCACAGATCATTAAATAAATAAACTAAACAAACAAACAAACAAACACAATTAATAAATTGAGAATTGGTTTTCTGTTTTTCTGAAGGAAAAAATTTGTGCTTTTACACATCCATTTCCACTCAAAGGAAAATCCAGACAAGTAGCAGATTACAATTCCCCAACACAGTTGATTGTCTTTCTTCATCTCCATTTTAAAAGTCAAAGATTTTTCCTGGAACTAATTAATTTCTAATCTCGGTCAGGTCATCTTTCTTACTATGAAAGAGTTTCCCCCCAGTATTTCTTTCTGTATTTTGAGGACTAACCAGTATTCCAAATTTCAGTCCTCTTGCTTTTCTTCATCTCCCATTAATGAGGATTATTCTTGAATGGTATTATTTATTAATTACAGTTACACGGAATAAGACCCTTCAAGATCAGGGGAGGTGAATTCTAGTTAGCATAACTAGAAATGCTGCTATAACAAGTTGCAAAACAACCAAGAAAAACAACCGTTTTTATTTTTCAGTGAATAATGATTTGTTATGTTTGTTTCTTTTTAAGCCAAGCCACACTACACAAAGGGGCTGGATAATCAAGCAGAAAAGAGTTCTGGAGAGTTCATGGACAAGGATAGCAAGAGAGTGAGCATTACTGACAATTAAATGAACACATATTGTATAATCCTTTAGATAAAGGGTCAGCAATCTTTTCCTACAAAAACCCAAATAGCAACTATTTTAGGCTTGGTAGGCCATATATAGTCTCTGTAGTAAATTTTTATCTGTTTGTTTTTCTTTTAAAATGTAAAAGCCATTTTAAATTCTTGGACTGTACACAAACAAACCACACATCAGATTGGGCCCACAAAGTGTTGTTTGTCAATCTTTGCTTTATACAATTTATACACAGCTATTAAAATCATCTCTTTAAAAAAAAAAAGATTCAGAAATCAACACTCTGAGTTGTTTAAAAATAACTTCATGGGGTCATGGTTCAAAAATGAGAAAACATATTGATAAAATATAATACAGGGAGTCAAGTTAAAAGGATGGACTTGTCAGTTTTTGTTTTCTTCCTCCATTCCAGAAAAATATTAAGCTTAAGGAAACCATTGCAGTATCTAATTAAAATCATGTAGCAACCTAGGTGTCCCTCAATAGATTAATGGATAAAGAAAATGTGGTATATATACTCAGTGGAATATTACTCAGCTTTAAAGCAGAGTAAAATTATGGAATTTGCTAGTAAATGGCTGGAGTTGGAGAATATCATGCTAAATAAAATAAGCCAATCCCACAAAACCAAATGCTGAATGTTTTCTCTAATATGCAGATGCTAATTCACAATAAGGCGGGGGGCACTAGGGAAGAATAGAGTTACCATAGATTATGTAGAGGGAAGTGATGGGAGGGGAGGGGAGGAGATGTAGGGATAGGAAAGATAGTACAATGAAACAGACGTTATTACTGTATGTCTGGCTGGATATCCATTCCCATGTATGTGTATATGAGACTGCATGACCAATATGATTCTGCAATATGTACACTCAGAAAAATAAGAAGTTATATTCCATCTATGTATGATATACCAAACTACATAAATACATTCTATTGTTATGTATAGCCAATTAAAACAGGTTAATTTTTTTTAAATTAGATAATTTTTCCTTAATTAGAATTTATCTAAATTTATAGAATATATAATAAAAGACAATAGTTACATAATATAGTTTTAGATGACTAATTATTTATTTCCCATAATAGCAGGATAATGTTAATTCTTGGTTTAGTTATATGAAAGGAGGAGGAAGAGAATGAGAAGAAATACACAATACCACTAAATTAACAAGCATGAAGACCAATAATTAAGAACAATTCACCTTAACTCTAAGCTTTTAAAAAGAACAATTGAGGGTAAAAACTTTAGCTCTTTTTCATCAGAAAAAGGTAATCAAACAGACTATTTATTTCTTTAATACATGTCTTCTAAAAGCTCAACAGTGTCAAGAGTGGTCTTTCCAGGTGGGAGGTGTAGAGGACACCCTGGGGAATTCAGAACTGCCCAACCATCTGCCTCCACGATTTCTTCATATTACCTTAATGTTAGTGGAGATAGTTTTAAACTGTGATTGCTTTAATTTTGTTGTTGTTCTTTTTAGATATACAAGACAGTAGAGAGTATTTTGACATTTTATACATACCAGGAGTATAACTATTCTAATTAGGGTCCCATTCTTGTGGTTGTACATGATGTGAAGATTCACTGTGGTGTATCCATATATGAACATAAGAAAGTTATGTTCCATTCAATCCACTGTCTTTCCTATTCCTATTCCCCTTCCCTTACCTTCATTCCCTTTGTCTAATACTTTGAACTTTGATTCTCTCATCCACACACACACACACACACACACATACACACACTTGTTGTATGTCAGCATCTGCCTATCAGAAAGAACATTTGGACTTTGATTTTTTGAGGGATTCCCTTATATCACTTAGCATGATAGTCTCCAGATTCATCCATGTACTGGCAAAAGTCATAAAGTCATTCTTCTGTATGGTTGTGTAATATTCTATTGTGTATATATAACACATTTTCTTTATTCATTCATCTGTTGAAGGTCACCTAGATTGGTTCCATAGCTTAGCTATTGTGGAATTGAGCTGCTATAAAGATTGGTATAAAGTGTGCTTGTTCTAAACACCAAATTCCTTTAAAGACTTTATGTGATTTTGAATTCTCCCCTATAACATATCCCATCAGTTTCTTATGAGACAATGAACAACTGATTAAATTTCCATTAGTAGTAGTGAAATTCGCCATAGTAGCCCATGTCTACCTCTGTGTTTCATTCACTCTCAATACCACAGACCTCTGGGTTGTACCTTTTCCACATTCACTTGCAGGAAGCCAACTGAAAGCAGCTGAAGGACTTCCCTTGTCAAAGTGTACCTCTCTGCCCTGAGACTGAGACTCCCTTTACAGACTCCCAACTCTCAGCTATGGCTTCCAACTAGGATAAAAGGGAGGACAGAATTCAGACCATGGGAATAGGAGAAATACTTCATCTAGTTATACATAATGAAATATGCTGAAGACAGATGGGTGTCAATTAGAGACTATTTTAACTATACCAGAAAACTACTATCAAAAAAAGCAGATATTTGAAATCCTTGGGCAAAATTATTTTTATAACACAGATTTTCATCTGACCACTTTGCTTATAACACTGAATTACCACATAGATTATACTATAACAATGTGGGAGATGCTATATTATCCCCATTTTACACCTGAGAAAACGGAGCCTCAGAAAGGGTGAGTAAATAACTTGCCTACAGTACCAGGGTCAGGGATGAATAGAAACCCAGGTTGTTTGACTCCACAACCTACCTTCTTTAACCAAGTGCTCTCAAGGATGTTATTTGAACACAAAGTTACATTTAAATATATATATATATTTTTTTCTTTTTTTTTTTTGAGTATCTTAGTAACTTCTTCCTATTATACTGCTCTATGCTGAAATCAGCAACATCTTTCTTTAATAATCCCATCAATGATTACAATTATAGTGCCAGCTGAAATATTAAGTTTTAAAGAGTGAAGGAAATGAGTACTTCCAGCCCTAAACTTCCTATGCCTGCTAGAAACTGAAGCACTACTATATTAGCTTTTACTTAATAGCAGATTGTCTGGGGCCAGCAGAGGCCCTAGTGGTCCTGCCAACCACCTCCTGTGCTTCCATTTGTTAATGTTCACCTGCTCCCCTCATTAGTATGCACACAGACAGTGATTTCAGCTCATTCCCAAAGCCTTGTCTTGACATGAAGTCATCTTTTCCCTCCGTGTACTTCTTTGCATAGCCATTGAAAGATTCTTTATCTGAATTCTGAAATGTGGCAATATAAATATTCCTGAGAAATTGAATTTTTCTATCCCTGGCAACAGAAACAGAAGGGAAAAAAATGCCTGGTGAAATGACAGTGCAGCCATGAATCACTGTGATCTGCTATTTAATCCTGTGTCTCACCAGGAGGTCCTGCCCTGGCCTAGTTCATCGCTCCCACCAACACTGGAAAGCATATGACTTGCTTGGACTGGGGCTATAGAGAAGTGTTGGACTATCATGTTTCATGCTAGCCTGATTTTTTTTTTTCTTTATTATATTTAAGTCTCAGACTCTGAGTTGCCCTCATCACTTAGTTCAGCAGTCATTTTTTTGCTGCATAAGCATGATAAAATTAACATATTGCCCCATTGTGATCTTCCTAGCTTTCTTAACAGAAAATTCACTCTGCAACCACCAGAATAGAGCAAAAAGGCAACTTGAGCTTCCTGCTTCTGCTTGCTTTGTGTACGCGAGCTTTCCAGTCAAAAGTTCAAGAAGTCAGAGGTGAAGGTCCAACTGGAATACTTTGGTTCTGGTGTGTAGATACCAAGCACATGAGAAAGGTTTGAACAAGAGAATGTGTAATTTTTAAGCTTTGAGAGAAATATTTTTATTGATCCTTTTTAATAGTATGAAAACCTGGTGTCAGGAGGATTATGTCTATCTTGGATTGGGTGCCTATTCTCCTTGGTATAGTCATGAAAAACAACACTATTAAAATATCTGATTCTTTAGTTTCAAAGCATGGTTCACAAAAGCACGTAAAGGTTTGCAATCCCAGTCACTTATTTATTACTGAGAAGTGAGAGAGAACACTTGGGATAATTGTTTACATAAACGAAGAAAATTCTTATTATAATTACCTATACTTATCAAAACATCATGTGGTGTGGGCCTGATTTTATGGGTGAGTTTCTCCATTTCTGTATTTCATTTTGTATGAGGCTAGGAGAAATTTCCATCCCAACCCTTTAACTACTATCCCTATCTTATCCATTTAAAATATGCCTTGTACAGTATCCTTACTCCATTTTTATAATATATTTTTAAAGAGTGTTTATGTAACATTTTACATTTGAATGACAAACTAAATGTTGTGGGATTAATTGTATTTCCCAGAAAGTCTTATAGAAGGTCCTAACCTCCCCCCACCCATTTCCAAATTTGACCTTAAAAAGAGTAACTAAGCTAAACTGGAGTCATTAGGATAGATACTAATTCAATATGACTGTTCCTTATCAGAAGAGATCAGGACACAGACTAGACAGAGGGATGACCAGCGAGGACACAGTTGAGAAGGTGACCAAGTCAAAGAGAGAGGCCTTGGAAGAAACCACACTGAGAACAACTTGGTTTTGGACTTGTAGCTTCAGGACTATGAGAAAACAAATTTCGGTTGTTTAAGCTAAACAGTCTTTAGTATTTTGTTATGGTAGCCCTAGCAAACTAATATATTACATAAATTACATTTTCAATTTAGAGAAGCAACACAGACATGTACATAGCAATTAGGGGATCCAAAAAGTAGGAGATTTAAAATAAAGATTCTAGTCAAGTTATTTACTTCCTACTGGTAAATTGCAACCATTATAAAATAGAGGCATCAAAATCATGTTGTGAGGATTAATGAGATCACATTGGTTAAGTGCTCCTTTGGAGATAAATTCCATAATTTTACCACCTAGGTACACGATAAAAAAAAAAAAAAAGATCCAGTTTGCTTTGATGCATGCTATATAAAGTGAGCTATCAGTAGCCTTCATTAATCTTCTTTCTTTTATCTCTTTACTAACTAATGTTGCTAAAGGGGAGAATGTTGTAAACCAAGGTTAAATATAAGAGAAACTAAAAAAGACAAATAAGAAATTGGTTCCTTTTATTTTTACTTAATGTGTCAATACCTTAACTTTAGGGTCAAATTTTGACAAATTCATTTATCAGTCTATAGAACAAAGCCAAATAAGGTGGGGGGAGGGGTGAAATTGGAAGACCAAATTTGATTCACATGTTAATCCTACCGTTGTAGATCTCTTTGAACTTCAATTTCTGCATCTGCAAAAATGCAAAGACAAATGTCCTCCTATTAATTGCAATCTAAGCAATTTAGACCCACACTCCTATTGAAAATAAGCAAATGACTTACGCAAAATATTTAAAGTAATGATAACAGTAGTGTTTTTTAAGTATCAAAGAAATAACAAAATACTAAGTAAGTATTGAATCAAAATCTAGAGAACAAGATTCCAGAAAAATAAGGCCAGGGCTAAAAGGCACTTTTGCTTTGAAGTTACCAGCTGATTTAGGAAATACAAAATTGTGGCAAAACTGAGCTGAGGGTTTTTTGTTTGTTTGTTTGTTTTTTTGGTGTTGTTTGTTTTTGTTTTTAAATATTTTTTTTAGTTGTAGTTGGACACAATACCTTTTTTTATTTTTATTTATTTTTATGTGGTGCTGACGATCGTCTCTCACATGCTAGGCAAGCGCTCTACTGCTAAGCCACAACCCCAGCCCAAGTTTTGTTTTTTGCTGTTGGTGTTTTATTGTTTATTTGTTTGGCAGACTTACAGACTGAAAAGTGAAAAAACAAATATCAGGGTCTACCAAAGTTGAAGACTCTGACCAACCTTTGTGTCTATTAGTCAAAACATAATAAAATACCCTCTACTGAATGGCTTTCACTCCAGAAATTAATTTTCTCATAGGTCTGGAGGCTATAAGTTCAAAATCCAGGTTTAATCAGTGTTCGGTTCCTGCTGAGACCCTCTTCCTGGCTGGTAAACAGCAGCCTTCTTGCTGTGTCCTTATATGGCTGAGCAAGTGAGCGCAAACTGTCCAACATCTTTTCCTATAGGTATACCAGTCCTACCAATGGGTACCCTATCCTTATGATCTTATTTGACCTTAGTTATCTCCTTACTCCTAATACAGTAACATCAGGATTTAGGGCTTCGACATATGAAGTTCAGGGAGATATTATTCAGTTTATAACAACCATTCTAACTTGGGACCTCATAACCTCAGGGCAAGGGAGCCAGGAAGTTCCTTCACTCTGCCAGAGAATGGTGGCGTTCTGGGTGTAACAGAAAACCTCAGGCTTCAAACTAGGACCAAGAGATTCTCTAAGGCTCCTGAAACCACTATGTATCTCACAGAATGGTAGCTACACAATTATTTAATCACAATGTAAACTTTCATGTTTAATTTACTGTTTCATATGCATGTTATGTTTCATTTCACTTATAAAAGATTTTAATATAATAATAATAATAATAATAATAATAATAACTGTCTTTCAGGTTCACATTGATATCAAAGATTCAACATACCGCCTAGTATTTTCTCAGTCTTACTGTCCTTTCATTTACCTCCACTTCTTCTCTCAGTTTAACATTGCTTCTTCTCTGTTTCCTCCCTTGTCCCTGCAACATTCGTTTACAATCTCCTGTCTTCATTGAGCTGTTTTACTAAGACATGATGAACGCTGTCAAGTTGAGTCACGTCATGTGGGAAGTACTGTAAGGAAGGGGCTAAGTGCATCCAGACTACCTGAGGACCTATGTTAAAAATTTTTTTCTCAAAACAGTAAATCTGAAGGTTAGTCCTTTGTATTTGTGAATCCATCTATTCTAAAAGGTGTTGAGAAAATGGCATGGGGACTAAAACTAGTCAGATGCTGGAGTGAGGAGGAAAAAAAAAAAGTATGAGACAAATTTCTGCCCCTCGGGAGGTTCATTTCATATGTAGCTGAAGAAAATAAAATATTTTAAGCAATTAGAGAAACAACAGGGTTTCAAAGACAGCTGCATAAAGGAAATATAATTCTAAATGAAGAGTAAAGAACAGGTGACTTTAGAATGCAGGGAAAGGACAGGAACTTATAATACGCCCAGAAGAAGAATCTGATACAGATGATGGCAAAGGAGGAAGCACTGGTTGGAGAATAGCATTAGGTTCATCTATTGAGTGTCTACTGTATACTGTACTGTGCTGTACATCTTAGAGGTATAGCATCTCTACACATCTATATACATCTCCATTTTGTGTGTCTTAAAAAGCCACATTGAGGGTTATTGCTAACATTTTACAGTTAATGAATTAAGACTTAAAATGGTCCTACACCAAACCTACATGTAGTGAAATTAGAATCTGAAGTTAGAATTTGGTGGGACATCAAAGCTTGTTTTCTGAACCATTACCCAAGACCACATTTCACCAGGGTTATATTATGGGAGCTATCTCAAGAAGGCAGAGACGGGCTCAGGCAATCAGCAAACAGGAACCAAGCATTATAAGGGTTTTTGAAGAAGGAAGTGAAATGCTAAAAGCAGTTTTTAGAGCAATTTTTCTGATCTTGACAGGAGGAAAAAAAAAATAGAAAATTGCAGATTCTATCCAGGGTATGATGTTTGGGTTTTGAACTCGGGGGATGGCCATGAGAACAGAGAACAATGGTTGAATCTAAAAACAACTTTACAAGAAGAAAAGAAAGATATGTTGACATCAGCTAGATAAATGAAGGAGAAAGAGAAGTCAAAGAAAATCTGAGAGATGGGGAAAAAAAAATGTAACATCGATAAGAAGACAATAGATAGATGGGAAGAAAGGGAGTTCAGGTTTCATGTGCTCACTTGGAGGTGACAGCAGGAAATCCAAGGACATGTTTGTCATAAACGTTGGGAAACCCAAGGATAAAAGACCACAGCAGGATCCGTGGGATGCAAAAGGAACTGTGAAGCATCAAGGTGTCAGTAAGATAAATGCTGGTATTTTACAAATACTCAGAAGCTGTTTATAGGAAAGATACATCAAAAGTACAAAATGATAAATAATGAGAGAATTTCTCCCAGCTGCCACTCTGCCTGTATTCCTCTTTATTTCATACTTTCCCCTCAGTGTACTCTAACTGCTGGGCATAGAAACTGTGATCCTACCCCAGCTTCTTAATTTCTGCCCAGGTCTGCTTGCTTAGATATATTTGTGCTTTTAATCCTAGCCTACCTCTGTGTCATCTCAAATAATAAGGATAATAAATGGCTGAAGTCTATCCATGCGGCACTGATTGGTGTGATATACCTCTATACCATGTTATTTCAAGGTAAACATGAGATTAAACTCAATTACGCTGAAGATTAAATTCTGTCAAGTCAGACTTTCTAATGAAGCTAACCTTTCACCCTTCTCTATGTGGCCTTTCTTATATTACTTTGGGTAAAAGCTGAAATTATTATTTTTAAAAAAAAAAAAAAAAAAGGAAAAGAAAACTTCAAAATCCAGGGGCTCAACAACATGGAATTATATTTTTTTACTCACATCATAGTACAAAAAGAAGAATTAAGGTCCAGCAGATAACATCCTTAACTGATGGTTCCCATCTAAGAGACAAAGGCAGCTGGCTCCCCTTTCAGGGAGGGGAGAACAGAGAATGGAGGAATCGGTTTCCTTTTTATAAAATGGACTCAACGTATATACATCACTTCTGCTCGTATCTCATTGGTCAGGATTTAGTCACATGATTCTGGGCTAGCTCAATAAGAATTTCTTCTCCAGGTGTCAAACTAATTTTTTTTTTCTCTCTCTCTCTCTTTATTTTTTTACACTGGGGATTAAACTCAGGAAGACCTTACCACTAAAATTCATACTCAACCCCTTTCATATTTTAATTTTGAGATGGGCTATCCCTAACTTGTTGAGTCTGGCCTCAAACTTGCCATCCTCTACCCTCAGCCTCAGAAGTTGCTGGAATTGCAAGTGTGTGCCACCATTCCCAGCCTCAAAGTCATTTTTAAGGGCTGGGGATATAGTTCAATTGGATGTGTGCTTGCTTTGCATGCATAAGGCCCTGGGTTCAATCCCCAGCACCATTAAAAAAAAAAAGTCATTTTTAAAGTGAAAATATCATTTCATGCTTTCATTTTCATGTGTAGCCTATTACTATTTAAAAACAGGGTGACTTTTTTGGAAATTGTCAGAACATACATCTGAGCTGCTTCTTTCCATCCCCCACTTTATAGGGAATACCTTAATTATGAGAAATAAATTTGGAAATATTCTAACAGTGTTTATTATCAAGAGAGAATATGTTACCCTTTCTAAGAAATCAAATATAGCCAGTGAAACTCACTAACTCCTTTGCAAATAATGAAGCTAGTGAAACTCACTAGCTCCCTTGCAAATAATGAAGAGTTCTCTTTAAATCCTAATTTACACCCATCTTCTCAGCTAAACTATCTCCCCTTCCTGAGAGGGTGTGAACTTTGTAGAACACTGTGACAAATGTGAATTAATAATTACATTGATTCAAAGGGTGAAAGAGAGGATATTTCAGTGACTTTTCCCCTCAAAAATGTAATCTTGACAAATGGAAAAATGCTGTCTCATTAGCTAATAAGCTTATCAGGACTGGAATTACACATACAGACAGAAATGAGCTGAAATTATGCCTGATGCTCTTGGAAACAGCTTTTTTTAAATAATAAAAATAGAGAAAAGAAAAAATAAATAAAGCAAATTCCAAAAGTCAACAGAACTAAAAAAAGAAAAAGAAAGAAAGAAAAAAAAACTTAGATATTGAATTCTAGCCACTAATTCTAATAATTTTTATGGGGTTTTTTGTTTTGTTTGTTTATTGTTTTGTTTTGGTGGTGGTCCTGGGGATTAAATTCAGGACCTTGCAAATGCTAGGCAAGTGCTCTACCACTCAGCTATACCCCCAGCCCTCTAGCCACTAACTCTATGGTCTCAATTACTGAAATCTAAGTAAACATGGCTAACACTTTGACTCTGTGGGGCAGGGTCTCTGGTTAATTCAAGCATTGTTAGTTAATAACAGGCCAGGAAATTCAACAGGGTTTTCTGATTTTATCTTCTCATTTTGTGTTATTACTACTTGGAACTTTTATTCTATTCTAGATATGTTAGATAATATAATCAATAATTTGACTATAGATGGTTTTCAAAATATTTAGGTGATGATTTTTTTTTTCTTCTCTTTTTTTTTAAAGAACAGTGCCATAGTTTCGCACATATTCTGCCATTTTCATGTAAAAGTTTCCAGTGAGGGAATCTTTTTCGTGAAATGCCCTTGTTTGAGACACAGATCATTTTCATTTCTGATGATCTGAATGTGGAAGTAAGTCCAATTTATCTACTTGTTAATAATATTACCAGACTCTGTTTAAAATGCCTTATGCCAGTGTTTATGCAGGATGACCTCATTACCTGAATTTAAAAAATCTGAGCTTTAGCACAGTGTGACTTCATCGTGGCTTAAGAGAATTTATTTGTAGGTTATTAGTACTGTCCATGAAGAATTACTTGTATTTAAGTAGAAAACTCAAATATTGGTGTACTTTTAATGTATTTGTAAGAGTAAAGCTTCTCTGTACTTTATAAGAGGTCTCTTCTTTTTATAGAAATAACTTTAAACCATGCTAACTTTTTATGATTATCTAGTGATTTTCTACTGAGAATTATAGGAGACTAACACAGGCCAGATTATAATGAAATGTAGACATTAGATTACATACCACTTAAATAGTGTTTCAATTTCTATTGTTTTAATTTGCACAGAACTTCATGCCAAAACATATCCAAGAAAATATTAGGGTTTCAGATATTGCTTTACATTAATTCTATCAAACAATATTTAGATGAAAAAATACTGTTTTGCAAGTTCTCATCCCTGAAGAATCATGAATAATCACTTGTATTCGGGAGGGAGAATCCATGGAAACAATCCTGCCTACAAGAATGCAATGTGTTATTTTTTCGACAATTCATATTCTAGGTGTCTGATCAAACCAGCAATTAAACTATCTAAGCACTACAGAGATTAAATCAGATTAAAATCAAATTATGGCACCTGGTCAAATACTTCCCCAAATAAAAACAAAAAGAAATCAGTAATCCTTTTTTGAAGATGCTTCAATCATAAGATAATTAGCATTTAACAAGTCCCAGCTCAAAAGAGGCAGCTCCTGTTCTAGTGCATCCGTGGTCCTTACAGTGAACTTCCATTAACCTGTGCCTTCTTGCTTTCTTCATTACTTCAGGTGTATACATATATATGTGCAATCACACATACAGCATCTGTTTTGAAGTTTATCCCTACATGATACCCTATTACCATAAAATTTTCTAACCTCTTATATGGTAGGGACAATGTCTCTCCTATTTACCTGACATCCTCAGTGCTTGGCACAAAACAGATGTTCCAAAAATATTTTTTAAATGAGTTACTGGATTAACAAATGAGTACCAAGATTGTCACCCCACGCACTACAGAAAGGACTTTTGTCAAGATCACAAAACCTCCATTGCTAAATCTGGCTGTCATTTTCCAGTTCTCATCTTATTTGATCCATTCACCAATTTGACAGGTTAGTCATTGTCTCCTCTTCAATGGTGTTTCTCCTACCTCTCTGGTCACTCTTTCTCAGTCTCTTTTGATGGTTTCTCTTCTCCCTGAGCTTCCACTGTCAGACAGTCTCAGGATTCAAGTGGAGTGTTTTTCTAAGTTCTTCTATGATCCCCTCAATTTCATGACTTTAAATCACTTCAAAAACTTCTAATCAACCTTAGCATGTATGAAATTGAATTTCTGCTTCCCCACTTTTCCACACACCCCCTTCATGTCCAAACATGTTGTATTTGCATTGGTTCCCACATTAGTTGATGGATCTTCTATGCTCCAGGTTAAGTTACCCACTATTTTTATTGCCAGCACTATTGCAGCTACCACCAGAAGGAGAAAAAATAACTTCTGCCTCCAAATTCCACTGATCTACAAGGCTTTCCATTGTCAGGTTCTATTTGGGAATCTGTCAGCAAGGAAATATGTGAATAGTAGTTTGCAATTTTTCAGCCCCTTGATACAGAGGAGAGTTTAGAAGACAGAGAATAGAGCCAATCACTCTTAGACATTAACTGCCACTTATCTCCTAATTGGCCTCCCTGTTTCTGCCTTTACCCCTAATCTGTTCTCAGGAGTGTGCTCAGAAACATTTTCTAAAATGCAAACCAGATTCTGTCATTCACCTGCTAAAATAAAATAAACTTCACTTGCTCTCTCTATATATTAATTAAAACATGCTCACTTTAATAATATTACCTGTACATTTTAATTTTACAATTAATTTTCATGTATGCTAGCTCATTTCATTTCTTTAATCTCTCTTGACCTCTAATCTGATGTTTTTCTTATATTTGTACAATACTACAATAGTTTCCCTTATCCAAGGTTTTGCTTTCTGTGGTTTCAATGAACCAGGGTCAAATACTATCCAAATATATTAAAAAGAAAATTTCAGAAATAAACTAGAAACCAGTAAGTTTTAAAATGCTTGGTGAAGTTGTATACTATCCTGCTCTTTCTTACCCAGGCAATGATTCATTCTCTTCATCCAGTGTATCCATGCTGTACACACTACCTGTCTATTAGTCATTTAGTAGACAAGTTAGTTACCAGATCAACTGTAGGAGTATCAAAGTGTATATGTTCATGTAACCATTATTTTACTTAATAGTGGCCCCAAAGTACAAGAGTAGTAAGTAATGCTGGAAAGTTTGATATATCAAAAGGAAGCCATAAATGCTTTCTTTAAGTGAAAAGGTGAAAGTTCACTACTTAATAAGGAAAAAAAATCATATACTGATGCTGCTGAGAACTATAGTAGAATAAGATATTTTGAGAGAGAGAACACTTCACATAACTTTCATTATAGTCTATTATTATAATTACTCTATTTTAATGTTACTATTGTTGACCTTTTATTGTGTCTAATATTAAATGAAACATTCCAGAAATAAATTAGAAAATCATAAATTTTAAATTGTATCCAACTCAGAGGGATGCAAGTTTAAATGAAAGGTTATGATTGGTATGTCTGAATAGGAAAAACTATAATATGTATGGGATTTCTGAACAGTGCAAAAGCTTTTTAGTTTCATGCAATCCCATTTGTTTGTTTTTATTTTAATTGCCTGTGCTTTTGGGGTTATATCCAAAAACTCATTACTCATGTTCATGTATTAGAAGAATTCATATTGTTAAAATATCCCTACTACCCAAAGCAATCTACATATTCAATGCAAGCCCTATCAAAATTCCAATAACATTTTCTTCATAAATATAAAACACAACCCTAAAGTTTGTATGGAGCTACAAAGGACTCCAAATAACAAAAACAATTTTCCAACAAAAAGAATAAAGTTAGAGGGATCATACTATGTGAATTCAAAATATACAATAAAGCTATAACAACTGAAACAGAATAAGACTAGAATTAAAACAGACACCTATTCCAATGGAACAGACCAGCGAGTTTAGAAATAAATTCAGCATTTAGTTAATCAATGTTCAACAAAAGTGCTAAAAACACAGAATGATAAAAAAAACAAGACAGTCTCTCTAATAAATGATGCTGGGAAAACTGGATATTCATGTATGGAAGAGTGAAATTGGACTCTTATGGTATACTATTTACAAAAAAAAAACTTAAAATGGATTATACTGAAAACATAAGCTTGAAAACTATAAAACTACTAGAAGAAAACAGGGGAAAATCTTGGTATTGACTTGGATAATGTTATTAATTCTTCTTCAAATATTTTGGTAGAATTCACTTGTGAAGCCAATAGATATTGAGACATTCTTCTGGGGAGTTTTGGATCATTAATTCAATCTTCTTACCTATTATTAATCTAGTAATATTTTCTACTTTATGATTCAGTTATGGTAAGCTGCATTTTTATAGAAATGAATTCATTTATTCTAGGTAATGCACTTTTCTGCCACATGATTCTCCACAGTAATCTGTTTTGTTGTATTTCTGTGCCATCAGCTTCAATGTCTCATCTTTGAGATTAAATTTTATATATTTGAGGCTCCTCTCTTTTTTTCTTAATTCTACATAAAGATTTATAAATTTTGTTTATATTTTTAAATAATGCATTCTGTTTCATTGATCATATATATTTCTACTGTGGTATTCATTATTTCCTCCCTTCTACTGAATCTCTTTGGTTTCTCTTTTTGTAGTTACCAAAAGTATAAAATTAAGCTATTTATTTGGGAACTTTCTCTTTCTTATTGTAGGTGTATGAGTCTATTATTTATTACTAGAATGAAATATCTAATACAGGATAACTTTATAGAGGTTATTTAGCTCACAGTTTGGGATGCTGAAAAGCCCAAGTTGAGCAATCTCATTTGTACGGGCTCTGGTGAAGGTTTAATGGTAAATGAAATCACAACAGCGAAGCATGTGTGGGAAGAAGAGACCACATCCTAAAAGTGGATGCCAAACATTGATTCAGGGGCCAGACTTGCTCTTATAACAACTCACCCTTCTGAAAACTCAGGAGTTCCAGGAGTGTTTCCCTAATCTCAATTTCCTCAGTGACCTAAGGACCCCCCACTAGATTCCACCTCTTAAAGTTCATACCAGTTCCTAACACTGCCACACAAGGGACAATAATCCCAACACATGAACACTTGGAGAATATACTCAAACTATATACAAACCATAGCAGTTGGTTTATCACTACAAACACTCTTTTTTTTTTTTTTTATTGTTGGCTGTTCAAAACATTACATAGTTCTTGATATATCATATTTCACAATTTGATTCAAGTGGGTTATGAGCTCCCATTTTTACCCCATATACAGATTGCAGAATCACATCAGTTACACATCCATTGATTTACATATTGCCATACTAGTGTCTGTTGTATTCTGCTGCCTTTCCTATCCTCTACTATCACCCCTCCCCTCCCCTCCCCTCCCCTCTTCTCTCTCTGCCCCCTCTACTGACATTCGTTTGTCCCCCTTGTATTATTTTTCCCCTTCCCCTCACTTCCTCTTGTATGTACTTTTGTATAACTCTGAGGGTCTCCTTCCGTTTCCATGCATTTTCCCTTCTCTCTCCCTTTCCCTCCCACTTCTCATCCCTGTTTAATGTTAATCTTCTTCTCATGCTCTTCGACCCTACTCTGTTCTTAGTTACTCTCCTTATATCAAAGAAGACATTTGGCATTTGTTTTTTAGGGATTGGCTAGCTTCACTTAGCATAATCTGCTCTAATGCCATCCATTTCCCTGTAAATTCTATGATTTTGTCATTTTTTAATGCAGAGTAATACTCCATTGTGTATAAATGCCACATTTTTTTAATCCATTCATCCATTGAAGGGCATCTAGGTTGGTTCCACAGTCTAGCTATTGTGAATTGTGCTGCTATGAACATCGATGTAGCAGTGTCCCTGTAGCATGCTCTTTTTAGGTCTTTAGGGAATAGACCGAGAAGGGGAATAGCTGGGTCAAATGGTGGCTCCATTGCCAGCTTTCCAAGAAATCTCCATACTGCTTTCCAAATTGGCTGCACCAATTTGCAGTCCCACCAGCAATGTACAAGCAAACACTCTTTTTTAGAAATACTTTTGTTTCATCCCATAAACTTGGAAATGTTGTTTCAATCTTCATTTGTTTCAAATATTTTAAGTTCCTTTTTTATTTCTTTTTGATCCATTGATTGTTCAGGAGTGTGCTACTTAATGTCCATGTATTTGTTCTGTTTTTTAATTTCATATTATTATAATCAGAAAATATATTTGATATAATTTCAGACTGCTTGAATTTGTTAAGATTTGTTTTATGGCTTATGATCAGTCCTGAAGAATGTTCCACATGAACTTAAGAAGTGGGTGTAGTCTGCTGCTGTTGAAAGAAATGCTCTATATATGCCTACAGTGTTGTTCAATTTCATTGTTTTCTTGCTTATTTTCTGCCTGAATGATCAATCCATCATTGAAAGCAGGGTACTAAAGTTTCCTACTATTTTTATAACGCTATTTCTTCCTCAGCTTTTTTAAATATTTTTATTTATTTATTTAGGTGTTCTAACATTGGGTGCATGTATATAATCACAATTGCTATATTCTCTTGATGAATTAACCCTTTTGTCATTATAAAATAACTTTCTTGTCTCTTTTTACACTTAGTAACTTACTTTATTTTTTTCTGATTTAAGAAGAGACATCTCTGCTTTCTTTTGATTATCTTTTAAATGGAATATCATTTTTCATCCTTTCATTTCCAACCTATATGTAGCCTTAAAACTA
Organism: Marmota flaviventris; assembly: GCF_047511675.1. Lineage (NCBI taxonomy): Eukaryota > Metazoa > Chordata > Mammalia > Rodentia > Sciuridae > Marmota > Marmota flaviventris. The sequence continues at coordinate 50,352,603 of NC_092503.1, read as the reverse complement.
AAATGAGTTTCTTGTAGGCAGCAAGTAGTTGGATCTTTATCCATTCATCCATTCTTTGTTGCTTAATGGAATAATTTCAACCATTTACCCTTAATTATTTGCAGGCAAAGACTGTCATTTTGGTGATTGTTTTCTAATTCTTTTATAATTTCTCTGTTTCATTCTTCACCTCTTACAGTCTTTCTTTATGACTTAATGGGTTTAGTAATTACATATATTGATTCCTTCCTCTTTATTTTTGTGTGTATAATATAGATTTTTTTCTTTGTAGGTGCCTTAAGGATTGCATAAAGTATCTTAACAACAGTCTATTTTAAGCTGATAACAACTTAAACTCTACTTTATGGAAATTCAATATTTCAACTTACCCTTCCTCCAAATTTTATGCTACTGATGTCACATTTTAACTTTTATACATACCTATTAACAAATTATTGTAGCTATAATTATTTTTACTTTTAACACTTTTATAAGTTTTGTACTAGAGTTAAATATAACATGCATCACCATTACAGTATTAGACTATTCCAAATTTGACTTTACCCTTACCTTAGAGTGACTTCATACTTTCACATGTATTAATTAGTAGTTCCATTTCAACTTGAAGAACTCCCTTCTAGTATTTCTTATAAGGCACATCTGGTGGAAATGAACTCCCATAGATTTTATTTATCCTGAAAGTGTATCTTTTTCATTTTTAATGGACAGCCTTGCCAGTTACATTATTCTTGGTTGGCAGTTATTTTTTTTTTCCAACTAGTTAGAATATATTATATCACTGTCTTCTGGCTTCAAAGTTCTTCTGAGATATCCACTAATAAGTCTTACAAATTTTCCCTTGTTTGTGACAAGTTGTTTTTCTTTGGGTGCTTTCAAATTCTCATTGTCTTTGATCTTTACTGTATTTTTGGTAAAAACTTATCTGTATTTAATTTATCATGGATCTATGAACTTCATAAACCTGAATGGTCATTTCCCTCTCCAGAATTTAAGAGTTTTCTGTCATCATGTTTTTAAATTATATTTATGCCACTTTCTTTTTCTGGAATACCCATAATGCTTATATTGGTTTGCTTGATGATATCCCATAATTCAACAAGCTTTCTTTAATCTTCTGAATTATTTTTTCTTTTTGTTCCACTAACAATCTCAAAAGAACTCTCTGAACTCATTAATGATGCTATTTTCTGATTGATCAAGTCTGCTCTGGAAGATCTCTCTGAACTTTTTCATTTTAGTCATTGTGTTCTTTAGTTCCATAATTCTTTTTAGGTACTTTTTTGTGATTTTTGTTTCTTTATGGAAGTTTTCAGTTTTATGCATGTATTTTTTTTTAAAAGAAAATGTCTTTATTTCAAATAGTAACACTTTCATCAATTTCAATGTATATTCTTATCATCAGGAAGTATGTGGATTCACCCCAACACATCCTTTACCCACTTCAGCACTCAAGTCTCTCTGACACCCTCCAGATGCCATTTTCCTAATCTTCCTAAAATAGGTCTTGATTATGTAATGATTGTTGGGCTCCACTGTACATTAGCTTTTCTAAATGTTCATAATTACCATATATTATTGAAAATAGTTTTTGATTATAATCTCATCCCAAGGTTTTCTGGGGTAGTGTCTTGTTTTTCATCTTTCTCTTCTTGAGTAAGCTGTTCAAATTGTTTGAATTTGCATCCATGATTTTCCATTGAGTTCAAGTGTGACCTTGGGCAGTCTATATGGTGAACTCTGATCATGTTACCTATAAAATATAGGCAGTCATAGTACCTGAATTCTAGAGCTATTATGAGTGAAAGAAGATGAAGTACCTAATACAGAAGTGTTTTTGACATATAATGACCTCTAGAAATATTGGCCATTATTTTTTAATTATGCAGTTCCTCAGATATATGACTTGGGAGATTTATTTCAGTTCTTTTAATAATGACTACCTCTGTTGTTGCCTCAAAAAAAGAAAAAAATAATAAAGCAATGAGTTAATTCTGGAAGAACACCTCTAGTCACATTAACATATCTTTTTTGGTTTATAGAAAACATTAAACTGCATAAAATTTACAAAGAAAAATGACCATATTTGAAAACAGCTACAAGAATCAAAGTAGAACACAGGATTGTAATGAGCAGAGTCACAGAACATACTAAAGAGGTATGTATAGTCAGTCCCACTGGAACTTGTAGAGTCACATTCTTATATATTGATTTATACTTCATGTTGTTCCACTGGCATATATCCTTACTCATCAAAGCACAAGGAGCTGCCACTTGTGACTGAGCCCAGCACCTCAAAATCGGGAACTCTTGGTCACAATACATCAATAAATCTGGGTTGTTGACTATAACAAATGTTTCTTCATCTTTACTATGTGGCCGGTGATAACGATAGTGCACAGGCAAAAAGGCTTGGAAACAATCAATGCACTGTGCATCTTGTCTGGCGTAAATGAGAATTTCAGATTCCTTGGACAAATAGTTTGGGGCTTCTATATTAAAGTTTTCTGAAATCATCACTGCCTCTGTTATGTTTCTCTCTCGTAATGAAGCCAACTCATAAGGATCCACAAAAAGTCCTGTTGGGATATAGTGTTTAATTAAGAGTCTGCAGGTCTGTAAGTCCTCAATGCTTTCTCCAAATTTCACTTTTATTAAAAGGTCTCTGTGGAAACCATCTTTCAAAACTTCTTGCCTTAAAATAATTTCAGAACAAGTGGCCCTTATGCCAGCACCGAAGGGGGCGTCAGAGGAGTTGGCGGCAAGCGTTTGGGTGAGCCCAGCCGCCCCGAGGAGCAGCCAGGCCACGACCCCATGCATGTATTATTTTCTCTGTGTTCTCTTAGAGCTCATTGAATTTCTTCAAGAAGATTATTTTAAATTTATTTTCAGGCAATTTGTAAATCTTTATTTTTTTAGAGTCAATTCATGATGCTTTATTTGTTCTTTTGGTGGCATCATGTTCCCCTGATTATTCATGAATCTTGTGGCCATGAATTTGTTTCTGTGCATTTGAAGAAGTAGATGTTTATTCTAGTCTTTTAAAATTGGCTTCAACAGGAAAGGTCCCTCACTGGTCAGCTTGCCCAGAGATTCTGTACAGGTTATCTGGCATGGTAGAGTCTTCAGGAGGCCATGATGCTGGAATACTTAGGCAGGTGGCTTATGTCAGCACTTGGGTGACCTGGGGCTTGGATCTACAGAAGGTAGCCTAGAACCTGGATCTAGAGGGTTGGGCTTAGATTCTGGGTCCTAGAAGGCTGATTGTGTACTAAGATCCATTGAGATGGACCTAGAGACTGAGCCTGTGGATCAGGCCTGGAGATTGTATCCATGAAGGACAACCTAGTGATAGCATTTGACTTCAAAGTGGCTGACCTGGCTGCTGGGTCTACAGCCTCAATCTATAGCGGTGGGCTTGACTTTTAGGTCCATGAGGTCAGGCTGGTACCAGGATATACCATGGAAGGCCTGAACTCTGTTGATTGAAGTGTATCTGTACATCAGATTAACTGCAGTCAAGGGCTACAGGAACTATCCTGGCGACTGGGGCCTTTCTGTTTTGTTTGCATATATCCCTCACTACCTTCTACACAGAAAATTTTACATGTTTCTTTTAAAATGTTATCTCTTCCTGCATAAAAATAAACACCACAAAAATAATCTTTGTTCATTGAGATTTTAGGGATCTAGACTGGTGTTTTAGCAGTTATAAAGCCATTTCCCACATTCTTAACTTAATGGACATCAGGAAAAAAAAAACAACCAGTAATCAGGAAATTGGTTTGTGTAAGCAATATATGTAACAACTCAGGTAACTTTTTTCTTGTCTTTTCTAATGAGTAGATTCCCAAGAGGAAAACAAAACAAAACAAAAACAGGATTGGCACTATAATACAATACTAGAGAGATTGCAAAATGCTAGAAACATATATGTTACCAAAGATCTTTTTCATCTATAAATTTTAAAAAAAGTACAATTCAACTGGCTTAATCCAACAGTCAATTTATTCAGTACCTGAACTGGCTAATCCAGGAGTTGTTCTGACACATAATTAGATTCAGAGTATCATCAGATGTATAACAGATACATCAAGTGTCTTTTCTGCACATGACTTTATTTTCTGTGATAACTTAATTCTCAAGTAAGATCTTCTCAACTACTGCCAAATCTAGCCCCATTTTTTGTTCCCTGCATAAGCATCATAGTGGAGAAAGTGACTCTTTCCCTGTGGTTCAAAACAAAGTGGCCAGTATGACCTTTGCTGGCTTGGATGAGTCCCCATTCCCACTGACCCTATCACTCAATCTTCAAACATCCTCATTTGAGTCACACCCGGTTCCTCAAGCCATGGGGCTGGAGAAAACCCCACAAGAACCAGGTAACAGTGAACCATAACCAGCTTCACAGTGAAAACCCAAGGGCTTTTACCAAAAGAAGGAAAAAGTGGCTCTGGATAGGCATTTCCACTAATGTCTACTAGATTGTAAAACATCCAGGGTTCTGAGGAAATTTTAAAAATATATTAAAAGTAAAATAATAAGAGATAAGACTGGAAATTTAGGATGAAATCTGATTACAAAGAGCTTTGTTTTTAATTGAGAAAAGCACTTGATGAGGTCTCAGGAGACCTGAGTTCTATTTCCAAGTCTTCCCAGAATTGTCCATGTGATCTTGCCAAGGAACTTAATATCTCTATAAATGTTTCCTCAACTCTAAAAATGATAAATTATACTAAAGTAATCTCCATGTTTTCTACCAACCACCAGCTGAAAATTCCAAGTGGGTCAAACTAGATGCTTCAGCCAGTGAGTGTCCACCCATAACACACATATTTATCATCACATGAGGGAAGCAAGAGGGAAACACCTGCTCCCTTCTCTCTTGCCACCAGCAGGGACATTGTTTACTATCTTGTCCCTAGTACTGGAGAACATTATGATGGATGTCAAAATGAATTCCAGGCAGAGAATTTGGTTCTTGTCAGCACTTTTCCCAAGCCTGGCTATGCTTCAACATTAACTAAAGAGCTCATAAAAAGTACATTCTCAGGCCCCTTTCTATTGAATTGAATTGGGTTAATGAATTTGTATTTTTATAATTCCCCTTGTCTTTAGTTCATCGTATTCTCTAGTTTTGAATGTGGCAATCTTTTCAGGTCAATATTATTTAATACTACTAAAAAAAAAAAAAAAACCTTATATATTTATGTTCCGAGAGAGCTTGTTTCAGATATATGCACCCACAAGTCATAGTATATATTGTTTGACACTAAAATATGGGAGGAAAAATAAATGTTCACTAATATATCTGAGTGTTTTATGCAGAGGAGATGTGTTTCACTTGATAAGAATTATGATTTTGTTCATAATATATACGAGATACATCCTCTTTATTCTGCTAGTTTCAGAGTACTAGTCATAACTTTGCAATTTCCACAAAACAACCAAGTCACAATAAAAATGAGAGAGCTTTTCACATATCTTTATCACTTTGTTTTTTCCAATGCACTTTAGAATCTTAAAAGAAAAAAATGATGATGGTAAATAACTCAATATCAGTTATATATGTATAGGACATATCAAGTGCATCTAATTCCTTCTGTGATACATTTTTATAGGTCTCTGCATGATATTTGATCAAGTCCTTAAGTTTATGCATCATTTTTCAGCTATAGACTGAGTTTTCAAAATATTTTTCCAAGATCAGTTTAGCCAGTGTTTTAATTGTTATGAACCCATTCATTTAGATGTGTTCAACTTAGCCACACACAAAGCCTGGTTTCTGAGGAAATGAAATCTCAACTGCAGACATGTTTACCTGAAATAGTTTTGTCATTCTGACTTCTCCTCTGTGTGAACATGTGCTCTACATTTTTCAGAAAATAGGCAACTTCAGCATGATGCATGTTCCTGAGCACCATAGGAAGGGACTTCAGAGAAAGCTGAGTAGTACATACAATAGTTCTTTTACCCAAATCTAAGAAAATAAACAATAGTTCTACACACACACACACACAAACACATAATACACACAATACTATTGGGATTAACAAAGAAGTACCCCTAGAAGAATTTAAACAAATGATTATTTCAGAAACAATAGGAATGGTTTTCAAACATCAAATAAATTCTAACTTTGCTATAAGAAAAAAAAAACTTGAAGAAATATATTTCTTCTTTACATTATAACATAAGGAGGGATGTTTTATTGTTAGTAGGGTACATTTCTTACAAAAGATGTTTTTAAATAGAATTAATATTTCAAATCACTAAATTGCCCTTTCATTAATTTTATCAAAGGTTTATTAATTAGCTACTGCTATGTGATAGAGGAATTTACTCAGGAGATTTCTGGTGTCTTCTCTAAAGACCAAAATCAACACTAACCAGGTTTTTTTAAGTAGTTTTCCAGAGGTCATGAAGTTGTCACAGAGCTCAAAATCCAAGGAATCAGAATCACCTTAAGCTTATCTTGGCCAAATACATCTCCATCAGGATTTATACAGATATGTAGTTCTTCCCTTATTCATATAGTGCTTCCTCATTCATCTGGCACCCTCCTTGTGCCAGCACTGCACTCTGCTTAACTCTGGAGACCGAGAGGCAAACTAGACTCACCCCGACCTATGGGAGCTCCCACACTGTGGACACATAAGGAATCCTAAGCATATAACAGAAACTACAATTGTTTCAAATGCAATGTGCAGGGTATCATAGATGCCATCTAGCTCCATCTCTCATAGCAGTGGAGGTGTTGAAAGGCATATGAAGGGGAAGAAAGAGGGACTATATGTGCATGGCAGAGGGAAGCACTAGTACAAATTAAAAATATATATACATATATGTATATATATATATATATATATATATATATATATATATATATATCTCATAGTTCAGGGTGGTAGCTCTGAATGACTTGAGAAAAAGTAAATATGAAGAAGAAAAATGAAGAGGAAGAAATGTGAAAGGAAGAAAGGAGTATGGTAAGAAAACAGGCTGGCCCAAATTAAGAGGGGTTTTATTTGGTTTGGAAAGATGTTCTTGCATGTTACCTGAGGACAGCCACATTTGCCATTCAGAGTGCATTTTAGAAATTTCCCTCCAACATTAGTGTGGAGTGAATTAAGGTGAAGATATTTGAAGTTAAAGTGAGAAAGTTTGAAGTTAAGGAAGTGGGTTAGAAGTGCTCGAAAGACATGATAAACACCTTCAAAAGGGCATGCCCATAGGAAAAAATGGAAGATGAATTTAAGATTTGAGGAAAAAAATCTGAGGTGGAGATGGAAGGGAATCAGAGGACGACTGGAAGGTTTCCAGTTGTAGTAGCTTCCTGGGTGGCATCTTTATTAAATATAACAGGAAGAAGCCAATGCAGGAGGGGTGTGAAGAAGGGGAAGCTGTTGAGTTTAATTTTTGCAATGTTATTTGAGGGGCTTGTGGAACCTCTAGAGAAGTGTCCCCTGGGTGAGAGGTGTAGATACTGACCACGGAATCTTCCATATCAGGTGGCATTTGAAGATGTGAAAGATGATAAGATCCATCCGGAAAGTTGTCTTATTGGACAGGAGACAATCTGGTAACATTTCTGATGAACGCCAACATTTAATGGAAGACAAACGAAAAACCACCAACAGAGGAGATTCAACTGGAACAATTTGCGGGACAATTTGAACTATGCTTACTCCAAAGAACAGCAAGGAGTTTATGAGTAACTTCTGTAAGGTAAATTCCCAGGATCATACGGTCAGCAGCTAGCTTAGGATCTAGAATAGTGAAGTGGGGATGGAGGACAGAGAAGACGGACCATGGAGCTAAACCATGAAAGGGAGGGCACAAGAGAAAACAGATGCTATCGAAAGAGGAGGAGGCTCAGCCAAGGTGGATTTACTTTATTTTTTAAGATAGAAGCTGTGTATCTGCTGAGAAGAAAGAAACATTGAAATAAAGACTAAAAACTATAAAGGAGAGAAAGTAATCAATGGAGCAGTGTCTCTAAAAAGACAGAATAGAGTTGGCTAAAGGCATGTAATGAAAGGATTTGGCCCTAAGTAAAGAGATGGGCATCCCTCTCCTTAGGGGAGGGAAAAGCCTTGGGTGAACAAACATGCAAATGCATTTTGGGTTGAAGGGCAGGAAGTTGAGGGCCTTCTTTCTGTGTTTCTGGGAAGTGATCTGAGTCAGCTTAAGGTTCTGGGGAGGATCTTGAAGGCCCCACTGCTGCAATTTCCTCCTTGAGTGACAGGAGGAAGGTGAGGGCCTTGTGACAGAGCAGAATTAAAATGCTCAACTCTAAGGGCAGAGCTGCTAAAAGATCTCTTGAGTCAGTTCTAATAACACCCTTCTTGTCAGCTTACTGCAAGGGAATGAGATCCTACTGGTAAATACCAAGGGTCTTAGCTGGAGTGTGGCCAATCTGGGAGGGAGCTGGACAAGTCAGAGGGGACAAGTGAAAGCTGCCTCACAGAAAACTTGGCTCCTTCTGGATGTCAGGATTCCAAGGAATTTCCAAAGAAGATGGTTCTGAGTTAACTAATCGTAGAAGCAAAAAGGCTATTGAAGAAATATGTTTACTTATTTAATCACCCTGCTTATAGTCCAGTATTGAGTGTCATACATTTCACTTCAGAGGACATGGTCCTCACAGACAGCCGGAAGGGCAGGGCTATACCACAAAGACTTGGGGGTGATGATATCACCCTTGCTAGATTTTGGACCTGCCTGGGACCTTCCTTCCTTATTTCCCGTTCCAACCTTTCAGAAGCGGGTATCTATGTGTATGCCCACTCTACCATTGAACTTTGGAAGCACATAAGTTCACAGATTCATAACTGAAAAGAAAGTTTGCCTCAGAATTGTTCCTCAAGTCTCACCAATATTTGATTGAGATGACATTTAGATGAGACTTTGGACTTTAGAGTTGATGTTAGAGTGAGTTAGACTTTGGGGCTTAGAAAGGTAGCATCATATATATAATACAGGAAATTATTCAAAAGGATTTAAAGCTGTCTTAATCATATTATCTTTATCATATTGCTCTCTGCTGTCTATCAAAGCTGTGCTATACTTTATTTCAAATATTAGAACAAAGACAACACATTGTCTGTTTTATGCCGAGCAATTTCCCCTATTTACCTATTTACCTTTAAAATGGTAACATCCCAAGGCTCATCTCCATGAGTTAGCTCATTTTTTTTTCCTGGTATACTCCTGTCCTTCACTATCACTATCATTTTCCTTCTCTCCATAATGTTTTATTTTCTAGAATCCTATATCTAAATTCAAATTCAAATTATTATCTCATTTTTAAAACAATTTTCTGGCCTCCAAAAATGTGATTTGAAATTTGAACTCACATGGACAGAATGACTTTTTTCCCCCATAAATATCATCAAAGCCCCATGTCCACCTGGTAAGAAACCAAGGTTCCAAAGTCAAGAAGTTACTATGTAATCTATTGGTTACTATAGTTCAGATGATAAATAACTTGTAAAATATTGTCCCATGCAGATTTTACTTCTTCAATAAATGCACTATTTAATGTTTTAACCACATCTTTTCCACAAAAAAAAAGGATATATGCAAATAACTATATATTTAGGGCTCTTAATTCTGTATTTCTATTTCAGGTGCTTCATAATAGTTTCAGACTGTCTTACCAAAGATCTGTTAAATCTATTCAGATACTCAATAGATAACTCACTCTTAAAATGTGCAGAAAAAAATCCATCTTCTCCATCATCACACGGAGGAGCCTACTCCTTCTCCAAACTCCTTGCTAGCCACCTGGCCACATTCTGCCAATGCCTTAGAATCCTGTACAAGTTCACTTTCTTCAATACTATTATTCTCCTCTAGCTCTTTGTTCAATAATTCATTTCTCTTGGAGGAGGTGAGGCCTGAGGAACAAGACCCGAACATCTTTTCATTTTCTATGACTACATTATTATCTTTAGTTTTCAAATAAGCATATTTATTGTGATCTCTAGCATTCTGATATCTTCTTATTGAACTGAATGTAAAATTGAAACTCCTAACCATAGCCTACTTGATCCCACAGGATATGGCCTCTATATTTCTAAGATGGTCTTTTAATCTTTCTTTCCTCACTCACTACTTCCAGCCACACAGATCTTCTTGCTTCTTGTTGAACACTCAGAGCTTGTTCTATATTCAGGATCTTTGTACTCTGTGCTTCTTCTGTGCAGAATACTCTACCTCAGTCTTGGTAAGGTTAGGTCTCCCTGCTATTCCATTCTTAGCTTAAAGACAACTCCTCCAAGAATCCTTCCCTGCCCATCATCTATACATGGCTCATTTCCATAACTATCCTATCTTCCTGTTTCACCCTATTATAACATATGCCAGTCTCTGGTATTACTATGCACATTAACTTAATTCTGTCTGTCTCCCCTCACTAAAATATAAACATCCTGTGAAGAGAGTCCTGACTTTAGGTTCAAAGCTCTACCTGTGGGAGCTGGAGGTACTGGTGTAGAGCAGGGCCCAATCACCATTAAAATTAGTTAGGTGCCAAGTACGTGAAAAGAGACATCCAAAACACTTGTCAGAGGGCAAGAGGAAGAGAACATCAAGAAAAGTAGCTTTGTCATTACAATGGCCTGCTAGAATCCCCACGTGAAAGATTTAGTTGAAGACAGAGTCAGCAGAAGACAGTGAATCAATCTGCAGAGGTCATGGGAACTGAGAAAGAGCACATTTTCAGTAATTGTTTCAAAATCTACCTGGTCTAATGAAGTCCCTGGGTGCAGAACCACCACCTCAGGAAACACATGTCTGTGTCATACATTCCATCACTTAGTTGCGCCATGGTGGTGTTGTAATTTGACTCATCACAGTATATGCACATGCCTTGTCTTGAGAGGCAGCTTGGCATGGCATAAGGGGAACTGACTGTGAGATCAGAAGGCCCAGGACACAAGTTAATAACTAGCTCTATGATATTGGGGAAAGCCCATACATACCTAGCCCCATTGATTAGCCTGCTATCTGCCTACCAAACCAACTATAACCCAAAACTGTAACTGTACCTCCAGGTTAGGATTTGGAAATACCATCATTCCCATTCAGCCACTTGACCTTGGCTGCTCTGTGCTTTAGCCCACACTCAGGTCTTCCCACATTATCTCTTATCATTGTTTATGAGCCTTTTTCTCTTCCTAAGCCAGATCTTTTTGTAAGATCTTATTCATGTCTATATTGCATCTTCCAACTTATCATCCTCACCTACTCCCAATCCCCACCCAACATGCACTGTGCACATGGCAAGAAGTAAAAAATGTTTGCTAAAATTTTGTGAAAACTTTCTGAAAAACAAACTAGTAACATGTACCAAGTACTTTAGAAACAAACACATTCTTTGACCTCATTATTCTTTTAGAATCCTAGTTTTGTTTTAGAATACTACTTAATAATTTTAGATGCAAACAAGTATATATTTATAGATATAGATAGATAGATAGATATAGATATTCAATCCACTGTTGTATATTAGTCGCAAAACAATCCAAAACAAAAAATCATAATATAATAGCATAATTATCAAGAAGAGAAGGAAGATTAATTCATGGACTATCTAATGATAGATTAATAGATGACATATGATAGAAGGATACTAAACATCTTTTAAAAGTAATGAGTTAAGGGACAGGAAAGTAAAACATGCTATTAAGTAAAGAAACCAACTATGAAAAAAAACTATATGCATTACGATCCCAGTTGTGTGAAATACTAAACATGTGTGTGTGTGTGTGTGTGTGTGTGTGTGTGTGTGTGTGTGTGTATTTTAATATCCAAAGGTGGTTTTCTTGGAGTGAGATTATTAATGACTATTTTAAGCTTTCTGTATGGACACATACTACTGCTCAATAATCAGAAGAAAGGAGTCTTAAAACTTTGTTAATGAATGAATGAATTCTCTAAATAATTTTTACTGAATTAATGTATTTAATCATAAAATGTGAATAATATTACTCTTCTCCCCTCCCATATTCTCACATATGAAGCTTAATGGAAACTTTGAATTTTGTGTTCAATAGTTCATGTTGGGTTCCCCTATAGGCTGGTAAATTTTAGATAAAAATCTTTCAAAGTAAATTCTTACAAAGCACACAGTAAGACGAGTGGTCAGTAAACTATGATTTCTCAAGATTATGTAAGTAATTAATTTCTGAATGCTGAAATTCACAGCAATGTAAATCAGCTCTTTATCCACATTCACAAATATTACCAAAAAAAGAAAAAAAGTGCTAGAAAAAGTGTATTCAAAGCCAGATCATTTACCTCTGTTTACTGGAAACTGCTGTATGAGTCAAGGGGTATTAGCCTTGTTTTACAGTTGAAGGAAGTTGAAATTGAAAAAGCAACTTCACTAAATTCATGGAAAGAGATGATATTGCAAATATCAGCTGCCATTTCTAATGGGCCCTTCCTTTTATCCAGGCTATACAACCCCACCCACAGTTCCTACACAAGGTTATTCACTGTCCATTTCCCAGGAGGCCAACCATGTCCTCCACAACAAAAAATGAGCTGCTGCTTCTTTACATTTTAGATGAAGAAAACGCAGAGCAGAAACAGAGCCAGCCTGATGAGACCTGTAACATGAGTGAGAAATAAACCTGACAGCTGCATATCTTAATCAAACTCACATTTAGAGTGACTAGGAACTGGTGAGGGCAAAATTCATTGCCAATTCTGTTTGGCTCCAGTATCCACCCATGACATCACACTATTGTCTCTTCAGTTTTCAATTGTTTTGATAAAGTTTATTTTTCATGCTGAAAAAGAATGCTCAACACAACAATACCTTTTGTGGACCAGAAATATTTTCTAAATGTTAAATTGAAATAAATAATACTTTTCTTCCCCATGACTTCTATGTCTTCTCTTACATGAGAAGCAAGTTTAAGGTTTTGACCTGAACATGCTGGAGATTGACACTCATGCCAAGATAAACTTACACATGTTGGGTTATTTTTATTACCTGATCTGCAAATATGGGAATTTTTTTTTGCTCTTTTGCCTTAGGAAGGTTAACTGAAGCCATGGATACACACTTCCTCTAATTTGAAAAACACCTTTGTGTTAGGCAAAGATGCTTTGTTATAGCTTCTGCTGACATCTTGGTGACATGCTATTGTCATGGATGGGAAACTCTTAGTCTGAGTATTATAGATGGCTTAGAGAATATCCGAAAGCCTTTCTAAAAGAAAATATCCCTCTATTTGGGGTTCCATTCCTAGTGAGCATCCCCATACTCTGCCATGAAGATTCATTCCCAGGCAAGCTCATCTCTACTATTTTGAAAATCTGGAAACTGAAAGTCTGTTTCTAACTGCTTACACATTATAGTAGTGAAACTGATAGACAAACCTAATCAAACTCAGCAAGTTTTGACCCTGGGGGCCAAAAGCACACACATATGTAGGGAAGTACTCCCCATCAGTCTCCTTTTCAATGTAACTCAATGCTCTTATACTTGCTAGTTTTGAGAACAGATGAAGTCACAACAGTTTATATACCCAATGTCTCTTATTCATCCTATCACCTTTTAATATAGAATTGTAACCATTCTTTTTTTCTAAAAATAAATAAATAAAGGCTCCTGCCCCCTAAACAACTTGAGGCTTCAAGGGTCTCACATATATTCTGGAACAAATCTTAATGCACTGGGTATACTATAACTTTTCACAGGCTTATATTGGACAGCCACCATGTCCATAAGCATCCTCTGTGTCAACATCACTTCCACTATTTCCAGACAACACTGCCTCGCTAAAGATCCTGTCTCTTGATGTACTGAAATTATATGGTTTTCAAGATGGTGAAATAGAGTTGTGTTCATATCCTCTCTGATGAAAGCAGGGATCTTCATCCATATGCCAACCATCAACTATCTTTATTTCTATCCATACTGTCCCTTTCCAATAATCATGTACAAACCCCTTTCCCCTCATCCAAAAACATGAGAGGCATAATTAAACTAAGATGTGCTCATCAACCCTATTGTTTCTTCAGGTTGTCCTCACTGAGGACTCACACAAATTTCCTTTTCAAACTTTTATTCCCTTACAAAAGCTAACAAGATTTTAAAGATTTTATTAAGGTATAATTTATGTGGAGTAAAATAAAACACTTTTGTTATACATCTTGATAAAATTTTACACAGGACCCTCCAGTATAAGTCAAGTTATAGGATATTTTCACCAACTCTAGAACCTTTTTTTTCAACCCCTTCACAATTAATAACACCCACCCTCCCACCTCTACAGATAACCAATATTCTAAATTCTATCACCATGGATGAGTCTGACCTATTTTTTGAATTATAGAATCATAATTCTACTATCTGTGTGAGGATCCTCTTGCTCAACATATTTTTACCACATTAGGAGTTTATCTTTTTTATTGCTAAGTAATATTCACTTAGCATATAAGTGAATGCTAAGTGAATGGAGAGAAAAACATCATTAGCCAATTTCATTATTGTGTGAACATTATAGAATGTTCTTATAAATTATCAGGGCAATAACATCACTATGGAATATAATCTTGTAGGATCATCATCACATATGTGGCTCATCATTGGCCTATATGCCATTGTGTAGATCGTGACTATACCTGTGTGTGTGTGTGTGTGTGTGTGTGTGTGTGTGTGTGTGAATATACCCCAGTTTCCATTTAGTGGACAATTATGAATAAAGGTGCTATGATTGTCTTCATAAAAGTCTTTTCACAGATGGAATGGATTAGTCATTGGGTAAATATCTTTTTACTAGAAACTCTTGAATAGGTTCACGAAGCTGTGCATCATTTTACAGTTCCACCAACAGCCAATGAGAATTCCAGTTGTTCCACATACAGGAGGTGTGTAATGGTATTTCAGTTTCTTTCCTATGAGTTTATAGCCCATCTAATCTAGTCCTATGGCAATCTTAACATAGTTCTTGTGTTCAAGTTAAGCAATGATGATTCTTTCATGCTTATACGTTTCTAGGCACTAAGAGTTTTAGATTTTTCTTTCAGAGATCAGAGTAAAAGAATTAGAGTATAAGCCTGAAGCCTTTCACACGAATGGAATTTCTCTATATAGGTTGCTACTATTGTGCATGTTTGAAGAAGTCATTAATTTTCTCTTGATGTTTTTATTACTTGATTGCTCATTTGCAGACTCTCTCACCCTTGAAGGGTACTTGTAGTCTCTGTAATTTAGGGAGATAAAAGTGTTGTCATCCTGCCTGGCAAAGGATGCTGAGCAAAATTAGCAGCCACGATAATGAGTTTTCCCCAGAGGAGATGCCTAGACATGAAGTTCATAGTTTTGCCTAAACTGAAACTATGTTCCAGATCAGTCCTAGAATTAGAATTAAAGAGATTCCACACCTGGAGATGTAATCACTTGAGCTCCCTCTGCCCCTCAACACATCTCAAATATGCATCCGTGCTGACTAATGAGCTCTCTGCTGCCATGAGCTATTTACTTCTGGCCTAGACACCATCAGGTGTTTCATAACCAGTTCCGCTGGGGAGAAAACCAACAGATACAAGGTGATGGGATTTAAGAAGAATAATTTCTTTGGAACCTGTTTCATAATTAATTAAGCAAATGCACTTCTTCTCCATTAGAAGTCTTCATACAACAGGAAATTACATCCTAGATGTTCTTTTGCTCTTTGTCTTTTACATTGGTTGCATTCAAGATTGATTAACTTATGGTTTGACCAACATTTGCCCTGGATAAATCCATTGTTACAATAACATATTTTTAATTACTTAAAAGAAGAGGATTAAGTATATGTAAGTAGTTATCAGATAACTTAATTATGAAAATATCCAAGATCATATCCAATTTTTATTTTCATTAAATTGACTCGCCCATCTCTAATATGGATTTATATAAAGTGTTTTGTGTGCACATGCATGATTTCAAGGATCATAATTAGGCCAGGAGGCTTAATACTGCTACATGCTATAAGGCAGGCCAAACCATCTTTCTCCTTCACAAGTCTAAATAGACTCAAGATATCCATTCTCCTTATAAGACTCTTTAAAAACTGGTAAATGGTTGGAAATGGGGTTCTATAATACTTTGCAATCAATAGACATTTGTCCAGGAATCTGACTAGTAGCTCAAGATGTTACTACTAGTTCTGTTAGTATTATTCTTCTTCCTTTAGTCACATGTTTTCCAAATCTTTTTCTGGTTATCTCAAACTATCAAAATTTGTTCTACATACTGAAAGGTATGATGTATGATTTTCTAAAAGAACATTTGCTAGACATGGATTGTTGATTGAGAACCTCAGAGTTGTGTGACCTTCTAGAACATCAGTTTCTGCCTCTAAAAAATGAAATTCACAAAATTTCTCTTGAAATAGTTGTGAAATTGAGTAGGTAAGTGAGAAGTCCTTTATTAACGGTAAGGCATGGGGACTATACTGTTTGTTATTCTTTAGAAGCAGAAAAACCAACATGAGTGTATAGATCATCATTCCAGTAAAAGTCTACCCCTGACTGTACAAATAAGATGTGTTGTATTTCTCTCAAAGTGTTTTTTCTCTTTAACATCAGGGGGCAAATAAGATAAATCATGTCTCAAAGAAAGTGTACTGACAGAAGGTGATACTAATGCTAGGATAAAAATAAAGAAAAGGAAAGGCAGAGAGAAAACCTGAGGGGGAAATAAAGAGCTGATAGAGCCAATAACGGGCAAATAAAATACAATCATGAACACAAAACGTAGCAATAAAACAATTAGAGCATATGATAAGTAACTTCACTAAAATAGATGTTAAAAGTGATATTTAAAGACTATAGAAATCAAAGGACAATGTCAATTCTCCTTTCAGGTCTACCTGATGCTTCTAGAATCTGTCCTCATTTGCCACTCAGTCTCCTTGGCTTAGAAATTACCTTAACCCTTTGTGCCCAGAGCCCTTTCCTTGATGGTGCTTCAGACTAGTCTGTGGGCCACAGGAGTTTGCTGTCTCCCTGAGGCCATTACATCTGAAGCTCCTCTGTACTCTGGACTATATTTGTCCAGTTCAGTTTGCTCACAGACTTCTTGCTGGCAAGTTTCCCTCCAACAGCTTAGTGGAGTTATGTTGGAATGAAAGGGACCTCAGTGTGATCTTCAGGACTTAACCACTGCTAATCGGGGCTTGACCCGCTGAAGTCAATGTGGAGGAGCCGCTGATTATATTTCTATGATTTTTGTCTATGGTAGGACTTTGTCAACTGGAGACATGTTCCCACTCCCTTCTGACAAGGCCAGATTGACAAAAATGTCTGATTCTTCAACAGATCCGCTTAAAATGTCCCTCGGATTTATTTACTAAAGTATTTGGTCAAATTTTTTGAATTACTCTTTTACTGATTTGAATAAGATTTTTATTTTCCAAATTTCAGAAACACTTTTACCATAGGAAAAGTGTAACACTCTTGCATAAATATAGCGCTGAATAATATCCTTATAGGCAAGGCCTACCTAGATAACATAATGAAAAATCCAAACTATTATTATTGTTGTTTACCAAGAAGTAAATGACTTCATTTAAAAAAAAATACTGATAAGACTCTATCCAAACATAGGTCATCTCTTACTCAATGTTCTGTATGTATCCCACTTGCTTGGGCTTGAAGTCTAAGTGACTCCAGAATAATTACTTTTACATATATATATATATATATATATATATATATATATATATATATAGAGAGAGAGAGAGAGAGAGAGAGAGAGAAAGAAAGAAAGAAAGAAAGAAAGAAAGAAAGTAATGCCCAGAGGGAGTCATAGGTTGAACATTTTTTTGAAAATCAGGTGAAATCATGGAGTAAAAATAGGCAACCCACAATTATCCATGTTAATAAAGGTTAAGAATAATTTGCTTAATACAAAAAGTTTTTATGTTAGCCCAATTTTTGGATTAATTCATTCATGATAAACATTGCTTCTCATTTTTTATTAATACCTTCTCTTATTCTCCTTCCTAAATCTCCATCTGATTGTTATTTCCTAAGATCCCAGCATGTAGTCTATAGACAGGAAGGAGTTAGATCACACCTCTTCAACTAATTCACTTAATTACCCAACTCACCCCCAAGCAATGTGCTAACTAGAAAGACAGCATATTTTATTAGTGTCTGTGGTTGGCAAAACTGGATCGACCAGATTCTGTTCTGCCAAAGTCCAGGTTTCTGTTCTCAGTAAATTCCTCGGGATCAAACGTTATATTGGAGACACTGAAAGACTGAGTTTCTTTCTCCTTCCTTTATGCCTTCTCTTCCCAATAATCTTTAACATACATAAGACTTTCTCTATAAATGTCTAAAAACAAATAAAAATAAAGCTCCTTTGATCTGACTCTGTCTTCTGGTCTATCATTTAAATTTCTTAGCCCCTTTTCCAAATTTCTCAGAAGTATGGTCTATATTTTTTGTTGTTGTTGTTGTTGTTCTCTTATTTGCTTTAGAATTCAGTGAAATTTAACATCTGGTCTATAACTCAGCTGAAATTGCCCTTATATTTTCCTCCTAAGGGCACAGGCAACTTTCCAGACCCAAAGAATACTTTCCAATCTTTACCTGTAGAAGGTACCTGACTTCTGTACTATTGATCATCCTGCGTCTTCAAAGTCTTCTGATGTGGTCTCTCTGACATCACATCTTCCTGGTTGCCCTCGCATCTCTGAGTCTTCCTTTTGCCTGTTTTCCCTGCACAGCAATTTAATTTCACCTAGGCACACAGCTTTATTTCACCATTCTCCATGTATGTTCTCTCTCTGTGTGGTTTCATCTACAGCTGTAGTTCATGAACAGCAGACTTGCCAAGGTCTTCCAAGTTCAAGTCCTTGAACTACTGGAGATTCTGATTCATAGGCTGAACTATAGACTAGATACCTGCACCAGATTCGACAATAAAACTGTTTAAATTCAACACATCAAAAGCTGAAATCATCAATATTTCCCTTAATTTTTTTCCTATTGTCTCTATTCTCTGATTTATTATCCAGCCATTCAAACAAATATTTCAATGGTCAATCTGGATACCTTTCTTGATTTTGCAAATCCTTGTACGTAATCAACAAAATCACATAGTCTGGATAATTTTACTTCTAAGTAATTCTAAAATCTATCATTTTTATTATTTCAGCTACTACTTTCATGACTAAGACTCCTGACTCTCCTTAGACCTGTGACAACCTCCCCCATAATCTCATTTGTTATTCATTTCATCTTCCCCTAGCCATTAAAGTGGTATCTGAAGAGTCTATCTCTTTAATGACTCCCTATCTTCACAGAGAGAAGCTCTTTGACATGAAGGACAGCGTCTTGCCCACCTTTCTGCCCTCATTTCTTTCCATGCCGTCTCACACCCCTTAATTTTCACCAGTCTCGTGCTTCATATATCTAAAACCCTTAAAACAGCTATAGTTACCTAGACTGCATTTGATTTCTTGCCCTCATACTTTGCTCAAGCTGTCTCGCTTCCTATCTCTTATCTTTCTCTCACCTCTGCCAACACCCTTCACCTACCTAACTCCTACTCATTCTTTGAGAATGAGCTAAATATAATCTCCTCAAACTTTTTTTAACATGTGACGCCCTTCTCCCCCAGGCTGAGTTGCCTATCTCTCCTCCATGAGCTCACAACAGCCTTGCATAATCTCTTTCCTGCAAACTCATCCTCAGCCTTCAGCCTAGAGCCTGGCATAGTTGGCTCCCATGAATATTTGCTGAGTGAATGGCTGTGGGATAACAGGTTGGCTTCCTGCTGACGAGGCTCTTAGCGGTGTAGCAGTCTGAGATATGATGTCGTTTATTTCCATTGAGCAGGGGAGTGTGACAAATCATTTTATCACCATTTCCTACAGAGCTACCTTTTTAACAGTCTGCCTCATGATTTTGTTTGAAATGCAGATTTACAGGATAACAAACACATCTAGATCTAAATGTGGCCATCAGATTAGATTTCAAAAGTCATAATACTAAAATAGCACCTATTGTGGAAAACTGTGACAAGTTTCCTCCCATAGAGGATACAATCAAAGGTTACCTATAGTTTTCATGTCCTTCTCATTCCAAATTTGCCACAGGAGACACCATCAAGCAAGACCAAGTTTCACCTTTGTATCTAGTCTCTTCTCTGGCAGAAAGGTGACAAGAGGTGCAAATTGGTAGAAAGTTGGTCACCAAAAAGGGGGAAAAAAAAAGGAACATCTAACAGAATTAGAACAACCATTCCAAAATCAAGAGATAATGCAGTGCATTTTTACACAGCTTTAGCATTTTAAGCTCTAGAAAAAAGAACAATGCTTCCTGTAACTCATAAGTCAGCGCCCGAGATTTGTCTCACAGGAAGCATCTGGGATGCTGCAGGCCAGGGCAAGGAGGGTTACAATGGGCATGTTTCACAGGGAGTGATTAAGTTGCGGAAACTGGAAGTTATAGGGAATGGGATGTGAAGACTTTTAACACAAGAGCAAAGAAGCAGAGACAATGAAAGAACCGTAGAAAGAGATCTGAAAAAAAAAGAAAAAAAAAACCTTAAGAGACTTCAAGAGATTAAAAACAAAATAAGTCCACCCATTGTATAACAATGATGAAAAGGAAATAAATGAGATGCTGAGCTTTGGATTCAAAAATAACAGAAGAACAGCCATGTGAAATGACCAGATCTAACATGCTTAGTCTGGGGATGATGGGGAACAAGGAAATACTATAAGGAGAAAGAAGAGTCCATTTTATCAGAAAATAAACCAGCTTTACAGATAACAAAATGTATTGAATTTTAAGGTACCTAGAGTTTCATTGAACCTTTTGGTCAATATATATATAATTTTCATTTAGGCTCTAAAAACAGAATTTTTTAATGAGAGGTCTTAAATATTTCATTCTAGGTAAGAAACAACTCTTTAGATTGTTCCATCTAAATCAGTTTACTTTCTAAATTTTGCTCCTAGCATTTGGAGATGTATAATCCACTCTTTTCTGGTAAGGATCCTCCATTCAAAGCACTTTTCATGAAAGCCCATGTACAAACTCTCCACGTGCATCTGTCCCTTCAAATGCCAAAAGGATTCAACCTTGATCTTTCTTTCCTCTGCCTTTGTTCTCCCCAAGCCTGAATTCTCAGTTCAGCCACCAAGAACACCATCTTAAATGACAGCTTCTTAAAGAATAAAGTCCTAATGGAATAAAATTCATAAATGTAGACAATTGTAGGTAGAGAGTATAGTTTTGTCTCTCAGTAAAATGAAATAATAGAAAAAATATACACTTGTGCTTTAGATTAAATCAAAATGTGCTTTTTTTCCCCCTCTGAGCTTGAAAAATCAGTTGTATAAGGCTTGATTAATGTTTTGCAGTAACACAATACACATGGACCTCTAATGCAAAACTTATATATTCAGAATATTTAGACAATATTTTAAAGTTGAGTATCACCCAAACTATGCTGAAGCTTCATATAAAGTAATGTATAATTCTCAAATGTTTTAGGTCTACCAGGAAAAAGTTTAAAAGCATGAAATTGAGAAGTCAAATTTATCACATTATGGATTCCTAAATTTATCTATTTATCTTAAAATGAGTGAATTTTTGTGTGTCTAAACTATAAACAAACTTGTAAATTGTGAAGAATAGAATGTATTACTGATGCCTAGAGCTAACTCTGGCTAACACAAACATTATTACAGATTCTTCTCTAAGGATATACTGAAGTGGGAGTAAAAGATAGAAAGTCTTCAGCATTTTATATTTTATTTATTTTAGGGATTACTTTGTTATTTGGGGTAGTTCACAGGCAGTAATGCCATTGATACTCATATTTGGCTTCCTACTCCTCCAATAAGAAGGCACATTCTGGCAACATGCCTTCATTGCAGTTGAAATGAAAATTAAGATGCCAGGAGACACAAAACCTTCTCAACTATATAGGAAAGCAGAAGCTGGAGACATCTCCTAAACAGATTGTGAGAAAAAATACAATCATTCCTCAAAATTTTCATCTTCAGGACCCTTTTGGAAGAGACTAGAATGTGGCTTCTTAGTGCAGTATGATATGGAACATGTACTAGCTATTCATTGCTGAATTTCAAATTACACCCAAGTTATCCCACACTTACTATCTCACGCAGTATGTGCAAAGTCAAAGGTATGGGAGCGCTTCGCTGGATGGTTCTGGCTTATAGGGTCTCATGCAGTTGCAATTCTAGCTAGGAAACTAAGCATCTCAATTTGTCCATGACTGAGTAGTTTTCCAGAAAATGGGATTTTAATACTGAAACTGGGAACATCCCTGGAAACTTATATAGTCAATTCCCCTAAATCAATTGTCTGTTGGAGCTGAAATCTCTAAGGACAACTGGGGCTGGTGAATTCACTTTCAAACTCACATGATTATTGACAGGTGGCTTTAGTTCTTTGTCATCTACACCTCTCTGAGGACAAGCTATCAATATGGCTTCCCTCAAGGACAGTGAGAGAGATGCTACTCTGTCTTTTATGTACTAACCTCCACGTCACACACCATCGCTTCTGCTTTAGTCTGTTTGTTAGAAGAATGACACTAACCCCATCCCACACTTGAAAGTGGGAGATTATAGAAGGGCATGAATATCAGAAGGCAAGGATCATTATGGTCATCCTGAAGACTGGCTTTCATAGGGTGGGTTGAAAACATGTGTAGGTGTCTGGGTAAGGCATATCCATGTGTTCGTTTAACAAGCATTTGTTATGAACTAAATCCCATATTAAGGACTAATGCCTCCTGTTTGAACTTATATCAGAAGAATAAGGACAGTAGAATAGTCCCCAAAGCAATGAGCACTCCAACAAACCATTCCCTCAGGAGTATACAAAGGAGAAATCAAGCCTAAGAGAATTTCAAGGTTAATCAAAAAGGAAAAAAAAATGATTATAAAAAAAAGATAAGAATGTAGATGTCTTAGTCCATTCAAACTGCTATAAACAAAATGCCCTACAATAGATTATTTATAAACACCAGAAATGTATTGCTCAGAGTTATGGAAATTGGGAAATCCAAGAAAATGGTATGTGACTTGTTCTCATGGTTGAAGAGAAAAAACAAATTCCATCATATCTCTCTTATAAGGCTACTTATGCCAATCATGAGGACTCTATCCTTATAAGCATATCACTTAAAACTGCACTGGAGATTAGATTTCAATATATGAATTGGGGAGCCGGGGTCATAAACATTCTGACCACAGCAGTAAGATAAAGAAACCATCATATTTGATAGCTTCCTTGGAAACTTACAAATCACAAGCACTCAGTTTAATGTAATGTAAATGCGTGGGCTCTTGAGTTAGACAGCCAGAGTTAAAAATCCAGGTTTTCCTATCTTCTTACGCATGATCTTGGTCAAATTATGACTATAAAATTGGAATGATAATGATGTCCACTTCACGGGGTGGTTGTGAAGGACAAAGAAGCAAAATGTATAAAATGCCTAGAACACTTGTTGGAATGGGTTATGAAGCCATCAGCCCTTATTACCAGCCTCCGCCATTCTTGTAATCAATGTCCCTTGCTTCTTTACTGCTGTACAATCTAGTGCTCCATAATATTTGCATATAATTTCTTCTCTAATGCACTTTGGGATCATTTTCATCAAACCATCCATGTGTGTCTCAGGATGCATGCATTTAAAAATGTTATTTTCATGCTGTCTCTGGGAAATGTCAATCCCACATACAGCCTCTACCACCACTTTAATGCCAAGAACCTCCCAAATGACCTCCAAATATCAGCTAGACTCATAAGCAATAGTAACACAACAGATCTAAAACTAAGGTCATTACCTTGCCTGTTCTGTTTGCTGCCCTCCATTTCCCTTTACTAGTAAGAGGTGTCACTATCTCCCCAGTTGCACAAGCCAGAGTTCCTGATAAGAGTCATCAGACTTGTTCCTCTTAGTCACACTCAACAACCAGTCAGTGACTCCATTTTATCTCTTAAAATCTCTTCAATCTCTTTCTGTCTCATTGCCCCCATCTTCAATGGCTCATAAGTCCTCCACATCTCTGGAGGAGTTAACAGTATGAAGAAGAGGCATGGACTTTAAACCCCAGCACCATTACTTTTTTTGTTATATGACTTTACTAAGGTTCAGTATCCTCTCTGGAAAAAATGAAAACAAAAAAACTTTGCCCATCCCATAGTCCTTAGAAACTCAAAGCTCAATAGTCCCATAGTGCCATCTATATTAGGTTGTTGATATTGTCTGTCCCCACTGTGCCATGAGCTCCTAAGGATAGAGAGTGCTTTAGTGGCTTCATGTACTCAACGAAGCATAGCACCTGGCAGAGAGAATCCAAGAAATATATGTGGGGCAAATTGTGATAGGTGGACCTCAAGCTTATCCAGCACCCACTATTGGAATCACCACAGCTCCCTTGCTGACTGCATATTCGAGCTCAAAGTACATAGGGACCATAATAATGTCCTCATTTAACCACCAGGAATGATTTGACTGGTCATCTGCTGACCATTTTAAGTGAAATTCAATTTTATCACCCATAAGTATATACATATCAAATAGAATACACTTTCTTCCTTTTATTAAATCAACTAACCAAATCCTGATAAAACTGCCATGAGTTGATAAACTTTCAAAACTTGCTTTTTTCTTCAAAGATGGGAAATTGGGAGATATATAGTATTTGTTATGTTTTGTTTTCTGTGGAAAAAAAGTACCTCCCTGTAATATTTTTCACTTCAGACTTTACAATGATGATAATGATTCGAATCAAGTTTGAAGAAGAAATAATAAATCCTTAAAGGATAATTGGATTTCATGCTGATATTAAAAAAAAAAAAAGTATAAGTTGTAATCAGACCCTCTTGGTTCTCAAATACACACTTAAATTAAGGGGCCTTTGCCGCATTGACAAAGCATTTGTGATTCAGGTTTCCTGTATCATAAATAGGTACAAATATACTAGCTATAAGTAAGCACCATTGCACTTTCCCCAGAATTCACAACCCTGCCAGGGCATCTCAATCTCTTGACAGACCTAAACATTCTCCATGACTCTGGCTGCTGATTTGCTTTATACGGAAGAAAATGTTCTCATTAAATTTAGATGTTTCTATGTTTGTGATCTCAAAGCAACTGACATTTGACTTATGAAGGGAAACAGCAAAGATGCTTTAGACAAAAAAACAAGCTCCCATTTGTCTTGGATTTGGTGATGGTGGGGAGATCTAACATGATTTCATCTTCTGTCTACTTGTATCTCTTCCTGTGAAGGCAACAGCAAGAGGCATTATCCATCATAGATCCATGGAATGGACAACCTATCAGTGCCCACATTAATCTAGCTAATTAGAGCCAATATGAGGTATAGTTAGGCCAGAATGAGAAAGAACTGAAATAGGATTAATATTTTCAAAACATTTGTCCAAAGAAAGAAATACATGTAAAACTTAACATGAAGTTTGAGGAAGTTTAAGATTTTTTTAAAGAGTATTTTTTCCCCTAGGCAAGATATTTATTGCCATTTCTCATTATTTTGATGGTCTTTATTTCTAAATTTGAAGCCTATTCTTTATCCTTTTAAAAATTGATGAGATAGAGGGATATCTATATTGATATGTGTGGCAAGCAACAAAAATAACAATACATCTGATTCATGATATAATGTTCAGGCTCTGTAAGTATATCAACTCAAGAAAATATGTGAGAAGCAATTCCCTGTATAACTTTGTTTAAAAAAAAAATCTCAGCACAGGTTTTATTTCTTATTCATTTCTCTGTCCCCCAAAGTACAATGCAAACTCCCATACACAAGGGAAGACAATTAATGATATTGATGATCATCATCATTGTAATTAATGACTGTTTGAGATGTTTAATAAAACCTGTTCTTTTTCTTATCCCCAAATCATCTAAACTCACGTAAAAGTTTTAGGAATGTGTAAATAAGCACAAGGAAGAAAATACAAAATATAGAATCTCACTTTCCTAGAAAATTACTATTACCAAATAGAGATGATTCCTATGTCTATTTTTCTTGCATGGAGTCTACTATGTCCCCCAGGCTGATCTCTAACTCCTATACTCAAGAGATCCTCTCAATTTAGCCTCCCTATTAGCTGGGACAATAGGCAAGCACCACTGTACTCAGGTTCTCTCTCTATTTATAAAACTTGCAAAAATTAAAAACAAGCTGGATGTGGAGGTGCGTGCCTATAATCCCAGCAACTCTGAAGCTGAGACAGGAGGATATCAAGTTCAAAATTAGCCTCAGCAAAAGCGAGGCACTAAGCAACTCAGACTCTTTCTCTAAATAAAAAGACAAAATAGGGTGGGGATGTGGCTCAGTGGCTGAGTGTCCCTGAGTTCAATCCCTTGGACACCCCCCCAAAAAAATATCATACTGTACCTATATTTTTGTAACTACTTAAAATATTTCAGTTTACCACATTGCCTAGTGAAATCATTCTGGAAGCAGTAACAAAGAAAGGGCTATTGATACTCTGTCTTGCTTCCTGTGGGGCAAGTATACAAGCATTCAATAAAGAGAAATGAATGAATGAAATATGAATGAATGGAGCCTTAGCTTTACAAAAAGTGGAATGTTTTAATGAAGTGGTTTTGGCAATGATGATAATACTCACTTGCTGGCAACATTTTTTTAGTTTATTTCTAAACTTCACATAGCCCCTAGGGAAGGTTTTCCCAACTATCTCCACCATTTTAATGATCTCTGAGAAAACAAGCAACCTACCTATGTTTTAGAGCCAGGATTCAAAATCAGACCTGAATGAATTGAGAAAGCCCACCACCCTTTCCTCCAGAACACACTGCCTTCCAAGGACTGCCAAAGTAGTGAAGGAATTTGTGTGTAGAGGGCATGCCCCCACCTATAGTATTAGGAATCACATAAAGACTAACCTCCTGCAGAGTCTTGCTTGAGTCCTGCACTGCCCAGTCACTTTGCCTTTGAGCTGCAGGACAGCTGTCCCCACCCATTTGTGTGGTGGCTGCTTCACACTGGTACCTTCAGGGCCATTGAAATCACAGACACATTACACTCACTCAGAGGAAAATAAGAATGGATTTTCTTTTTCTTTTTGAGAAAGCTTTTTACACTAATCCACTTAATCCCATGGCTGATTTCCCATTGAAATCTGAAGCAACGTATCTTTTATGGGGAATTTCTTATCTTTGAAAGAAATTTAAATTAGCCAATGAGATTGTTTTATTACTCCCTTTCTTTTGCTTAAAAAAAAGTGTGTAAGTGTGTGTGTGTGTTATGGGGAGGGAGAAGGGTGGGAGCAGGAGCAGATGGATCTTTTCAGCAAAATGAATACTATTTTACCTCTGAGGGAAACTACGTATTTCATAAAAACAAAAACAAAAACAAACTTTGATTACTTAATAACAACCAATTTACTTCTTACATAGGATTTTAGATACATTCCATTATGCATTTGTTGAAGCCATAGAATATACAGCATCAAAAGTGACCCTATTATAAACTATAGGCTCTGGGTGGTAAAGATGTGTCAAAGCAGGTTCATAGACTGTACCACTCAATGGGGATGTTGATAATGGAGGAAGCTGTGCATATGTTGAGTAGGAGGTACTCTATCTTTTGCTGAGTTATAAGCCTTAAACTGCTCCAAAAAAATAGTTTACTTTAAAAAAAAAAGCACTATTAGCATGACACAAATAAATACAATTTCTAGATCTTACAAATAAGTGAAAAGATGTTTTTCTCATCCTAGTGCAGTAATCAGAAATGAGTGTGTGTGTGTGTGTGTGTGTGTGTGTGTGTAAAATAAGCCTTGAAGTCTGCATGTTTATATAAGCAGTAAGTTCATTGTTATAGATTTATGCCTTAGGTTGTCCTCAGTCCTAAATGACATTACAATCTCGCATTACTGGGCTCCACCCAATGTAGCATCAGTTTCACCTGGGAAATTGGTAGAAATATAAATTCATAGGTACCACAGACCTGGGGGTGGGACCTAGCAATCTGTTTTTTAACAAGCCTTCAGGGTGATTCTAGAATATACAAAAATTTAAGGATCACTGTTTTTGTTTGTTGGTTGGTTAGTTGGTTGGTACCATGGATTGAACTTGGAGACACTAGACTACTGAGCCATATCCCCAGCCCTATTTTGTCTTTTTATTTAGAGACAGGGTCTCACTGAGTTGCTTAGCACCTTGTTTTGCTGAGACCAGCATTGAACTCAAGATCCTCCTGCCTCAGCCTCCAGAGCCACTGGGATTATAGGTAGGAGACTCACTGTTTAGAATACAATAGTACTGTATTCCCTAGCCAGGCCATTCTTACCCCTAGAGTTGAGAGGAAATGTAGAAAACCATCTCTCTCATTTCACTAACGTGGAACCAAATTTCAGGAATCTCAGGATTCAATCATCTGTGGGAAAACAATATCTACTTCATTAGATTACTAAGACAATTAATGAATTAGCTCGCATAAAACACCTAGAGCTTGGCCTATTACCTACCCAATGAATATTAGCTAATATCAATACCACTTATACTATTATAGTTATCTAGATTTGGGGTAATTCAGATCATAGTTATCAAGAAATTTATGACCATAATTCATAAATGATATTGGGACAACTGAACTTTGTTTTGTTCTTAAATTCTCTCCTGCAGCCAAGTATACCAGTTGTGTTGATATGTATCTTTCAGCCCCAAGGTGGTCTCCACACTGAGTGGCACAGCATGGCATCTCCTCAGCAGGTGCACAGTCTGGGAGTGATGTGGATGCTGCACAAACTTCCCTGGACAAGATGCCGAGAGCGGGTAAATCTTGTCTCAACTCTTAAACAGACACTAAATTACTGGGCAAAAGAGCAGTGGATAACAAACAAACCAAGACACATTGAAGAAAAATAACTGTGAAGAAAAACAAATTCAAGCTGTGTAGGCTAGCTATAGTAGATACCCAAGCAGGATGTTGTCTACAGCCAAAGGAGTAATGAATATGTGAAAGAGTGAAGATTAGGAACAACAGGATGAATGGTAGAGATCAAGGATAGACCCTAACTTCAGTACACTTTTAAAAGGAGAAGTTCAATTATTTGTTTTATCTAGAGCAAAATAGCTTTATAAAAATGGCTTCATTAAAGCAGCCATGTCAAAACACTCTGGATCCAAACAGCATGGAATAAGATAAGTCCAATCTGGACTGACCACAGTGACCACATAAGTGATCCACAGTGCAGGTGCCTAGACTCTGAAGATCTGGATCTGGTTGATGGAATTCATGGCTCAGGCCCTCCCCAAGAGTTCTGTGCCTTTCCAGGATAATAATGTTGTTATGGTTCTTGTCAAATTAATACAGTTTATGTATCAATAATAACAGCTAACATGTGTATTACTTACTCTGAACCACTATGCTCCAAGCTTTTCAGGTAATAACTCATTTAAAATTCAGTACATTTGGGCTGGGGATGTGGCTCAAGCGGTAGCATGCTCACCTGGCATGCGGGGGGCGCTGGGTTCAAGCCTTAGCACCACATAAAAATAAAGATGTTGTGTCCACCAAAAACTAAAAACTAAATATTAAAAATTTCTCTCTCTCTCTCTCTCTCTAAAAAAAAAAAAAAAAAAAAAAATTCAGTACATTCTTCCAAGGGACTATTGTTATTATTAGAGGAAACTGAAGCACAGAGAAGAGGATAACTTCCCAAGAAAGCAGCTGGTAAGGGTGGGAGCTAAGATTCAATTGCAAGTAGTTTGGCTGCAAAGCCAGAGTTTCTGTTCACTGAGTTTTGCTGACCTAATGTTTTCATCGTTACAGGTGCTATACCTCACGAACTCAAAAGGGAATAGGCCCTTTCTTTGATTTACAAAAAATAAAATACAAAAAGAAAGAAATAAAAGGCAAAATTCATCATAAAGGCATTTATGTGTAGGTGACTTTATTAGAGGTTCAAGGAGATGGATAGAGAAATTACCTTACAGCAATTACAATAACTCAAAATTATGTGCGTTAGAGATATTTCTTTTTTCTAGCCTCACCTTCAGACTGGAGTTGGACTTACTTATTTTTTTTTCATGCTTTCATGGTCCATTTAAATTCATTTGTGAGGAAAGAAAAAATATATTCCTTAGAACAAGATGATCATTTTATCAGATCTTATTGTTCTGTCATTCAGAAACCAAAGAAAGCCAAAAGCCATCTTTTAAGTGAAAACACTATAAAGGGATGAAAAGCTGAAGTTACGCCATCCATAGGCTCTAACACATACTTGGCTTTGGCTTTACTTGCATACAATGTGAAAATGCAACGTTTTTTACTTGTTTTTTTGTTTTGTTTTGTTTGCACGCATGATAAGGAACAACAGTGTAGTTAGCAGTAGCATCATTTTTTAATTTACTGAGTATCACAGAGTCACCACTTTGACCATCCCTCAGTAAGGCAGACGGCATCTTGCTGAAGTCCAGAAAAGGCAATTTGAAGACCTCTGTCAGAGCCAGCATCCTAGGCATGCTGCTTTCAGAAGAGCCCCAGTCAGTTTGATAGGGCTGTCTAGGAATTCTTAATAGTCTTGGAATAAGGAGTCTTATATTTATATTTTATGCTGATCCCTAAAGATTATGTGGCTGGGCTGGCCCCAGTGTATGTCTTGTGTTATCTGCCTGTAAGCCTGATACCTTCCAAATGGACAAGAAGGTGGGTTAGGATGGTCACAAGATGTTAAGCCAAACCAAATCTCAGCCTGATCACACATTAACTAATATTTGACTTTGAATCATGTTTGGTACCTCAGAATCCTATCCCTCTAAGTATGATCTGGATACCACAAGCCCACTTGCAAACCATTTGTCACCAGTCTTTAAGGAGATAATACAAAAATAGAGAGTGCGTTTAGAACTTTTTAACAAGTTATATCACAATATCTAAACCCATAATTGTTTTTCTAGTCATTATTTTTTGTTGGATTTTGTCGAAATATATGTCCATGACAGACAGAAGGAGGATAAATATTAGGGTCCTTGCCACAGGTATCTTGGAAAGTACTATCCAAGATTCAGAGTCTCTTTTCCGACCAAGAGTCAGAAATACATCAAGC
This sequence comes from Marmota flaviventris, assembly GCF_047511675.1. Taxonomy (NCBI): domain Eukaryota; kingdom Metazoa; phylum Chordata; class Mammalia; order Rodentia; family Sciuridae; genus Marmota; species Marmota flaviventris. Next base: position 50,321,487 of record NC_092503.1, on the reverse strand, counting down.
ACAAGGTATCAGAGACAGAGATACAACAGAAAGGTCAGATTAAGATGCCCTAATTGGGAAGTGACAGGGGGTGAGAGGGTCTGGGCCATGAGACAGCCTAGCGAGATTTATAAAATAAACAAAATTCTTAAAACATTTCAGAAACTCTCTTACATAACAAACAGCTGCTACAGAAAGGATTTTCATGGAAAAGTCTCTTGATGTTATTAAATTAAAAATGTTCTCTGAACAATAATGTAGGGCAACACTAGTTTTATATTTCCTGTGCAGAATTACACATTAACGAATGGTATGCTCAAGGCCAGATCTGGCCCTCCCACACCTCCTGAGGGCTTAACTAACTGCACTCAGGGAATTGTTTACTGTCCTGGTGTGGTGGTATCGATTAAAGATTGTACTGAGAGCACACTACCATAATTTATTTTCTCTGGAACTGAGTTAATTTTATGGAGTACATTTGCTTCCTCTCTCAGTGGGATATGGCTCTTAGCTTACATTTAATATAAGCTCTGTGTGTGTCAATCGGTCTGCCTTCGTTCTAACTAGGATGCCAAAATTGTTTTCCTTCGTTTCTTCTCCTGAGCTTTTTTGAGTCACTTTCTTGTCTATATAGAAGGTTTGCTTGATATCTCACAGATTAAATAAAGGCAGGGTAAGGACTAGGGTTTATCAAATTGCTGCTACTGAGCTAAGCTGGGGCAGAACACCTTCTGCTTACACCAAGTTTTGCTCTGTGAAACAGCCTCACAGAACCCAGTCTCATGTCTACTAAGAGGTAGTTGTTGGGTTTGTTGTTCATAACGTTACACCCTCAGGAGAAATTCCTGTCTGTCCTTATTACAAAGGATAGTTAAGTTTTTCCTGTCCAATTAGTCTTTTTGTTTTTTCTTTTTAATATCATAGATGCTGTAAGCTGCATAAGTGATCTAGCAGTTTTCTCTGTCTTTTTTGGCTTCTAGGATGCCAATTAGTACAAACTCATGGTCTTTTTTTTTTACAGAAGGTTTTTATATATTATAGAAGGTTTTTATATATTATTTTTTTGTTCTTAGCACAATGTTATACACTTCTTTAGTTTGTTTTCTCTTTTGTCACCAATTTATAATTTATGTTAGACCTTATAAAATATATGTTGCTATTAAAAGAAAATGCCAGGTAAAGATAGATTGGAGAAGGTAGAAATGGGACACAAATCAGGAGAAGGAGGCAGGGAAGGAAGAAAGAAAATATGGAAAGAAAACTGTGATATATGGAGGAGAAGGGGCCTTATTCTGTATGTAGAAGCCCAAATGACAATCTCACAGAATACAAATAGTGAGGTACCCATAGAAATATGAAGTAGAATATATGTAACTATAGGCTAGAATTCATATAAAAATAATTTTAAGCTGTGCACAATGGTGCATGCCTATAATCCCAGTTATTTGGGAGGCTGAATCAGGAGGGATCACAAGTTCAAGGCTAGTCTGGGCAAGACCCTGTCTCAAAATAAATAAATAAATAGGACTGAGAATGTGGCTCATGGTAAAGCATCCCAGTACCAATAATAATAATTATTATTAATCATTATTACTAATAATTATTATCAATAATAGTTATCATTATTATTATTTCAAAGCTAAAATCTGAGGACTGATATCCAACGACATGTTATTATCTGTTGTATTTAACTATGCCCAAGTCTAATTTTAGTAAGTTATGAAACACACTTTTTCTATTCTCTCAGAAGCTTAAGCTAAAGCTTCAAATCTAAAGATGAAAGCTGACTATTATCCTCTTCCTATCCCCCCTTCCCCATTCTAAAAAAAAAAAAAAAAAAATTCGAAGCACGTTCCTATAGAACTTATTAAGAGGTGGCGAAAATTTGTTCTACTACCAAGTCTATCAGCCAGCACAAACCTAGAGAAACTAAAGATGTAATAGAGATTTTCCTTGAAAGATGCTGGTAAGAATGGGGCACACCTTCGTGTTTTCTCTTTAGCTCCCCATGGGGTGTTTCCTCTCCTCTACACACATACACACCTTGGGTCAAGAAAAGAGGACCCTGAGGAAAGATTTCAGAGAGATTGGGGTTATGTTCTATGCAGGGATGCTAGTACCCAGTTACCAGCTGAATATTTGCTGAGCTATTGGATTCCCAGTGCCTGTGCTCTAGGATAAGTCTAAGGAGAAACTGACATGTTGACCTGGAGTCCCCAAGAGGTTGATGTTGTACATGAAGATAGACAGTGAGGGGTGCCTCTCCTCAGAGAAGTCTAAGAGTCTAAGGGAAGCTGGCTGGACCAAACTATCTCAGATGGGGAAGAAAGGGGGCTGCACTTCCAGGGCATTTCTAAAAATTAAGCAGGAGCTGCAGAATATAGCTAGGCTCTAGCCATTTTGAAGTATCTCCATGGAGAAGGTTTCCCACTGAGTAGAAGCAGCCCTGGAGGAGTATTTCTATAACAGTAAAGAAGGAAATTTTAGAGAGGTAAATAAGAAGAAGGCTCACCTGTAAGAGGGACTGCTGTGTGGACATCTTCAGAAGGACCTCTCCAGAGAGCCCACCTACATACCTGGCAAAAGAACAAGCAAGTACTGGGCTTCTACCACATAGAGGGCACTGCCAGCTGCCAAGGGCACAACAGTGGAGGGTCTTTCACTCCTTTTCCTCTGATGCCTGCAGGGCAGCAGCCATGCCTGGGCCAGGACTGAGCTGGAGAGAACAAATGTATATCTCTTTGAATTTAGTGGCAGCTTAATATTTGTATTTTAAAAATTTCATAGCAAAAAGAAAACAGACTGTTTCAACACCTATAAATAACCACAAAAAGCAACGGAATCTCTGGGTCCTGGGAAGGGAAATCCAAAAGATGATGGGGAAATAACAAATTTCCTGACTTGTATCTTTTCAGGTGCAGCCTATTTAATAAAACATTTTTAAACTTTAAGAATTTTAATTCAAAGGGGATCCAACATGGCGGCGAGAGGGGAGGCAGCGCTTTCAGTACCTCCTCAACAACGGGGTCAGAGAGACGCATGGATACGCTTAGATTCGACCTGCTGAGAAACTCCTAGCAAAATTCCACTAAAGAGAGACCGGCCGGGAATCGGTAGGATTTTTGGAGGTGACAGTTTGTGCTAGATGAGTGAATCTCCGCCACGCAGCACAGAGGTCCAGACCCGCCAGCCGCTGCCCGCGTGACTCGGCGACTGTCGGCTGCCTGCACACGGCCCCCGCGTCAGGGCGGATAGCCTCCAAGGCGCAGCGGAGCAGGAGCGGTGCAGGGACTCTAGGAAGAGGTCTCTCGCCAAGCCTTCATGAAATAGCGAACCGGGAGCTGAAACCAACCAGAGACAGACCAGTCCCACCCCTCCCTTCAGACACTCCGGCAAGGAGCCTGGGGCCCGCCATAGCAGAGAGGTGACATCATCAGAGTTCCGCTGACAGAATTCCTTCCCAGCGGAATCCACGTTAACAGGTGTGTGACTCCCACCCCCTCCAGATACAAGCAGCCAGGAAACCTCGGGAATCTCTCCGGGGTCGTGTCTGTAGGGAAGCAGAGGGGATTCCAGATCCCCACCTCCCCTTAACACCAGCGGCGACACCCAAGATCTTCGCCGCCAGTTTCTGGGGGCGTGCCCACCAAAGGGGTCCGGAAAAATTAAACTGTTGATTCCCAGATCACCCCACCACAGCACTGGGGCTTAGATGAATGACAGAGAGGGTGTTCATCGTTCGGGATATAGGACACGCGGTGGGGCTGCAAGTGTAATCAGATCCTTGGGGAACCGCCTCCGGTGAACAGGACCTGGCTGGCTGGCTGGGAGGAGGAACAGGGGGAGGGGCCGGATAAGTGAAAGGGCTCTGGACTAACAGGATTGAGAGACTCCCAGGAGCCACCTTACAGGGATTTCTGTCAGCACATAGAGGGCAGAAGCTCGGCTCGGACGGCACAGCTCCGCCTATTGGAAGAGAAGAAAATGGGATTCAGCCATAGAACAGGGGATGCCAGCATGGCAGAGATCTAATGTCATCAGAGAGCGGCTGAGGAGAGAACTTCATCGGTGCCAGCGGCAACGGAAACAGTTGGTCTCCTGGTAGGGAGGGTGAGTCACAGATACCCGAGTCTCTCTCGCTTTGTCGTCGAGCCAGAGGGGAGGAGCGGGGCCGCCGCCCGCGCCCGCAAGGTAGGCAGACCTGCGACCAACCTGCAGATCAGGCCCAGCGGTCTGCGGGCGTGGTAGGAGGGGCAGGGCAGAGCCGCCGCCCACGCCGGCAAGGTAAGCAGACCTGCGACAGACCGGCGGATCAGGCCCAGCGGCCTGCCAGCGTGGTACACACTTCACCCCAACTGGAGTAGGGGCAGAGCAGAGCCTTCGCCTGCGCCCAGATCAGGCCCAGCGGCCCGCCTGTGTGGTGGTCAAGTGACCCCAATTGGAGTGGGGGCGGAGCGGAACTGCCACCCATGCCCGCAAGGTGGGCAGACCGGCGACCAACCTGCAGATCAGGCCCAGCGGTCCCCGGGCATGGTAGGAGGGGCAGGGCAGAGCCTTCGCCCCCACCTGCAAGGTAGGCAGACCTGCGACAGAACGGCAGATCAGGCCCAGGGGTCCGCGGGCGTGGTAGACACCTCACACCAATTGGAGGAGGGGCAGAGCAGAGCCCCCGCCTGCACCTGCAAGGGAGACTTTTCAACTATACAAGAGCAATATAAATATATAGGGGGGGAAAATTTTCAAAAACACAATAGTTTCACCAAGAAGAAAGAAACGCAAGCAGTATGAAAAGACAAGGAAAGAAAGGACTACAAGCAATGCAGGTCAACTCAACATTAGAAGAGGTAACAGCTGCAGCAGATGGAATGTCAGATAAAGAATTCAGGATATATATGCTTCAGATGATCTGGAGTATCAAGGAAGACATTAGACAGCAAAATCAGACAATGAAAGATCACTTCGACAAGGAATTACACAAACAAATCCAGGAAGCAAAGGATCAACTATACAGGAAGATAGAGGTTATAAAAAACAAACAAACAGAAATCCTAGAAATGCAGGAAGCAATAAACCAACTTAAAAACTCAATTGAGAATACTACCAGCAGAGTAGAACACTTAGAAGATAGAACATCAGACAATGAAGACAAAGTATTTCAACTGGAAAGGAACATAGACAGCTCAGCAAGACTGTTAAGAAACCATGAGCAGAACATCCAAGAAATATGGGATAACATTAAGAGACCAAACTTAAGAGTCATTGGGATACAGGAAGGTATAGAACTCCATACCAAAGGAATGAGCAATTAATTCAATGAAATAATAGGAGAAAACTTCCCAGACTTGAAGAATGAGACAGAATCCCAAATTCTAGAAGCCTACAGGACGCCGAATGTGGAAAATTATAAGAGATCCACACCTAGACACATTATAATGAAGATGCCCAACATACAGAATAAGGAGAGAATTTTAAAAGCTACAAGAGAAAGGAAGCAGATTACATTTAGGGGCAAGCCAATCAGGATAACAGCTGATCTTTCAACACAGACACTGAAAGCTAGAAGATCCTGGAATAACATATTTCAAACACTGAAAGAAAATGGGTTCCAACCAAGAATTGTGTATCCAGCGAAATTAAGCTTCAGGATGGAAGATGAAATTAAAACCTTCCACGACAAACAAAAGTTAAAAGAATATGCAGCTAGAAAACCATCTCTTCAAAACATCCTCGGCAAAACATTACAGGAAGAGGAAATGGAAAATAACAATGAAAACCAACAGTGGGAGGTAGGACAGTAAAGGGGGGGGGGAATAATCAAAGAGGAAAACAAACCATGTTTAGTAACATAAATAAACAAATATGGCTGGAACAACAACCCATATCTCAATAATAACCCTAAATGTTAATGGCTTAAACTCACCAATTAAGAGACACAGGCTAGTAGAATGGATCACAAAACAAGACCCAACAATATGCTGCCTACAGGAGACGCATTTGATAGGAAAAGACATACATAGGCTGAAGGTGAAAGGTTGGGAAAAATCATATCACTCATATGGACTTCGGAAACAAGCAGGAGTGTCCATACTCATATCAAATAAAATAGATTTTAAGCCAAAGTTAATCAAAAGGGATAAAGAGGGACACTACATACTGCTTAAGGGAACCATACACCAACAAGACATAACAATCATAAATATATATGCCCCAAACAATGGAGCAGCTATGTTCATCAAACAAACTCTTCTCAAGTTCAAGAGTCTAATAGACCACCATACAATAATCATGGGAGACTTCAACACACCTCTCTCGCCACTGGACAGATCTTCCAAACAAAAGTTGAATAAGGAAAATATAGATCTCAATAACACAATTAATAACCTAGACTTAATTGACATATATAGAATATACCACCCAACATCAAGCAGTTACACTTCTTTCTCAGCAGCACATGGATCCTTCTCAAAAATAGATCATATATTATGTCACAGGGCAACTCTTAGACAATATAAAGGAGTAGAGATAATACCATGCATCCTATCTGATCATAATGGAATGAAACTGAAAATCAACAATAAAAGAAGGAAGAAAAAAGCATACATCACTTGGAGAATGAACAATAGGTTACTGAATGATCAATGGGTTATAGAAGACATCAAGGAGGAAATTAAAAAAATTCTTAGAGATAAATGAAAACATAGACACAACATATCGGAATCTATGGGACACATTGAAAGCAGTTCTAAGAGGAAAATTCATTGCGTGGAGTTCATTCCTTAAAAAAAGAAAAAACCAACAAATAAATGATCTCATACTTCATCTCAAAATCCTAGAAAAAGAAGAGCAAAACAACAGCAAAAGAAGTAGAAGGCAAGAAATAATGAAAATCAGAGCTGAAATTAATGAAATCGAAACAAAAGAAACAATTGAAAAAATTGACAAAACTAAAAGTTGGTTCTTTGAAAAAATAAACAAAATCTACAGACCCTTAGCCATGCTAGCGAAGAGAAGAAGAGAGAGAACTCAAATTACTAGCATACGGGATGAAAAAGGCAATATTACAACAGACACTTCAGAAATACAGAAGATAATCAAAAATTATTTTGAATCCTTATACTCCAATAAATTAGAAGATAGTGAAGGCATAGATAAATTTCTTAAGTCATATGATCTGCCCAGATTGAGTCAGGAGGATATAGACAACCTAAACAGACCAATATCAATTGAGGAAATAAAAGAAACCATCAAAAGACTACCAACTAAGAAAAGCCCAGGACCGGATGGGTATACAGCAGAATTTTACAAAACCTTTAAAGAGGAACTAATACCAATACTTTTCAAGCTACTTCAGGAAATAGAAAAAGAGGGAGAACTTCCAAATTCATTCTACGAGGCCAACATCACCCTGATACCTAAACCAGACAAAGACACTTCAAAGAAAGAAAACTTCAGACCAATATCTCTAATGAACCTAGATGCAAAAATCCTCAATAAAATTCTGGCGAATCGGATACAAAAACATATCAAAAAAATTGTGCACCATGATCAAGTAGGATTCATCCCTGGGATGCAAGGCTGGTTCAATATACGGAAATCAATAAATGTTATTCACCACATCAATAGACTTAAAAATAAGAACCATATGATCATCTCGATAGATGCGGAAAAAGCATTCGACAAAGTACAGCATCCCTTTATGTTCAAAACTCTAGAAAAACTAGGAATAACAGGAACATACCTCAATATTGTAAAAGCAATCTATGCTAAGCCTCAGGCTAGCATCATTCTGAATGGAGAAAAATTGAAGGCATTCCCTCTAAACTCTGGAACAAGACAGGGATGCCCTCTTTCACCACTTCTGTTCAACATAGTTCTCGAAACGCTGGCCAGAGCAATTAGACAGATGAAAGAAATTAAAGGCATAAAAATAGGAAAAGAAGAACTTAAATTATCACTATTTGCAGATGATATGATTCTATACCTAGCAGACCCCAAAGGCTCTACAAAGAAACTATTAGAGCTAATAAATGAATTCAGCAAAGTGGCAGGATATAAAATCAACATGCATAAATCAAAGGCATTCCTGTATATCAGTGACAAATCCTCTGAAATGGAAATGAGGACAACCACTCCATTCACAATATCTTCAAAAAAAATAAAATACTTGGGAATCAACCTAACAAAAGAGGTGAAAGACTTATACAATGAAAACTACAGAACCCTAAAGAGAGAAATAGAAGAAGATCTTAGAAGATGGAAAAATATACCCTGTTCATGGATAGGCAGAACTAACATCATCAAAATGGCGATATTACCAAAAGTTCTCTATAGGTTTAATGCAATGCCAATCAAAATCCCAACGGCATTTCTTGTAGAAATAGAGAAAGCAATCATGAAATTCATATGGAAAAATAAAAGACCCAGAATAGCAAAAACAATGCTAAGCAGGAAGTGTGAATCAGGCGGTATAGCGATACCAGACTTCAAACTATACTACAGAGCAATAGTAACAAAAACAGCATGGTACTGGTACCAAAACAGGCGGGTGGACCAATGGTACAGAATAGAGGACACAGAAGCCAATCCACAAAATTACAACTATCTTATATTTGATAAAGGGGCTAAAAGCATGCAATGGAGGAAGGATAGCATCTTCAACAAATGGTGCTGGGAAAACTGGAAATCCATATGCAACAAAATGAAACTGAATCCCTTTCTCTCGCCATGCACAAAAGTTAATTCAAAATGGATCAAGGAGCTTGATATCAAATCAGAGACACGCCGTCTGATAGAAGAAAAAGTTGGCTACGATCTACATACTGTGGGGTTGGGCTCCAAATTCCTCAATAGGACACCCATAGCACAAAAGTTAATAACTAGAATCAACAAATGGGACTTACTCAAACTAAAAAGTTTTTTCTCAGCTAAAGAAACAATAAGAGAGGTAAATAGAGAGCCTACATCCTGGGAACAAATCTTTACTCCTCACACTTCAGATAGAGCCCTAATATCCAGAGTACACAAAGAACTCAAAAAATTAGACAATAAGATAACAAACAACCCAATCAACAAATGGGCCAAGGACCTGAACAGACACTTCTCAGAGGAGGACATACAATCAATCAACAAGTACATGAAAAAATGCTCACCATCTCTAGCAGTCAGAGAAATGCAAATCAAAACCACCCTAAGATACCATCTCACTCTAGTAAGATTGGCAGCCATTATGAAGTCAAACAACAACAAGTGCTGGCGAGGATGTGGGGAAAAGGGTACACTTGTACATTGCTGGTGGGACTGCAAATTGGTGCGGCCAGTTTGGAAAGCAGTATGGAGATTTCTTGGAAAGCTGGGAATGGAGCCACCATTTGACCCAGCTATTCCCCTTCTTGGTCTATTCCCTAAAGACCTAAAAAGAGCATGCTACAGGGACACTGCTACATCGATGTTCATAGCAGCTCAATTCACAATAGCAAGACTGTGGAACCAACCCAGATGCCCTTCAATAGACGAATGGATTAAAAAAATGTGGCATTTATACACAATGGAGTATTACTCTGCATTAAAAAATGACAAAATCATAGAATTTGCAGGGAAATGGATGGCACTAGAGCAGATTATGCTAAGTGAAGCTAGCCAATCCCTAAAAAACAAATGCCAAATGTCTTCTTTGATATAAGGAGAGTAACTAAGAACAGAGTAGGGACGAAGAGCATGAGAAGAAGATTAACATTAAACAGAGATGAGAGGTGGGAGGGAAAGGGAGAGAAAAGGGAAATTGCATGGAAATGGAAGGAGACCCTCAGGGTTAGACAAAAGAACATACAAGAGGAAATGAGGGGAAAGGGAAAAATAATACAAGGGGGAGAAATGAAGGTCAGTAGAGGGGGTAGAGAGAGAAGAGGGGAGGGGAGGGGAGGGGAGGGGGGATAGTAGAGGATAGGAAAGGTAGCAGAACACGACAGTCACTAGTATGGCAATATGTAAATCAATGGATGTGTAATTGATGTGATTCTGCAATCTGTATATGGGCTAAAAATGGGAGTTCATAACCCACTTGAAGCAAAGTGTGAAAGATGATATATCAAGAACTATGTAATGTTTTGAACAACCAACAATAAAAAAAAAAACAACAACAACAAAAAAAAAAGAATTTTAATTCAAGACAAAAGGTACAACATTTGAAATATCACCAGAAAATAAATGATCACTGGGATAGTAAAATATCTGCATTCTTCTCCAAACACGTATTTGAAATATTTTAGATAAGTTTTTAAGGTATTTAAAATAAAAATTTGTATATTTCAATTAAAAACTAAATTGATAACGTCATCTTAACGCCTTTACTTTCCCTCAGTCAGATAAATGGTTGATCTTACCCTTCAGGCTTTCTTCTTTCTCCTTTCTTCCATTCCTTACTTTTTTCTAATTAGTTTAATTGGGCTAAATGGAAAAAGAGGGACAAAGAAAAGCAGGAGTCTGTAAGTTCAGGAAATTAGTGCAATTTCTGAATTCTTAGCATGTTATGGTTATAACATTAGTCACAGAGACATTCTCAGTCCTAATAAATTTGTTCGCATTTGTCTACAGTGCTACATGCCTTCCTTGGAGGAGGACACAGTCCTTGAGAAGAGCTTGCATGCCACAAATGCACGGTGACTTAGACTACCTCACTTTCAACAATGCAGTTTCATGAAATCAGCTCTCCCTAAGCTTATGTCTCCACATGGTCTCATTTTCTTGCTTCAACCAGTGGTGCCAAATGTTTTCCCATTTGTATATAAAATTCTCAATAAGAAATCCTAAATCATTTACAACTTGCCTTCATAACTATACACTAAATTGGACCTTCACAGTTTTTTCCTCTTCTTAAAATCAAGTTTTCAAAATGAGTGTAGTTTGTTTTCTTTCCTAATGACTACTTGCAAAAATCTGTGCACACAGGCTATTGTAGCTTGGTTGAAACAGATGGCTGGAGCCAGAAAAACTGGGCCTAAGTCTCTAGTCCATTCAAAGACATTTCCTCCCTGGCAGCAGCTGCCCTACTACATGTATTTAAACTGTGAATCCTCTCCACTAACAATTAATCAAAGTGACTGCTTTTAGATAAATGCATGTAAAAACTAGAAGACCCAATTAAAATCAGACAAAAATTGGTCAGTAAATCAATTTTTGTGGATATAGGTGAGCCTAGTTGGTGAAGACTTTCCAACCTATAAATCACTTCAGGAAAAAACAGTTTTATGCCAATTTTCTGATACCCTTCTAGTTATGCTAACCACACTACAAATTGACACAAAACTTAGTGCCTGCAAATGACTTGTTTCATTTTGTGTAGTAGTTTGTGGATCAGAAGTGGGCATTTCTGGACTGGCCATTTAATATGGCCTCCTGTCAGGCTGGAAGTAGAAGCTGGCTGTTGCTGGGCATTCAGTTGGGGCTGACCAGAGCAATTGTCCATGGCCACTTCAGCATGGAAGTCTCACTGGAAGTTTACATGGTGGATGCTAGTCCAAAAAGCAAAGCATCCCCCCAAAAGGTGGAGGAAATTGTAAAGTCTTTGTTGAACTCCTCTGTAAGTCAGCAGTGTGCCTGTCCCTGCATTCTGCTGGTTAAAAGTTATTAAAGTTGGCCCAGATTCCATAGGACAGAACAGAAACCTCACCTCTCAGTGAAAGAAATACCAAAGAATTTGAATACATGTTTTAAAATTGCTACACTAAAGTTCATTTCTTAAAATGAAACTTCCTCTTACGGTACACTAAATTCCCCCACACCAAAGAAAATTTCCGAAATTCTATCACTTCTTAAAATCCTGGCTGAAGTGTAGTGTTTGATATAGAGATACAAGATTTAGTTATTTAGTTTAAAGCAAACAGTTTTGGTTCTTGGAAGGGAAAAAATCCAAGAATATTTTGAATAATTTCATCTGGATGGTATAGATAGAATTTTAATTTTTTTTTATTGGATTCAACATTGTTTCACTGATCCTGAGGTGAACTCTATGAATAATTCAACTGATGAATTTGGTTCTAAGCCACGGTCTGATTAGCATTTTGACACCACATTAAACAAATTTTCCAAAAGGAACCTCTCTCCATTAACTGGAAAATAATGATTTTCTAGGCTCCCAACAATGCAAAGGTTATTTAAAGGCATCTCTATCCCTTTTACAATATATAAAGTATTTAAATGTCATTGTGATTGTGGGGAACTGAGGAGAGAGCTAATTAGTTTTTGGCCAAGCCAACCAGGTACTTGACTAATTCTCAGTAGGGAGAATATAGTCAATCCCTTCGTATCTGTGGGTGCCACATCTATGGATTTATTCAACCAACAGCAGGTATAAAATATTTGAAATGAACAAAATTGTCTGTATACTGAACATGTAGAACTTTTTTCTTGTAATTATTCCCTAAACAATGTAGTGTACTTTGCAAAGCATTTATTTTATTCAGTATTATAAGCAATCTAAGATGATATAAAGTACAACATATAGGAAGATGTGTGCCACTTATATGCAAATATTATGTCATTTTATAAAAAGTATCTGAGCGTTCAAAAATATGGGGTTCTCGAACCAATTCCCAAATATAACAAAGGATGATTGACATGATTTTACTTGATCTTTTTTGTGGAATTTCTAAGGGATTGAGACCTCAAAAAATCACTTCCTTCCAGAAGGAATCTCATAACATCTTATTCTGTTTTTTCTTTTACATTTTTATTTGTTCTTTTTAGTTATATTCAATACCAGGATACTCCTTTATCTGGATCCAATATAAAACAATTATAAATTTATTTATTTGTTTCTCTGTCTTTATTAAATTATAAATTCATACAACAGGAATGCCAGTTCAGTCATATTTTCATGCTTTTCGGCAATATTACAAACATTGATGATTTCACTCTTTATTTTCCTTTGTAAACACATTTTTCCTGTGGTCTTAAAAAATGTATGATTAAATATTTCTTATCTAAAACAATGTTGAATACTATGGGTTTCCAACTCTTCCAAAGACTACTATTTTGGTAAAGTAAGTCAATGGTTCTCAATCCTGCAGATCTTAAAAAATTTCAAGGTCCAACTTCGTGAAATCTAATTTAGTTGCTCAGACATTCAACTTTTAGAAAAACTTTTTATTCTGAAATAAAAACATTTCTGCATGCCCTTCATCCAGCTTCCCTTAATGGCAGTAGATCACAAAACCGTTCTGCACTTGTCAAAACTAAGAAATTAACATTGGTACAAAATTCTTTTTTTTTTTAACACTTATTTTTTTTTTATTGTTGGTTGTTCAAAACATTACATAGTTCTTGATATATCATCTTTCACACTTTGCTTCAAGTGGGTTATGAACTCCCATTTTTAGCCCATATACACATTGCAGAATCACATCAATTACACATCCATTGATTTACATATTGCCATACTAGTGACTGTCATGTTCTGCTACCTTTCCTATCCTCTACTATCCCCACTCCCCTCCCCTCCCCACCCCTCTTCTCTCTCTACCCCCTCTACTGACCTTCATTTCTCCCCCTTGTATTATTTTTCCCTTTCCCCTCATTTCCTCTTGTATGTTCTTTTGTCTAACCCTGAGGGTCTCCTTCCATTTCCATGCAATTTCCCTTTTCTCTCCCTTTCCCTCCCACCTCTCATCTCTGTTTAATGTTAATCTTCTTCTCATGCTCTTCGTCCCTACTCTGTTCTTAGTTACTCTCCTTATATCAAAGAAGACATAATTCTTAACTAATAGACATATGGCTCAAACTTGGCAGGTCTCAGGGAATTCTAATTTACTCAGAATTAGAAACCATCGCTAAGTTGTCTTTGAACTGGGCTCACACTACGCTTTCCCTATTTTGTTTGCTAAAAAAACAAAAACAAACCTTGATTCTTTCAATTTATGTTACTGATAAGACTTATTCCCATATCTATAAATTCCTCAGTTCCAACTGAAGGCATTTCTTTTCTGCCATAGGTAAGCTTGGCTACTTACTGAAAAATCATAACTCAAAATATTTTGTATCTTAGAATTTTGGAGAATCATCCCAAACTTACAACTGTTTACCTAGACTGCTTCTTCGTAGCTACTAAAATAAGCTTAGACTTCAGCATTAACTCAAATCCTATAATATTCCCACCTCAAACATATCACATAACTTCTTTTTGGTACTTATTAGCTTTCTACTTAATTAAATCTCTTGGTTAAATGTCCACGTTACCTTCTCTAGCATATAAAAATTCCGTAAAATTTTAAATTCCTTATTTTGAGGAATTTTGTATCATTACTCTTATTTATATCCTCTTCACTGCACTGCATAAAAAGGTATTCCATTCCCTTGTTATGCAGTGCAGATTACAGACCAAAAGTATTAGCATAACTCAGATGCTTGTTAGAATGAAAAATCTCAGGTCCAATCCTAAATCAACTAGGTCACAATTAAAATCTATGCTTTAACCCAATGTACATATGGATAACCAGAGGAGCTCACAAAAATAGAGCTTGATTAGTACATAGGGAATAGGACTAGATATTATACATTCCTAACAAGTGCTTAAGACAGCTCAGGCTGCTGTCCCTAATTCTTTAGTATCAATAATCTAATTCAGACATCCTCAAAATACTGTCTCAAAATTGCAGCAACTGAGTATTTATTAAAATGTAAATTCTTGAGCTCAGTCTTAGAACTACTGAATCAGAAATTCTGGTAGTGACACTCAGCAATCCATTTTACCAAGCCCTCCAAGTGATTCTGATGCATACTGACTTTGAGAACCACTGATCTAGTCCATTTGTTCTCAAATCTGACTACTCATTAAAATCACCTGAGGAGCATTGAAAGTGGGAAGGGGGAAATGATTCTTAGTGCCCTTACTCACAGATTCCTTAAAGTGAATACAGAACATATCAAGCTTATTTTTAAGTGCCTTTGGACCATTTACCAAGGCAGAATATGTTGTAATCCATAAAACAAATCTAAATAATTCATAAGGATTCAAGTCATACAAAATATGTTCTCTGCCACAGTGTAGGAAACTCCATCCAGAAAAGGAAACTAGAAAAAAATTAAACTATGTACTAATATCTATCATGAACATTAATACAAAATTTTAGCAAATCAAATCCAATAATATGTCGGGTGAGGTGGTGTAACCCTATAATCCCAGTGGCTCAGGAGGCTGAGGCAGGAAAATCACAAGTTCAAAGCTAGTCTCAGTAAAAACAAGGCACGAAGCAACTCAGTAAGACCCTGTTTCTAAATAAAATACAAAATAGGGCTGGGGATGTGGCTCAGTGGTTGAGTTCCCCTGAGTACAATCCTTAGTGCCCACCCCCCAAAAAATCAAATAGTATGTATAAAAAAATGATACAATACATCCAACTAAGGATTACCTCAGTAATGCAAGGTTGGCTTAACATTTGAAAAATTAGTCAATATAATTCACCATGTTATTAACTATAAAATTATATAATCATCTCAATAGATGCAGAAAAGCACTTGATAAAATTCAACATTATTGACAAAATGTCTCAGCAAATCAGGAACAGGAAGAAACTTTCTCAATCTGACAAAGTACATCTCAAAAAAAATAAGTTAGTAGACTTAAATGTTAAAAGACAGAAAGGTTTTCCTCTAAGATCAGAAATAAGAATTTCCACTTACATTATTCCGTTTTGGTACTGTGCTGGAGATTTTTGCCATATAATAAGGCAAGAAAAAGAGACAAAAGGCACCAGTATTAAATGGAAGAACTTAAACCTGTCTAACAAGTTTAACTACAAAAAAAAAATACTAGAATTAATAAATGACTTTAATAAAGTTACATGCTAAAAAGTCAGTATACTAATGTCAATTTTAATTTGTACATGCTAACAATAAACCATCCAAAATTGATATAAATATCATTTATAATCACATTACAAAGGTGAAAGATTTGAGGACTATTAAATAAATAGGAAACCCTCAGCTGGAGGCGGTCTCCATGCTTTTCAGATCCTACCTAATAAATTACAACCTAACATGGTACATAAACAAACTGAAACCTATCTTGGGAGTTTATTTTTTGTAACAGATAGCTGGATTCAGCTAATCATAGGCAGCCAACTGATCATACCATGCCCAAATAAGAAAACTTCCTAGTTGTCAACCTGTCAGGTCATTTCTCTACTTTGCTCTCCATATTCAGTCTATAAAAGCTCACTGTTCATGCTCCTGGGCAGAGCTCTCAAAACCTCTTCTGGTCTTTGCTCAAATAACCTATTAAATATAACTTGTCTAAAATTTTTCTCTTAACAGAATAAATTTGGTGGATTATGTGTAAAACCTGAACATTGAAAATGGCAAAATATTACTTAAAAAAATTAAATTCTAAATAATTGAATACTCATACCACATGCATAGATTAGTAGACTGAATATTGTTAAGGTATTGGTTTTTCATAAGTTCAACACAATGCCAATCAAAATTCCAGCAGTCCTTTATTTTAAAAAATACAATTTGATGAAATGACTCTAAAATTTATGTGGCAATTAAAAGGATACAGATAGCTAAAATTATTTGGAAAAGAAGACTAAAATTGGAGGCTCTAATACTAACAGATTTCAAGATTTAATGTAAAGCTATATAAATTAAGACACTGTGATATTGCTAAAAAATAGGCAAGTAAATCAATTCAATAAAATAAAGTCAAGAAATTAACTCACATGCACATAATCCATTGGTGTTTTTTTTTCCCTTTCTTTTTAGCAAAGTTGCCAAAATAATTCCGTGAAGGAATTATTTGATAACATTTTTAGCAAAGTTAACAATTTGCTAAAAATGTTATCAAATAATTGTGATATTTAGACATTCATATTAAAAAAATGACTATTTTCTTACAATTAAATAAAAATGGATCACAGATCAAAATATAAAAGCTAAGTTGTATGTTACTGTTTTGATCTGGAATGTCCCCAGAAGGATCACATGTTGAAAGCATGTTCCTCAATGAGGCAAGGTTCAGAGGTGGGGCTTTTCAGAAATAACAATTAGATTATGGGGGCTGTAACCTCATTGATGAATTAATCCACTGATGGCCATAAAGACTAGTGGGAGGTGGAGCCTAGTTGGAAGAAGTAGGTCACTGGCGGTGTGCCCTGGAAGTAAGTTGTTGCCCCCCCAAATTTACTGGCTTCCACAAAACTCAGCAGCTTTCCTCCACTATGCCCTTCTGCTAACCTATTTCTGTCTTGGAGCCAGTCAACCATGGACTGCACCTCTGAAACTGTAAGCCAAAATAAATCATCCTCCCTCAAACTTGTTATTGTCAGGTATTTTGGTCACAGTGGTGCAAAGCTGACTAACACACTATATAACTTCTGTTTAAAAAAAAAAAAATAGAAGAAAATTTTATGGCTTTGAATTGTTGAAAGCACAAACCACAGAAAGAAATGTCAATAAATTGAACTCCATCAAAGTTTATAATTTTTCTCTTCAAAAGATACTGTTATGAAAATGAAAGGGCAAATAATAGAGTAGTTGAAAAATTTGCAAACCATATATTGATGTGGACTTCTATCTAGAATTATATTAAAATAAACTTATTGTTAAATAATAAGTGGAAAAATGACTCGATTTTTTAAAAAGGTGGACACTCCACTAAAGAATATATATGGTTACCAAATAAGCACATGGAAATTTGCTCAAAGTAATTAGTCATTAGGCAAATACAAATTAAAGCTAAATGAAATATCACCATTATGTCTTAAGAATACTAAAAATTAAAAGAATGATCATACCAAGTGACAGCAAGGAGGTATATTCCAGACACTTTGGAAAACAGTTTGTCAGGTTATTAAACTTACTTTCATTTGACCCCGCCATTCTACTCCTGATATTTAGGAAAGAAAAATTAAAGCATGTCCATACAAAGATTTGTACATAAATGTTCGTGGCACCTTTACTTATAATAGCCACAACTCAAGTGGCCATAGTAAATGAGTTAATAAACCCATGTTTTTTAATACAATGAAATAGTAGTCAGAAATTATTTTTTGAATGAGCTATTGATATATGCAACTTCTTTGTGGTGAAAGAAGCTAGACCAGGCAGAGTCCATGCCATATGATTTTATTTGTATACAATTCTAGAAAATGCAGATTAATCCATTATGATAGTAAGTAAATGAGCATATAGCTCAGTGTAGAGAACATACTTAGCAAGGCCCTGGGTTTGATCTCCAACATAAGAAAGAAAGAAAGAAAAAGAGGGAAGAAGGGAAGGGGGGAAATAAAGAAAGGAGGAAGATGGATGATTGCTTGGGCATGGCTGAGAGAGGCATAAAAAATATATAAATATTTTCATTACCTTAATTGTGGTGATAGTTTCACAGGTGTATAGCTATGTCAAAACTTATTATATGTTAACTATACATCAGAAAGCTATTTTTTAAAAACATTACAAGAAAACAAAACAATAAACATCCCTCATAAATACAGACTTGTATTTTAAAAAGGGTTAGGGATGGGGGGCTAAAAAAGTTCTGGACAATGAACCAGGAAGTAAAGGAAGTTAACACCTCGAACCCTCACCCTTGCAGGCATTCTCTGTCAATAAAAGCTCATGTTTACTTTCTCTTAGTTGGTGCCATCTATATTTTTTCTATTATATAACATTTAATGTGGTTTTATTTTTAAATATGCTTGTTTTATTGTTCCTTTCTTCAAAAAAATATCTGGAATTCTTTTCCTTCTTATCAGCCATGAAAATAGCTGTGCAGTTTTATGTTTTGGTTTATTGGTTTATTAATTTTTAGGACTTGGGGGTTCTTTTTTGAACTCCTTTTACTATAAGAATGTTTCCATTCTCGTTCACAAACTACTGCTTATTGAAGGATGCGAGGAAATTAGTTCACCATGCTCAATCTTCAGCTGCTTTCTTCCAGCCACTCTGATAAGGCCCAGCAGAATTCCTCTAGGAATAAGAAAAGAGACAGAAATTACTGCCTTCAGTCATCTGTCCCTCCCTAACACCAAATAACATTTGTCCTGAATTCCACTGAAGCACTTCATAGATAATGATAAATCTATAGGAGCCTACTGAATACTTGGCAACCTTGCTATTTTATAAATTCAAGGACCCAAGAGGAAAACAAGAGAATTTCCAGATCCTGTTTGACCTTCAAACCAATGTGCAAAAATTAAGAGTGCTAAAATCCTGAGTTTCTATATAGGGAAAAGTTCAGCTTCCTTTGTTTATTACAAATGGCAAAATGTACTTTTGTTTTATAATCCTTTGTAGCTGGGATACTATTCAACTATAGAAGTTGCTGAGGAAATGAAGCAAAGAACTCAAATCTACATGATATTGCAGAATTATACCAGTAACGTTGACCAAAATGGGTCCTGAATATTTGTGTCATTAAATCAGAAGAAACTTAATAACATCAAAATCTTTTTTGTTTTGTTGTGTTTTCAAATTATTTCCATCTAGAATCTTTCTTTTTAAATGCTTTATAATTAATTTCGAGTTATAAATATACAAAATATATGACAATTTTGAGTAATAAAACGCCTCTATTTTAAAAATGGATCCTTGAGGGATGGGAATATAGCTCAGTTGGTAGAGTGCTTGCTTTGTATGCACAAGGCCCTGGGTTCAATCCCCGGTACCACAAGGACCTTGAGCTAGGGTTGTGGCTTAGTGGTAGACCACTTGATTAGCATGTGTGAGGCACTGGGTTCAATTCTTAGCACTGCATAGAAATAAAATAAAGGTCTCTTGACAACTAAAAAAACATTTTTAAAAAAATGGGCCCTGATTCTACATGACCATATTGACAAGAACGAAAAGTAGAACTTCTAGGTCCTCGTGATTTTGAAATACAGCCTTGATGAATTGGGCCTTAGAAGATAAAATATACTGAGGTTTCTGAAGAAATAGAGTGACCAGAAGAGAGAATGAAATGACTTTAACAACACTTGAACTTGAGCACACTTTAACAGGTATGTGAGACATGATAAGAAGACCATGAGAAAGAAAAAAAAAAAAAAGAACTTCATAGGAAGCACAGTGCATATCTATACTGACAAGCAAGAGGGCAACTCAAGTACAAAGAATGGCAAAGTCAACTTGTAGAGCAAGCATAGTCTTGAGCAAAGCTCCATTTGAATATGATAACCTTACAGTTTTTTTTTTTTATCAAGATAGGATTATTGAGAATAAGAAGGGCACATTTAATAATTGCTTTGAGGCAATGTGCTTCCAGCAGGACTGTCTTTCATGAGTGGAAGTATATATACTGGCTTTATAAAGAAGGATAATCAGATAAAAAGGAAGACAGCAATGAAAGATCAGGGTCTCTTAAGAGGTTGAGAAAATCTGATGTGACAGATTATTGGAAACTACTACCAAAGAGATCATATGGGATGAAGAACATTGTGTGTTGTGTGGATGCAGCAGATCAAATGAAAAGAGACTAAATGCAGGAAAATTGGTGAGGAAGTTTCTGGAGGCAGTAACATCAAAGTTCTATAACTGTAGAATGGAAAGTTTCCAAGAGTGGACTTGAGAAATACCTGAAGGAGAAAAATAGAAGATGGAAGATAAATGGGTTGGTGGTCAGTCAAACCAAGCAATACAATAATATGACCAACAATGGAGGAGTGGGGAAAGAGTTCAAAAGAGAAATCTGGAAAAAAAAAATATATCAACAAAGATGAAGATGTTCAGAACATGTGAAAAAAAAAAACCAAACATATGTGGAGGTAGAATATGATGCAGGGACTTGGAAGAATTCAGAAAAGTATAAAGAAAAGGCACAATAAGAGAGTTGTAAAGATCCCTAAAAGAACATACTAACTTTTTAAAGTCAGTTGAGGCTGTGATGAGAAGCTGGTCAGTGGTATTTGAACAGCATCAAGTCTGAGATAGATTTGTCTTGAGGGACATCACTAAGATGTCTCATTAAACATGAAAACTCAGTCACAGGTACTTGGGGAAATGATAAAGAGCAATTGAATTAACAGATCAATTTTTTTAATAAAGATGAAAAGCAAGAAGTATTGGAGTGCTCTGAGAATATCTATAATCCTTTGCACATGATGCAACAAACTAATTGGAAATATAATTGGAAAAATAGACATTTTATAGAACTTTGGAAAAACACGCCTGATGATTTGTTGTATTTTTAAATTATTGCTTTAAACATGCAAAAACTCATTTCACTGTTGTTGACACTCTCACTCTTGGTAACTGAGCTGTCATTGGTTTACTGGTTTGTAATGTTAGACTCAATTTTTATTCCATATTTCTATTTGCCAAGCTTCAGTTCAATTAAATCTCACTCAAGCTAACTAAAATATTTTAAGCAATTACTCCATTAGGAATAGATTCACCTATCACTGTGACATAATTTGAGAAAATATTGGGTATAAGAAAAGTTCTCCTTTTTAAATTTTTTTTTAGCTGTAGATGGACAAAATGTCTTTATTTTGATTTGTTTGTTTTTATGTGGTGCTGGGGAATGAACCCAGGGCCTCACGTGTGCAAGGCAAGCATTCTGCCACTGAGCTACAACCCCAGCCCCGAAAAGTTCTTCTTAATGATTTTACAGGGGTGAGAAAAATTGAATTATGTTTTGAACTAATTATTCCAATGACCCATGAAGTTTATTACTAAATAGTTTAGTAACCTATAAAAAGTTTAGGCAGGAAAAAACTCCACTTTCCTAAATGACTTGATACTTGTAGTTGTGTAGACTTATTTCCTCATTAATTCTAGGTTTTAAAGTTTAGACCTGACACTTGGCATTTCCATGTTCACAGTGTCATCTGGTAGTACATATATAATATGGCAGAATTTTCTGTCTTTTTGTTTTTAAACATAAACTGGATTGTATTTCTATGAATTGCTTTCTAAATAAACTGATCTTCCTTCTTTTGGGTTAACTTCTTACCTTTTTTGTTTTTTTCATAAATTTTTCCTGACTTAGAGTTACTACTTGCCTTGAACTTTTGTGTTAAGTTAGAAAAAGCACATCTTCTTCAACACTTTGGTTCATTCTGTTGGAACAATACCATAAGAAATGTGAATATCTGTAATACCTTTGATTTGAATGGTACCCCGAGAGTTGTGTAATGCACAACCTGCACAATCATAACCAACTGCCCTGGGAAGTTGTACCTGGGCTCTACAACATAGCAAACACTGATGAGGTAAGACAAGGACCTAAGGCCCAGAAAAGTGAAGTAAGTCTTCCATAAAACTGCATAATATGTGATGATAAAATCACAGGGAGCGATCTGACTTCCTGGCACTTATTAGCAGAATAACCTGAATCCCTTTCAGTAATCCTCCCAGAACTGCCAACCTCCCACTCAGCAGCGATGCCCCAGCATGTCCTGAAGGCTGACATCAGCGTCACCTCTGCTCAGAGCTTTTGAAACCTCAGATGAGGAAGCAGCCTTCTCCTGGTAAGAAGCTTCATTTTCTGGAATGTACTTAAAATATTTGGCCACACTTATGAATAAAAGCAGAGTTGGTGATACCTACCTGCCTATCTCACAGACCTTGGGATTCTCAAAAGAGATCATCTATAGGAGCATTTTGTTAACTATAAAGTACTCTCACCTAATAAGGTAATATCACCTTGAAACGAAAATATATTTAATAAAGGGCAAAGAAAAGGCAAAATTGACAATTAATGAGAGACGACGTTGGAGTTGGGATTACCCCTGGGTTGGTTTGTTCTAAAAAGACTTAGCACCAGAGCCAGCACTTTCTCTGTCCCTACTATTGCAACAGGTATACATATAATCTCCTCAAATAAATTGGATGTCAGGTGATGTTCATCCAGAGTTCACACCAATTCCATGAAGCTACTCTTTAATAAATATAATTTTATGCAACACCTTTCATCTAAAGATTTCTAAGTACATTTTAGTCAATAATTAAGTTTTATGATGCCAAGTCAACTTCCTGAATTTTAGAGAAGTTGCAGAAATTTAAGGTTAGAAATTAATGTTTTGATGTGAATGAAATATAATTCACTGAAGTTTATTGTTCTTCTTAGGTGCATGTCATTGCCTCATTTTAACTTGTTTTCTATGTGAAGTTAATAGTACAATGTCAGTTTAGGACTGGGAGCTGACATCCCTGACACAGTGGGCAAGTTGTTAGGGACCTGAGCCCAAGCCTTGGCTTTGCAGCTGCCCAAACTTGTGCAAAAGCAAGTCATTTTACCTTCCCCAATTTCTGATTGTGCACATGGTAAAGAACTTAGAGGCCATTGGTTTCAATGGTTACAGCATTTGTAGAGAGGTAGATATAAACAGATTTATACTGAAAGGAAGATTAAATAGCAAGTGCCTCCATTGTATTCAAATGTGTCTTCTCTCCACGAGCTTTTCATCTTCTGTTTCATGACTGGACTTTATCACAAAACCTCTCAACCTAATAATCTATTATAAGTGAACATTAAGAAGACAATGATTGATTGGTTCAAACCCAGGAAGGCATAATCAGATCATTGTTTTGAACAGCAAAAACTTCACATGGAATTACCAAACAACCTATCAACCTGATTTGATTATTACTAACATCCCTGAAGCTTTTTAGTGATTAGATTCAGGAAGTACCTATTTTCCCCCCAGGGATGCTTCTGGCTTCATTAAATGCTCCTAACACTTAAAAGTGCTGCATACTCAGGCTGTCATAAGATATCTTAAGCCTCCTGCTTGCTGAATTTCCACAAATGTCCCTGAAGCTTGGCTACCCTTTGAAGTTAGCAGACAAGAATACTTGATTAGATTTGTTTAAGCTTCTCTCTCATTCTCATCCCGCGTTGCTTTCAAAGCCTCACATTGGATTTGTACTGAAGAGGTAGAGGAATGAAGAAGGAAAAAGATTGAGAAATCATCCGCTTTATATAGATCCCTTCTTTCCAAAGACATGATACTGCTGCTATTAAAACATTGCTCTAACAGAATTACTTGATATCCTAATCCCCTGAGCAGCAGAAGCCTGAAGTAGTTCTTCAGACTCTTGGTCGCTTTCAACTATGTGGGATGCCTTTTCTCTAGAAACCCCAAGGGATAATCGGTGCTATTCTGAGGGCTCTCCTCCTACAAAATAAGAATTTTAAGGAAAAAAAATTCACAAAGATGTTTTAAAGCAGTAAATCTGGAGGTTAGTCTTAACTTTGGGTTCTGACTGTTCTAGATGACTGTTTCCATGATTTGGGGATGACACTTAACCCCTGGGGCCCCTCAGCTTCCCTGTAGGAGAGAAGTAGGAGTGAACGACCTCTGAGGTCCTGTCACCAAGAGTCCCCGTACTTCAATATCTCTAGGGGTGTTAGTCAAGAGTCCAAGCTCTGGGGTCAATCTCCTACCTCCCCACATTTGGCTGTCTGGTCTATCAAGTTCTGTTTAGAATTTATGTATAGGGAATCCTTTTTCCAAATGTGCCTTTTCCCTTCAAGTCACCAGATTCTGTTCAAAAATCTCACCACATGTCTTCTGCAACATGCTGGTCAAACTCCCCATGTCTACACCACATGTAACTTAAAGGGAGAGTCTGAAACCCTGATGCATTGTTTATCAAATTTCCTAGATAAAGTGGACCAGTAGCCACTTGTACAATGGAAATACTAACAGATATCACAGTGGAAAGTTCAGGTTGAAAATTAGTAAGAGATAAGAAATTGGATGCTTTTTCACTCAAAGTGAAGATAATCATTTATATTTACCCATTTCTTCAGTGAAAAAAAAACAATTCATATTTATTTCTTGAGTTTTTCCTTCTTGATGCTCATGGTGAACGACCCCTAATGTGTTCCTCCTGATCATTGCCTCTGACGTTCATGACTTTGTGCCACCTCATACCTTGAGCGTAGGTGGGACCTCTCACTTTCATCTTACCAGTAGATTACTGCAAAGGTAAGGCGATGTACATAATCATGTCACATGGAATTATATTGTATTTTTACTAGGAGACTGTCCCTTCTTTCTTGACTTTAGAATGCTGGTATCCATGCTTAAGAGGTGACCAATATGGCACATAAATGAGGGCTCCTTCCCTACCACACCTCAGATGAGACCTCCAACCCAGGTCAACCCTGGGTGCCTTGCCACATTGCAAGACACTCAAGCAGAGATATCAACAAGTTGTGCCCAAATCTTGACCCACAGAAATGGTGAGTTAATAAACGTGTGTTGTTTGAAGCCACTGTTTATGTTAATATTATTAGCTAGCAATAGATAACTAACATAATCCTCAACTTAAGATACGCACCAAGTCGATTTTGTTTCTTCTAATTTATGCCCATGCTTTAACTCACTGTTACCATCTCCCACAATGCTATTCCTCATTTTACATAAGTTATTTCATGGCTAAACACAATTGGCTTTCATTTCTGTGTTAAACTAAGCCATCAGTCCTTTAGGAACTAAAGCCCTGTTTATTTTGTTCTAATACCACTATGTAGGGATGCTTTTTGATAGAAATGAGTAATGGAGTGGTTTTCATACAACAGAAAATCAAAAATAATTATACATAAATTAATAGAGGAAAAACACATAGTTGTAATTTATATTATGAAAAGAATAGTGGTGTGTAAGTTTTTTATGAAAACATTGAATTGTGGTTAGAAATAAGTGTCAGTAGTCCCTTAAATCTAATATATATTTTATGGACACCTCACATTTTGAAATTGGGTTTAAATATTCCATTCATAAAGGGTATAAATCCCTGGTAGTAATGGGTAAATAAAAATAACTTTAGAGGGCTGGGTTGTGGCTCAGTGGCAGAGCAGCTTGACTAGCATATGTGAGGGCCTGGGTTTGATCCTCAGTGTCGCATTAAAAATAAATAAATAAAATAAAGGCATTGTGTCCATCTACAACTAAAATAATAATAATAATAAAAAGCTTTAATAAATAACTTTAGAAATAACACTTCTTGTTTTGTTTATTTTTTTTCCATTTTAGAAATAACTATTATTTCTAAATAGTAGCTAAAAGTAAATAT
Source organism: Marmota flaviventris (assembly GCF_047511675.1). NCBI lineage: Eukaryota > Metazoa > Chordata > Mammalia > Rodentia > Sciuridae > Marmota > Marmota flaviventris. The sequence continues at coordinate 50,295,492 of NC_092503.1, read as the reverse complement.
GTATTATTTCTAAAATGGTACTGATTATAGAGTTCAAAAAAGTTAAAATGTACATCATAATATCCATATTTGGAAAATTATCTTTAGAAAAAAGATAGTTGCTTGCTTTAAAGATAGAATATATTTTTAATAACTCTTTCATAGATACAAAAGACTCTGTAAAACTAACCCTCATTAAGTTACTCATACTAGTGAAAAAGAATAGTCAGAGACTAAAATGCTGAGGTTTAAAATAACCCCAGGCACTGATATTGTTTGCAAGGTTCACAGTAAGCACAGATGTGGCCAGGTTTGCTCCCCCCTTATGACCAGGGCTCTAAAACCACATGTGCTGGCTGTGGTTCTGTGGGAGGTGGAGTGACTCACCCATGGATGCTCTTATTCACACAAATGCATTACAACACTGCTCTTCGACTCAGACCAAACTGCCTTTGGGCAAATCGGAAGAGTAAGAGCTTTGTCTCTATTTGTTGAGGAAGAAAATATACATTGTTCATTCTAAAGAGCAGTTTAAACCAGATACAGCCAAGGACAGAGGGACTTTGAGACCAATACGCAAAAAAAGCCAGATAACTCTTCATTTTAACCTTGTTTAAGGAAAACCAAAATTATTTTGCCTCAAAAGAGCAAAGGTTGACCATCTTCTAATGAGAAAAGAAGGGATAGCTTGTAATTCTTGTCTTAATCCCAGTGCTCATCTGCTTATCAATATTGCTTCTCCCTTTGCATTTTATCACACATCCTAGCTAAGATACAGCGAAGGAAATGGAATTGTGTGTGTGTGTGTGTGTGTTTGTGTGTGCGCGCACGCAAGTGTGTACATTCATATGCATATATCAAAGTGTAGGAGTATGCTTCAAAGCTTTGGCTATTTTATTAATAGAATAGTAAAAGCAAATGGGAAAAAAAAGTTTTCTGTAGCCTTAAAGCTTATGTACTTGTACAAGAATATACAAGGATAATTTTGAAACCAACTTGAAACAGACATGGAAATTTTAGCAGCTATGGAAAAATGAACTTAAGACAAAGAAAATCTACTTTCACAGGAGCCATGACATGTGCCATTCACTCACTGATTTTGAGCTCAGCTCCCATGTCAGAGGTCATTAGGTAACAAATGTTGTCAGCACAGGGCAGTAAGATCTGGGTGGTGATGTAGCGTAGCCTGTGGCTATGAAGAAAATAAGCATGCCTGGAACACATTACTGATTCTTCTTAGCTGAAGTAACCTTAGAGGACTCTAGAAATGTTATGTCACCAACCTACCCAACAGAAAATCAAAACACGCAATCACATAAATACTTTTTTTTCCCAACTAAATAATCCCCTTCTTTGCTTGTCATGTGTGTAAAAATAAGAGTTTGCAGGAAATAGAGTTTGTTGGAATGTTAACTCTTTAAAATCAAATAGGAGTGGGGATTGGAGACAACCTCAATCACAAGGAAAATTCTGAAGATGGTCATGAATTAAATGAAGTCACAAGATTATTTGATTTTCTTCTGTCTGACTTATCATGAGAAGCCAAATTTGCAGCTGCTCATTTCCACCTGTAGCCAACCAGAGCAAACATAGACTATTCACCTGTTTAAAAACTTGGCAAAAAACAAAGGAACAAAAGACAACTTGGCCATTTTTATCTTTCCTGGGGATGTTGGAAATTCAGCTGTGGAAATCCTCCCTTAGGGAAGAATTTGACATGAAATGAGGAAAAATGCAAACCTATTCTGAATTTGACCAAGAGAAAGAGTCATGGTAAGTGGTAGATTTCTATAGCACAGCAGTCTTCCTGAAAACATTTGCAATAGGGTCTGGAGCTAAGGCTATGCTTTTCTTTTTATATTGCAAAGGGCTTTGCGTAAAATGGCCCAGAGTATTCAGTTTTAGCTCCCAAGCCATTAACTGTAGCAGCCCCTTTGGTTAAGAACAAATGATTTGCAAAACAGCTATCACTTTCTCTATGGTGAATAAGAATCTAAGTCAAAAACAATTAAGTACCTTTCTTTTAACTTTCCTATTGTAATAAGTATAAGTACATTCCAAAGAGCCCCCACACCAAGTGTAGGGCTCTCAAGAAAAACAACAGAGGCTGCAGAGCTTGTGCCCCCAATCTCTTCAGTGTCTCCCCTCCATTAATGCCTTCAAATGCCTACATTCATATGCTCCAAACCAACCCCACACATAAATATACTTCAAATCTACTCTGAATCCTTATTAATATTTTCTATGCCAATGGCCCATAATCACATTGAAATATTTCTCCTGTGGCTCTTTGCATTTTGCCAGATTGAAAGCCATACACTAAAGGGTTGATATTCCATCAAGTCAGTATCCACACCCACCCAGAACAAATACTGAGCTTGAAACATGAAGGGCAGAAAGACACTTCATTTTCTTTTTGATTGACTGAGCAACCTGATTAACACCTAGACAGTTCTGGGAGATCCCAGGAGTCTTATCCTCATTAACAAGATGGGCAGAATAATCCAATTGAGTGACTAGAGTCAAGCTGCTTTAACATCAACCAATGTGCACAATGTTTTTAAGATGACATGATAAAGTGACAAGTTCACAGAATTTGAAGAGCAAAGTCCAAATCCAAGGAAAAGATAGCAAGAGATTTGGGACACACTAATTCCCTGGCTTCTGGAGATAAGCCTGGAAATAGAAGTAGATGATCTTAGTCTACTTCTGCAATCCTAAATTGTCTCTACAAACCATATCTATTAGAAGTTGCTGATTTCTATTTTTTCAAAGTAATTTCACAATGTGGCTTCCAAAAGTCAAATAGTTCATAATTAATGAAAATCAACACCCACTTTCCTATCCCTTTGCACCAAGTCCTGCTTCCCAAGGGCAAATTTTTTCAAACAATTTTCAGCATTTGTCTGCATTAGGCCTCTATATTCTAATTAATATGCTTACATATCATCTACTGACTCCCAATTATGGCAATCATTTTTTATGTCATGCATGAAAAAAAAAACCCTCCATACACTAACAATTAGCTTCTATCCTCCCACCATATTTCCAGTATATTTATAAAACAATTTTTGGTTAAATTCCTATTTAGAGGTACTTCATTGTAATATATACATTACAGTTATATCCTAGCATTTATTGCTGATTTAAATAATTTAACATGACTTTGCTTCCTTTTCTCTTGTACTTTTGTTATTCCGTGAAGTTAGTAACTGCCTGAATTTTTCATTTGCTTAGACTTCTATATACTCATGCCTAATTTTTCACTGAAGTTTAAACCTAAGACATATAAAATGTTTCATAATGCTGTTTCTCATGTGGCCAAATGCATTAGACTTTCTCACAGTTCCTGGAAACTTCTCTCTAACTTTTCTATCACACATGCATACACACACACACACACACACACACACACACTCACTCACTCACTACTCTGAATCTGCTGCTCTTCCAGGCCTGCTTACAGCTGTGTAAATGTCACCCTGGAACTTTTCTCCAGCTCCCTGTGATGACTCGCTCTCCTGCTTCCAAAATCCTGCATCTTTGCCTTCCTTGACTTCTCCCTTATTTTACTGGAACACATCTCTTAGTAACTTTTTCAAAAATATTGAAAGGAAGACAGGGTTTCGATAACTGCTTAGTTGTTCAACACAATTTGTAGTGCCCTTTCCATAATTTGAAGTTGTCATTGCATGGGGCTACCCAGCCTAGGACTTTTAATCTCTGGCTGTCCACATCCAGGTTAAGTCATGTGACTGGTTCTCTACAATAATATCATGAGCAGAACTGATGTGGACACTCCGGTCTGGGCCTACACCAAGCAGGTAGGGCCTTGCCATCTTTCCTTCCTCCACACCCATGTTTAGCCAGGAAGGCAGGTAGTGGGCAGACTCTCCATCAGCCTGATCCTTTGACAACTTATTGGCTCAGAGTTCTCACCTGAATACAACTACTATATGAGAAAGAAGTACAAACTTCAGTTGTCTTCAGTCATTGAAAGTAGAAGATTATCATATTTCACCTTGACTAACAACCTGACCAGGTGAGAAAGTCCAGGTTTAAAACCTTCAGAAATTTAAAAGCATTTTCTGAATATTGTCTTCTGTTTCTAACGGCTGTTAAAAATTATCCTTCCATGTCTCTTCCACCTTACACATTTTACTATTGCTTTTTTGTTTATTCATGTGCACTCTGTCTTGTTCTCTTTGCTTCTAATTGTCATTATTCTTGGGGGAACAATTTTATGATAGCTCTTGGGCTGGATAATGAACCATTTTAGGCTTTGGGCTCAAGTTCTTTCGTTATGGAAATTTTTGTTACATTATTTCTCATGTCTTTTTCTTCTTACTTTCTGGCACCATGGAGCTGAGATATCCTTTTTAATCATGTTTATTTATTTTATTCATATGTATCTTTTTTATCTTTAACTCATCTTTCTTACCATAAACTTATATTCAAAATCTTTTTAACAATTTTTATAGTCATATCTTCAATATCTAAGAGTTATTTCTCATTCTCTCATTGTTGATGTTATTCCATCCTGTTTTTCTTTCACACATGAAATAACTTTGTTCATCTCACCGGGCTTTCTCTAAAAGTTTTCTTATTAAATATGTGTCTGTAGAATTCCTAAATTTGCAACCCTGCTCAGGTAAACCTCCTCTTCTTAAATCATTGCGCATGCCACTTTTCCTTCTGCTTTCTAGTTTGTCTTCTTTGCTCACCTCTCAGTATCATACGATAGATTTAAGATCAGAGGACAAAAGTCTGAATTGCTGTCATTTATAATTCTCATACCATTAAAATGTTATTTTAAGGCTGCTATCCAACTATGTTCAAGATACTGATTTATAAATTTTAGAAAGGTAGTTATCTGGCCTTTGGAACAGGAGCAATTTTGCATCCAAGCTCAGTGGCAAAGACCTGTAATCACAGCAACTCAGGAGGCTGAAGCAGGAGGATTGCAGGTTTGATGCTAGTGTCAGCAACTTAGCAAGGCCCTAAGCAGCTTAGCGAGACCCTGTCTCAAAATAAAAATAAATAAGGTTGAGAATGTAGCTTGGTGGTAAAGCACCTCTGGGTTTAAAAAAAAAAAAAGTGTTTTGCTTATGATGGACAGGTTCTCAAAGGGTCATGCTACTGTAAAGTTTTATCAGGAGGTAACAATCTAACCAATAATAATAACCTTTGTATAACAGACATTAAGAAGAAAAAAAATAGTATGAAAACAACACTTAAAATAGAAGGCAAAGGAAATACTATGCTGCAGCTCAGTCATAGATGTAATGTTGGGTATTTTTAAAAAGTTTCCAGCTTTCCTAAAAAAAAAAAAAAGCAACCTCCACTTTTTCCCTTACTTATTTCAGGCACAATTTTTAAAATAATATTGCTCTGATTATAAAAACAGGAAATATTCACTGTGGAAATTTTAAAAATGTGGAATTGCAGAAAAGCCCAAAGGGAAAAAAAAATGAAATCACTTGCAACTGTACAACTCAGAAAAATAATTTCTATTATCATTTTGTTTTATATCACTTCTATCTATATGTGTACAATGAACATTTGGGGGGAATTTAGATTGTTGTGAACTGGATCTTTTTTATAAATACATTAATAATATTTCTCATACCATTAAATTGTTGTTTAAAGGTATAGTATCCAATTGTATGGCTGCACCATGAACTACTTAATCAATCTCTTATTGTTGACATTTAAGTGGTTTCGAATTACTCACTCTCATAATAAGGCTACAAAGAAAAGAGCATCCTGGTACATAAATCATTTTACACACCACAGTTGTTTCCTTGACCTAAATACCTAGAATGGACTTGACTGGGCTTGAGGAATTAATGTTTTTAAAACCTCTGATAAAATCTATCATACTATTTTCAACAAGACCATTCCAGGTTTTTCAGTACCAACAATGTGTTAAAGGTCCTGTTTGCCTAAAATTTTATTAATATATAGTAAATTATTTCATATCCACTCATTTGGTGAGTTCACACATAATGTATTTTCATTTAGCCATAAAAAGTTAAATAAATAATAAATTAGCACTCTAGGGGTTCCAAAGAAGGTGAAAACTATCAAATTCCTAGTTATATTTTACTTTTCTAGACTTTCCTCTTGACGGTATATATTTTCTTGATAATGTCCTTCACAAGTATATATTGAATTGGATAGTGTGACTTAAATACAGCAAGCAACTTATTGACACTAAATATCAAATGTTTTTCAAATGTCAGATGATTTCCATCTTTGTCTCCACTGTCTCAGTTTTGAACTCTATGTTTAAAAATAATTCTTATTTTTCCATTTCCACCCACTTCTGTAAAATTTTGAAAAGCAAAATGTGGTAAAAGTATTTAAATAATTTCATAATACTAGCCTGCCACATTTTTTTAATATTCTTTTATCAAGTGCATTTTCAACTAAGTACCATAAAAACAGTTTAGTGATGTCAGTATGAGTCTTGCCTAATCAAACATCTGAAAAGTCACATCATCTCACTGATGCTTTATTTCCCATTCATTTGATTGCCAACAATGTTGAACATGTTTCCTTAAGTGTTTTGGCTCTGTGTTGCTTTGTGAATTTCCAGTGTTTTCTTTGTCTATATTCTACTGCAATGGGAAAATTTTACTTATAAAATTATGAATTCCATTTACAAATTCAGAATATAAAAATTGTCATAGTTGATTTGAATAAAAACACATAGTTGGCCATATGTCTTTAGGTTTTGTTTATGGAGTGTGTGTGTGTGTGTGTGTGTGTGTGTGTGTGTGTATGCAGACATACTTAATTTTTGTATATGCGATCAAACATATATAGTAGATTTTTCTCTAATTTTTTTTGTTTTCTTACTTTAAGAGATGATCATATTCAATTTGCCTACATTTTCCTCAAGCTTTCTTTATATATAAATAATTTAACTGCAATTGATCTTACGGCTTAGTTTAAGGTAATACCTATCTCATTCCAAATTGTAACCAATTAGTCCAGCATTGTTTTTTACTAGTTGATTCTTCCTCTTGAATTGAAATGCAATCTTATTTTTACATGTATTTATGTATATGTAAGTCTGTTTTTTTACTTTCTACTCTGTAGAATTTTTACTCCTTCGAATTTCCTGGTTTTGTTATTTGAACATGTAGCACAATTGGAATTATTTTCACTTTTTAATATATTTTTATATTTCACAACTCAAATTCCCTTCCCTTCATTATTCTGTTTTATAATTACCCAAGATATTTTGGTTTCTTCATGCAAACTTTGAATCATTTTGCTTAATTAAAAAATCTATTTAGATTTTTATTAGACATGCATTCAAATAATTAATTCAGGAAAAAATACATATTTTAATGCTAAGTTTTTCCCATCTATGCTTATGCTATTAAAAGAATGCCCCATTAATTAAAAATTATAGTACTTAGTAAATTTATATAGTTTTCCCCATAAAGTTTCGGTATGCCTTTAATCAACATATTTGCTATACCCATTATTACTGAGAATATATCCCAATTTACAATGACCAACTTTCACAATTTACCCAGAACTGTGAAGTTCCTGGAACATAGGACTTCCAGTGCCAAAACTGGGGTGGTTGGATATCTTATATTATGCAACTGGTTGTGACTAGTACGTAAGAAAATTAATTGTATATGTATTTATTTTCTCCCAGTAATTAACTGTTTGAATTTTCAATAGAATGCCAATTGAATTGATGGAGATTTTTAGGTTGTTATTTATCTATAAATAGTAATAATTACAATATTTCTATCTATTATGTGGGTCATATGTCCAAAATAAGGTTGAATCATAGACAGTAATACTGACATTGTGTATTTGTTGGTTATGGGCTATCTTTAGGTATGGAAAATGTATTGGCAGAATTTCTAATATTAAAAACTTTCCAGATTTCTCAATACATATAGTTGCAAAGCTTTTAATATCATTTATAAATGAGATCCTTTAATCAATTTTTAAACCATTCGGAAACATTTTTCATATTAGTTATCATCATGAAAATTGAAAATGAATTGGAAAAGTTTACATCTTGTTACCCTTCTCTGAAACAATTTTTTAAATTATAAGAATCTTAACACTTTATCAGACCTCCTCTAGGAAACCATTCAAGCTGTGCTTTTCTGGAGGTGATTTATCAACAACTTCTACTGAGTCTTTTTTCCCCACAATTATTGGACTATTTGCATTTCAATTTCTTCTTAAGTCAATTTCCTTAATTTAATTTTTTTCTGTAAAATTGTTCATTTCACTAAGAATTTGGAATACAGAAGAATAGCATAATTTTAATCTCTTGTGTCTATAGTTATATTCATTTTCACATTTCTGGCTTTTTTTTCTCTTTTTTATCAAATTAACTAAAGGTTTGTCACTTTGTTATTATTGCTTGTTAGATTTGTTTTGTCTTTAAAAAATAGTTTTTTAAAAAATAGCTTTTGTATGTTTTTTCTATTGCTATTTTCAGGAAATTTTAAAGATGTTATCTCTTCATCCCTTTAGCCTCATCCTCTTTCTTTTGTTAAGACTCCAAGTGCACATATGTGATATCTTTTCACCAAGTATCAAGAGTCTCTCATGTTTCTTTATGTATTTTTTCTTTTTCCCTCTTGATGCTTCAGGCTGGATATCGGATATGTGCTTACCTTTCTTCCAGTTTGCTAATTTTTAGTGAAATCTATCTATCCAGTTATACCTTATAATTTTTCCACTCTTTTGCTCTCAATTTTTTTTTTTTTTTTTTTTTTGCAGAGGTACCAGGGATTGAACTCAGGGACACTCAACCACTGAGCCACAACCCCAGCCCTATTTTGTATTTTATTTAGAGACAGGGTCTAACTGAGTTTCTTAGCAGCTGGCTTTGAACTCACAATCCTCCTGCCTTCAGCCTCCAGAGCTGCTGGGATTACAGGCGTGTACCACCACACCCAGCTCAAATTTTATTTTTCTTTCCCTGCTGAAATTCTTTATATTTTCTTTTAATAAATCCACCACAGATATTTTCTGCATCTTCTGTGTGTCTAACTTTTTTTGTCTTTTTTATTTTTTTCTCTTAGTGTATGGTTAAAATAACCAGCTGTTTTTAAATGCAATGCATTTAAATGTAAATATATATATATATATTTACGTATTAATATGTAAATATATATATATACCTTTCTTCCAGTTTTATTTTATCATATATATATATATATATATATATATATATATATATATATATGATAAAATAATTTGAAGAAGTGTCTTTCTCCAGAGAGGATTAATTTTGCTATTAGCAGTGAATTAAGGCAATAGTAAGCCACCTTGATCCATTTGATTAAAACTGAGTTGACTTAAAACGAGAATTATTTTTCCCTGTGCAAGCTAGTCAATTAGCCTACACTCCTATGATGTAACTTTTTGGAGTCTCATTGAAAACTGGGATATTTACCAGGGCAATTCTTCTTGTGGGCTCTCAACTCTAGTTTGGGTCAACCTTAGCTCCACAATACAACCCAAATCCTGCTGATCAGCATCCCAGCCTCTCCAACCAGCACTTTCTGCAAAAACTCTTAGCCTCCAAGCTTTTCCCAGACTTCTGATTGGCCAGTGCCCTAACATTCACCTTGGTGCCCTAGGTAGGGTCCATCTCTGGGTGCTCTCCTCTCCAGGCTCTTGAATCCCCAGTCCTGCTGCCTTGTAGCTCTTCAGTGCCTTAGACAGATTTTGTTGCTGCTGCCATTCCGCTTATTCAGGTTTTCTTGGTGTGTAGAGTTGGTTAAAAGTATATAATCTAATGTGGTCACAAAGGGGAAAATTCCATGCTCTTTTCTAATTATTTCCTCTTTTGTTTTTATTAATTCCTTTCATCTTTCATCTACTTTTCTTTGGTTGGTTATTATAGTGATTGTTTAGTCTTTCCCGAATTAAATATTTTATGCTCTTTCTTTTCCTTAAAATTTAAAACAGTGCCTTTAATGTAAATTTATTTTGAACTTGTTAACTAGCTGTCCTTGAATAATAACCAGCAAGATCATAAAACCTACTGCAGTTCTACCTCCAAAATTATTCAGTAAATATTTAATGATTTCTTAGCTTGTATCCAGTATCCATTTACAAGTTTTTAATAGCACTCAGATTTGGTTCAAATATCTGCTACTACTCATCCAACTACACTACACCGAGGGAAAGTGATTCCACCTCCATTTCCAATTTTAGGTTCTGCATTGATTTAAATCAAATTATACATTTTTCCCCTGCCCACAATAATTGGATGAGGTATATACATATGATCTAATCAAATTCAGTCAGAGTAATCTCAGGAGTCTTGCTTGGGATTCTGATAGGAATAGTCTTTTTTTCTCACCTGCATATATGAGTGTGATGCATCAAACCCTGTTTTCTTAACCATTTTGCAATCATGAGAGAAGCCAGCCAGGGACTACTAGCTTGATATACATGCACGGAATTGAACAGAGCTGAAAGAATCACAGAGCAATTGACCTGGAGCCCTAATTAAACCATGCTGGAAGCCCACCCTCCAGCTGGACTTTCAAGTTACTGAGCCAATAAATTCCCTTTATTATTTAAGCCACTTTGAATTTAATTGACTTTTCTTTTACTCACAGCCAAATGCATCTGAATATACTTGGGTACCTAACAAACACTTTGTAATAGTTACACTAGAGAAAAAGAAAAATCCAAACAAACAAAAGCAAAACAAAGTGAAAAGTAAATTTATGTTCTTAAGATCATATTCCCAAGCTCATTAAGTCAAAACACAGGCCCCTCATTTTTAATATCTACAATCTTATTTGTTTGGGTTCTTATTATATTTCTAGCTCCTAGTTTAGGGCCTGGCATTTTTCAACAAATATTTAGCAAGTACATGAAAATAAGTGAATAGTTATGGGTTTGAATAATATTTCTGACTGAAGATGCTGCCATAGACGTTCAAGAAGTGGTAGGAAAACATTTTCTTGTTGTGTAAAATATCCCGAGCCCATGACCAAAGGGGATCTTAGCACCCATATGGACTCATTCAAATGAAATGCTTTTTTCCTAAGATTTCACAGATCCAAAGGGTGTATGTATAAACAATAAGTATGAGTTCCAAATACTTAAAACAATAAATGTCACAGCATATGTTTTTATAGACTATCTATTGATATGAACAGTAGCAATGCAAAAATAACGCATAACCAAGCTATCAGACACTTTTGAGTTCTATTATTTTTAAGATAAATGAATGATTCTAAGATTACTTCCAGTGCTAAAAATAACAAGTTTATGATCCTAAAGCTGTTCTTTCCTCATCAAAGTGATCAAATCCATTCACATCCCCAGACTGTTTGTCTGGTACCCTCTGCTTCGCATCTACTACTCAGACTACAAACACTTAATGGGCTGGGATTTGCATATCCAATGACCAGGAGCACTTTCAGGAAGGGACCTAAGCTCAGCATGAATCAATCTTCCTCCTCATCTGAGGGAAGAGTCACTAAAGGTCTCTTCAGAAAGGACTGATAATGGGAGGCGTGGCAAAGTCCAATCACACATCTCAAAGTCAGAGCAAGAGGTCAGATCAAGGTGGGTTTTGCAGCACAGAAAGGGCTGGGGGAGGGTGGGGGAAGGAGAGAGGTGATTGTACACTGTACTTAGCATAATCAATATTTTTGTAATTTGCTGGTGGAGAAGGGTTTGAGTCTATGCCAGACTAGTAATAGCAAATGCTTGGCCCTCAAAGTGTTTCCCACCCCAACGTCTGCCACTGGAGAAGAGACAGTAGCTAACAAAAGATTGTGGGGACTTGCAGTCAACAGCACTGGATGGGGGAGGGGTGGCAAGGGTCCTGGGTGGCAGCACAGGTGGCAGCCAAGTGGCAACTTGAATGCCAGATGGGAGAGCGTCACATGCTGCCCTCTGGCAAACACAAAGCCCATTTGAGGGAACTAAGGAAACACTTCACTTTTCAAATGGACATATGGTGTCAAAGAAGAAGGTATATAATTTTACCCTACTGGTGAATGAGACCAAAGTATTTCTTATTTAAAGGGGAACTACAAATAAATAGGACTATCAATTGATTTTCAAATAAGGAAGGAAAAATTTCCTTAGGGAAACTATCAAAATGATTCCAGTCAGTAAAGCCCATTTTTCAAGATGGATATCCTCAGCCTCCCTGTACAATCCACTTCCTTTCCTCAGCATTAATTTTCTCCCATCTGTCTTCAGTCTGCTTCTTTCAGTCCAAAACTTTCTCCCCAAGTTACTGACTAGTGTGAAGCAACTTTTCTAATCCACTCACATTCTTGTAGGCATGGTAATGGATTCCTTCAAGTAGGAAATTGCTACTTTAAAGCTACAGGACACTTTGAGACCAAGACAGTTGAAAAGATGTCATTGTAGATTAACACAACAGATGAACGGAATCTGGAAAGAATTCTTTCCAAATTATTTGGACATGAAGAAGGAAGTAGGTCAGAAAATTATGACCTCTGCATATTTAGCCTGATATACATCCTCATTCCAGGCAACTAATTGTGAGCTATTGAAAATGAAAGTTTAAAGAGACTGTCATAAAAAAAGACATTCTCATAACTTCTCCTCTGAAGATTCCATAAATAAGTTGGAAATGATCTCCAGGGGAACTTTGCCACAGCTTGTGGACTGGTAGCAGTAATTAACAGAATCCAAACACGATGTAATCTTCTTAAAAACTGTCACTGTTTCTTATTTTTCTTTAAAATTGTGATTATTTCTTGCTAGCTTCCTTGGCTCAGAAGATATATTTAAATTAACCTACTTCAGCTCCCTGTAAATCAAAGAAGGAGAGGAAAATAGTGCAGCCTAGTGAACCAGAAAGAAAAACATTTCTATAAGCATGCACTCTTAATTTAAAATGGGGAAGGCAGATAGAAATAACTAAAAATATTATATCCTTGATTTCCATATTCATTCTTCTATGTGAAAGCATATAATATGTAGTAGTTATTGTAATAGGCTCTTTATTTCTTACTGAATGTAAAATACTTTCCAGGATAAGTCCTAAAAATGGGGATTTTTAGCTAGATATCATATAGAAGTATTTTTTCTTTAGGGAACTCAATTGCTAAAAGAAGAAACCTGGAAAGTTATAAAATTTTCTTTTTTATGAAATTATAAAAAAGAAAATAACAATTTTGAAGGATAAAAGAAAGAAAGACATAAATTCTCTATGAATTCACTATTGGTACAATGCTACTTTTTTCATGAGGGAAGGGAACTCCTCTTTGTCACACAAGATCTTTGCCCAGTGATGGTCCATAAATATCCTTGATTAACTTTCTAATTTTATGTGTATATTTGATGATGCTGAAAATTGTTCCAATGGTAACCATTTGGCTAATAAAATTAGGTCTAGAAAGCAATTGAAGCCTCTGATGGTATGCACATAAGTACAAATTCTTTGGGGCCCTCTAGTATATTTTTTGTTTTACTATGATACCTCAAAAAAGAAAAAAACAATGTATAAGTTTGGAAGATATGTGCATGCAAATGTGAATATGTCTAAAACTAGTTTTGAAATTAATAAAGATATTATTTCAATAAATCTGTATTAGTTTGCTAAGACTGCTATAATAAAGAATCACAAACAGGGGGCCTTAAACAAGAGAAGTTTGTTGTCTCACAGTTCTGCAGCCTAGAATTCCGAAAAGATGATGTTAGCAGGACGGGTTCCTTCTGTGAGTGGAGATAAAGACTCTGTTACCTGCATCTTACCTAGTTTCTGAGGGTTTGCTGGCAATCTTTAATATTCCTTAGCTTGGAGAAATATCACCCTATCTCTGCCTTCATCTGCACGTAGCAATCTCCCTATGAGTATGTCTGTGTCCCACTTTCCCTTTTTTAATAAGGACATCAATCACATTGGATTAGGACTCAAGTTAAGACTTCATTTAAATTGATTACCTCTGTGAAGACCCTATCTCCAAATAAGTTCTGAAGTACTAGAAGCTAGAACACCACACATCTTTCCCAGGGGACACAGTTCAACCTATGACATGCCCCTCCACACAAAGAATGACTACATAGAGTAAAAGATACAAAAGCAAGCAAGCATATCTAACCAAACCAGATGTCCACATCACTTTATTTCTTACCAAACACATAAATATTTTAATTCTGTCCACAAACTGAACTAGCTCATTGCCTAGTGCTTTGGGAGCCAAAAAAAAAAAAAACCTCTATTTTAGTTCTCGGCGGACACAACATCTTTATTTTATTTTTATGTGGTGCTGAAGATCGAACCTAGTGCCCCGCGCACACCAGGCGAGCGCGCTACCGCTTGAGCCACATCCCCAGCCCCCCAAAAAACCTCTATTTTAAAAATCCAATTTTCATGCAGTTGAACAGATATCATGTAGATACAACAAAAATTAAAAATGCCAAGCCACTGGCTCTCTTGCATGATGCTTATGAACTGGAAACCACAAATAAAACCCTGAAAATTAATTATTTCTTTGTCTGATGTGTTTAGATCCTCTTGCACATTCAGAATCAGTTCAAGTCCTTTCCATGTTTTACATTAGTCAACTTATTTTGATGACATAATTTTGATCATGTATTAATCAGACAGTACAGCCATGAAAATACCAATGGCCAACTTAATGATGTTCTGCTACTGTTTCATCGTCCTTCACCCTCGTCTGGAAATCCCCTCTGCTACACAGAAATAGGCCTTCAATGCCTAGTTTTTAGAATCTGTCAGTGAGATCATGCATTATTTTTTCCTCAGGCTGGAACCATCATCACCCTCAAGGAATTCAAGCAAAAATTTTGTTGTCTTAGAATTTTACTTAAAATGTAGTACATAATTTTACTAGTGTGGTTGTTTTCTCCTTTAAGTCTTTAGCTTTTCCTAGATGATGATATAACAACCATTTTCAAATCTAAAACTCAGGCCTTGTGTGGTGGCACATGCATATAGACCCAGCAACTCAGGAGACTGAGGCAGAAGGATCACAAGTTTTTAAACAGTCTCAGCTTAGGGAGACCCTAAGCAACTTAGTGATACCTTGTCTCAAAATAAAAAATAAAAAGGGCTGGGGATATAGCTCAGAGGTTAAGGTCATCTGGCTTCAATCCCAATAGCAAAATAAAAAGAAAAAAAAAATCAGGACACATTCTCTAATAGGAAATATGTTTACCAAAATGAACTTTGAATCAGTTTGTATACATATATCTCTATCTATGTCTATGTACATTTCATTGACATGTGTAATGGCGTATAGCAATGGAAACATAATGGAATATCTAAAGTCAGAAATGCCCTCGATTGGGCATGGAGTGAGAGGAAAAAGCTATTTAGAGACCATTGTTATAGAAATCAAAAAATTGGAAAAGTTTGAATGGGTGGGGAAAAGAGAACGATTATAATAAGTGCCCTGCAAAATACATGTTTCTTGAGAAATGAGAGCTGACAGGAATATCTAGGTGAATAAAAGAGAACCATTTTCATATACAGATGGGTTCTAGGCCTTCTCATCAGGCCCAAGAGCACAGTGTAGCAAGAGAGGCCTAACTCATTCTCATACTGGACTGAGTGCCTTCTAACTTGTTAGGCCCCAGCAGTCTCTTGGCTTTCCCAAGTCCCAGACCTGCCCTCCCATAACCTTCAGTGGTTCTTGATAGAAATAGTATAACACTGTATAATAATTAATATGCATTATTATTGTAGCATACATATAATAATTATTATTCAGAACCACTAAGTGACTTTAATAATTCTAACCTAAAAAGACAAGAAATTGAACTTCAAGTTCAATTTTAAAGTTTTGGCATAAAGAACATTAAGCTTACATTTTCTGTAATAATGCAGTTCAACCAAAATGCTTCATCCCTAATAGTAGCACATGACTTACACAAACAATTGCACATTATTGTTTGCAGGTTATATGTCGACATGTATTTCCCATTGTGAGAAAACTGCCTCTGATACTGAGGAGTACTATACTCATGCCTGCACCTTTATCTCCTCATGGGCCACACAGATTACCTGACACCAATCCAAGTTAGGCCCTCAAAATCTACTTTCAGAAAACTTTAAATTTAATTATTTCAAAAAGCATCAACAATAAATGTGTCTTGATTAGATTCATAATTAATATACACAAGACCATTTCTTTTCTCTTATGAGGAATTTTTTTGTGTGTTGTTTGATAGTAGAAATTCTGGCATGACAGAGAGCTTATAAAGCTGTGTGATCACGTATATAAAATAGAGACTTTTTTTTTTCTTTTAGCTATACGATATATTCTCCCAGTAAAAATGTTGTTTCATTTAAGATACCACTTAATTCCAGTAAGACTCAAATATCCATTATAGAAATTTTAGAGAAAAAAAATGTTCTAGAGATATGTTTAGAGAAAAAAAAAATACAGTTCTCAGGTAGGTAAAAAAGGAAGAAAAGTATTATAAATGTAAAACTCAAGACTTATATGATTTTTTTTTTTTACACTTTGAAAATACATTTTGCTTTAAACATGAAAATCTTAGCAGCTGGAAAGCTATTTTGTGTTTAATTAAAGGGTGCACACATATGTTTATAATGCACAGCACTGTGGTCTGAGAACAGGGTCCCTGGGGTGTATGGTCAGCCTTTGGCCTCTCTGAACTTTCGTCTGGAGGTCATGGGAAAGGGGGTACTTGTTTGAATTTTCTTCTTCCCAGGTCCACATTTCCTCCACCAACTACTGGTGGATAAACAAACTCATGTTCAAAAGGTGACGGACTCCACTGACCCAATCCACTCTGAAGTGCCAGACCTGTCCTCACATCCTGGAGCTCAGATCAGCACATCCCTGCCCCCGGACTTTCCCCTAGGGCTGGTGCAGTCCGCCTCCCCCAGGCCAGGTTCAGCGGATTGATCTGCCTTTCTCTCTCTCCTTCCCTGGGGAGGGGAGACCACTGCGCTGAGTGGGGTCCAGAGCGCTTCCAAGCTGAGACACCAATTCTTCCTCAATAAGCTGAAGTTCTCCAGATGGCAGCAAGCGCTCGTCATGCAAATTCTTGGCAGCAGGGAGCCTGTCAAGTGGCTACTGCTGCTTATTGTTACCACCACTCCCCACCCCCTGCACACAAACGCAGAAGAAATACCATCTGTCGACTGTGGGCTGAGCGGTACTTTCCAAGTCGCGTTGCAGTCGGTGCCGCTTAGCAGCCCTGCGCTGTGCACGCAGCCCAAACAGGAGTTGCCGCACGACAGCATTCAGCTCTTCAGCCCTGAGCCAGAGAGGTCCCCCCAGCTGGCAATCCCGCTGGACTTGGTCCCCACCCCAGCTCCGCGCAGGGGCAGTATGCAGCAGATTTCTCATAAGATATTTATGTGACAAAAATAGCAAAACCGATTGTGTTTCTCCTCTTAGATTCTGGGAAAGGAACGAGATGAACATGCCTTTATCACTAGTGAGAAATGTTAGGAGCAGAAGCGAACTGGTTAAAGCGCACACTCCGGAAGTGAAAAGCGCAGCCCTAAGTTCAAAGGGCATAGGAGAGATTTCTAGTTGGTTTTCCCTTCTCTCCCACAAACATCATTATCTCCTGATTAATAAAGAACGTTAAGATATTATATACGAATAAAAACTGCCGCTCAAAAGATTCTAAGCACAACAAGGCTTCATACTGTGTCCATGTTTAAACTCTGACCATTGCAATCATTTAGTGCCTGTTTTTTCTTGTTATTGAATTTTATTTTGGTCACATATATGAACGCAATGACAAGAATGATGATATGATACTATGATGTATCATTTCTGCATTCTTAATCTTTTCTTGGTAACTACAGAGGTTACCTACAGAACGTCATTGGTTTCACTTCAAGTCACACTATTTTCCTTTACGTTATTCTCTTCTAGTTTTGAAACTTTGGGGGCATTAATCCCCCATAGATACAGTCACTCTCAAAATATATATAACCTCCATTTTTCAAATTTACCTTCTAGTATATGTGTGTGTTTAATTTACTTATATTGAACTAAAAATAGTATCACCAACATTATGCTTTTAGAAAATGTTACTAGTCTTTTCCACACCAACATCAGTGTCTTCTGAAGGGCCTTCTTCTATCCTGCTATTTACTCTGCCTCTGGGAGGTGAAGGGACTTCTAGATGGGTACATCTAAGGAGGACATTGGGCATGCTTTTTGTATTCTGCCCTTCCTCCTCAAGGGTCTTGTCTGTCCACTTTCTCTCTTGCTCAGATGTGGGGCCCCACAAGGTCTGCCCAGAGCAGAGATTCCGCCAACTCTGGTTTTCAGTTAGTGGGCCCCTTTTCTCCCACACTAACATCTTTCAATACTATGCTATTGATATATTACCAAATTGGTATAAAAACAATGTTTAGACCTGTCTATTCTTGCTTTTATTCCTCAATTTGTTCAGAATCCAAGTATAGAAGAGGATTATTCTTTACTGGGAACCTCTTAGGAGACCCTCTAGCTGTGGTAAATTTAGATCTCATGTTTTGCTTTTAAATATGATACTCACATATCCTTCTGGTGATAAACGCCTATAGTTGCCTCCCACTCTTTGATAAAACAACCAACACTGTAGTAAACATGTCTTCCTACAGACCTGGGGGCAGTTCCTCAGGAGTGTATCCATGAGTGATGGTGTTTGAGCATACTTTAAGAATATTTAATTTTACCAAATACCAATAAATTATGGTCCACAGTGACTGCATCATCTTACTTCCACCAGCAATTGACATTATGAGCACTTGACATTCTGAGGCTATCCACTTTTCATGAACTTGACAATGGTGTATCATGATTGCTTAATAAAAATCTGCTCATATGCTTACTATTTGACTCCTGCCCCTATGCTTTTATGTATTCTTACTTATATATTTTGTTCATATTTTACTGGGTTTACAAACTTGCTTATATTCCAAGTACCAGTATACACGCTGTGTGTGTGTGTGTCGAGGTATGTGCACTTACGTGTGTATAATATAATTATCATTTGTTGGCTTTCACATTACAAACATCTTCTTTCAATCTACACATGGCTATTCTTTGCTCATGCAATCCTTTGTCAAACAGAATGTTTATATTTGGAGATTGCCAAACACATTAAATTCTTCCTCTTCTCCTTTGTACTTTGGGATATTGTTGGGGTTTCCCCAAATGAGATCATAAAGATAAATTCTTATATTTTCTTCTATAACAGCTTTAGGTTTTTTTCCTTTTAAAATTGGCCCTTTCACTGTCCATGGTGGTGTGTGCCTATTTGTAATTCCAGTCCCTTGGGGGGCTGAAGCAGGAACATTGCGAGTTCATGGCCACACTAGGCAACATAGCAAAAGCCTATCTCAAAAACAGAAGCAAAAAGCAAATTAGGCATACAATCCACTGAAATGTTTTTTTTTTTTTCCTTCTTTAAATTGGTATGAAGTATCAATTCCAAATTTATATTTTTCACGTGGTAACCTAATTTTTCTAGTTCTTAAATTAAAAGAAAGATATTAAATCAGTTATATACATTTACATGCATACACATGCACACACACACATACATTTCTCTACTTTCTATACTCTATTCCACTCCATTATCTATGTATTGCTATGACAATATCACATTTTAACAATATTTTTGGAATATGTCTGGATTCCTTTTTGAACGAATCTTTTCTTGACACTTTTTAAAACATTTTAACTAATTACAGACCTTTATCTTTCTAGATAAATTTTAGAATTAATTTTTAAAGTTCACCATAAATTCTGCTGAGATTTTGACTGAATTTGAATGTTGATTAAGTTATAAAACTATAAAATTTTTTAACAATATTAAATATATTGTTTCTTTCATTCAAGTCTATTTTCAACTTTTTATCATGCTAATAGTGAACTGTGCCTCTTGAATTTAAAATATTACAAGCAAATAAGGGCATTTTTGTCTCCACCCTCTTATTACTTGTTTGTTTGTTTGTTTTTCCTAATCATTTTTTAAGCTATAAACTCCCATAATATCTTATCATCATGATTGAAAATGGACATCCTTAGCTGTAAATAGACTAGGTCTGGAAGTTCTCCATTATGGCTGGTACTCACTGTAGCTATTTGTCAGATAGTTCACCATACCTGGTATTTCTTGTGAATTGAAATGGCACAAGTGACATGGTGACACTTTAAAAGCATAAAATCTTATACTTTCAAGTTGGCACTTACAAAAAAAGTAAATGAACTAATCTCAGAATACTGGAGTCAAGAATAATGGAAACAATTTAT
This sequence comes from Marmota flaviventris, assembly GCF_047511675.1. Classification (NCBI taxonomy): domain Eukaryota; kingdom Metazoa; phylum Chordata; class Mammalia; order Rodentia; family Sciuridae; genus Marmota; species Marmota flaviventris. Next base: position 50,275,246 of record NC_092503.1, on the reverse strand, counting down.
CTTGTTACAGCTCACTTTTTCAGATATTAATCCAACCCATCTTTTCGATGGAACTTCCTATGTGTTATTTTCATTTGTTACTTACTTTGAAATAGATATATAAATCTCAAACACAAAAAGTATTATCTCTCTTCCAGTAGTACACCAGAAGAGGTAACCCCAGAGCCATGTTCTGACAATGATATTTCTGATCCTAGTGAGCTAACCTTGACCTACTTATAGTCCCAATATTCCTGCACTTGTCTCCTTTCTTGTAACTCCCCTAAATATTGTGTCATATTCAAATCTCCTTAGTTCCTCTATCATTTGTCTTTACTTTTCCAATTGGATAAAAATCTTCCCATAAATTTGAGTCTTTATTTCATACATTCCCTTATGTTAGGTAGTATGTATGCATCAAGTGTTTTTATATCTTTCTTTGAAATCTCACCTCTTTCCTTAATAATAAGCAAGTATGATTTCCACGACTTCCAAAAATCTTCCAAATGATAGAATGGAACCATAGCACAAAATACAGTACTATAAAGATAAAATAACTCTAATGTTATTAGAGTTATAAAGTGGAATGATTGTGCTGACTTGGTGTTTTCTGTATCAGTTGATATGGGTGTTTACTATACACAAATCATATTCAATCAATTAAATTTTTGGTGACACTGAGGACATGTATAGTTTTTGCTAGAAAAGACATTGTCCAGTTATCCTTAAATGTTAGCATGCATCAGAATTACTTGAGGGCTTATTAAAACACAAATTTCTGAGCTCCACCTCCAAGTGTCTGCTTCAGAGCATGGGTGGTACTCCAGGATCTGCATCTGTAAGAGGTTCTAAATGATGCCTATATTGCTGGTTCAAGGAGCTACTTTGAGACCCATTGGCAAAGTCACTTTTTTAAAAAATATTGTGCTTCCCACAGCAATTTATTTATTTTTTAAATCTATTTATTTATTTATTTTACTCCAGATCCAAGTTACATTTTGTGTGTGGACCAATATTCCATTATATCTTTAATGTATGTCATTATCTCGATGTTTTTACATTGAAATATATGAATTAATGATATCTGTCTGCTTTGGAGACTTAGAATTGCAATTTCATATGATAGCCTAACATTAAGCTTTTAAGAAAGCAACTTCTTAAAATATTTGTTTCTGCTGGGTGCCATGGCACATGCCTGCAGTCCCAGTGGCTCAGGAGGCTGAAGCAGGAGGATCACAAGTTCAAAGCCAGACTCACAACTTAGGCCCTAAGCAACTTAGTTAGTCGCTGTGTCAAAAGATAAAAATAAAATGGCCTGGGAATGTGACTAGTGGTTAAGCATCCTTGGGTTCAATCCCTGGTACAAGGAAGGAAGGAAGAAATTTCCCCGAATGTACTATAAAGTAAATATTCCCTTCTACTTAAACCAAGGCCTTTTAATTATAGCTCTCAGATGATTACTGAAAGCCCATTTTCCAAAAGAAGGGTTTGGTTGGCTTCCACAAGTTCAAGTCATATCCTACTTAGCTCACAGAGAAAGATAATAGAAAGACAATGTTCTTTCTTAAAGTAATACAGTGCTGACAGACAATTCTTAATAAGTAGGCTCAAATCTTCATTACATTGGATTAGGCCCTGACTTCCGTAACAAGATTCCTAAAGTTCAAGAAATAAAATCAAGAATCAATAAATGGGATGGATGGGCTGGGGTTGTGGCTCAGCGGTAGAGCGCTCACCTCGCACGTGTGAGGCGCTGGGTTCTATCCTCAGCACCACATAAAAATAAATAAAATAAAGGCATGTGTCCAACAACTAAAAAATAAATATATTTTTAAAAAATTAAATGGGATAGATTCGAACTAAAAAGCTTCTTCTCAGCAAAAGAAGCAACCATTGAGGTAAAGAGAGAGCCTACAGGATAGGAGCAAATTTTTACCACACGCACATCAGAAGACCACTAATCTCCAGGATATATAAAGAACTCAAAAAATTTAATACCAAGAAAGCAAACAACCCAATCAATAAATAGGCTAAGGAACTGAACAGACCCTTCTCAGAAGAAGATATACATGTGATCAACAAATATATGAAAAAGTGCTCAATATCTTTAGTAATTAGAGAAATGCAAATCAAAAGTACTCTAAGATTTCATCTCACCCCAGTCAGAATGGCAGTTATCAAGAATACAAGTAATAATAAGTGTTGGAGAGGATGTGGGGGAAAAGGCACATTGAAACATTGCTGGTGTGACTGCAACTTGGTGCAACCACTTTGGAAAGCAATGTGGAGATTCCTCAGAAAACTTGGAAGGGAACCACCATTTCACCCAGCTATCCTACTCTTTGGTCTATACCCAAAGAACTTAAAATCAGCATACTATAGTGATATAGCCACATCAATGTTTATAGCAGCTGAATTCACAATAGCAAAACTGCTAAACCAACCTGGATACTCATCAATAGATGAATGCATAAAGAAACTATGGTATATATACACAATAGGACACAACTCATCATTAAAAGAGAATAAAATTGTGGCATTTTCAGGTAAATGGATGGAATTGGATGTTAGGGTCTGTAAACAAGTCAGGATGGCGCCTGGCATTTTGCCAGAGGGAGTGGTTTGTGAAGTAATGCCAGCGAGCCATTAAGTGTGGAGATTCCTTATTGGTTGACTGCTGTATCTAGTTAAGATAAGCTGTGTGGAATGTATATATACCCCTCCTGTCCTACAATAAACGGCTCCCACTCCTGCTGTAGCAATGTACACAAGTTGCTCGTCACCCCCACCCCCACCCCCCCCCACCCCCGGTTATTTTGCTGCAGCCGGACTGCGGCAATTGGAAATGTTATGCTAAGTGAAGTAAGCAAATCCCCCCCAAAACTAAAGGCCAAATGTTTTCTCTAATCAGTGGATACTATTTATGATGGGGGAAGGCATGGGAAGAATGGAGGATGAGATGGACATTATTACTCTAAGTACATGAATGATTGCATGAATCGTGCACTCTAAACTGTGTACAACTAGAGAATTGAAATGTTGCACTAAATTTGTATATGATGAATTAAAATGCATTCTGCTGTCATGTACAACTAAGTAGAACAAATTTTTTAAAAAAATTTAAAGAATCAAGGGGATGGAATTGTGGTTCAATGGTAGAGTGCTTGCCTAGCACCTGCAAAGCCCTAGGTTCAATCCTTAGCACCACATATAAATAAATAAAATAAAGGTATTGGATCATCCAACTACAACTAAAAAGTAAACATTTTTTAAAAAAGAATCAAAATATGTATCTCTATGGCAATGAACCATAGCCTTTAGCATTAATTTTGTTTGCTAGGCAAAATAGGCTATTTTCCATATCAAAGTATTAAAAATATTTTCTCTTTAAAAATTTCAGGTAATTTTCATTAATCAATAGTTTTATGGGTTAAATATCAAGAAGTCAAATAGGCCAATTTTTCTTTAAGATCTACTAGAGGCTTTAAAATCATGATTAATAAAGACTATTCAGTGTTGTTGGGTGTAACTCAAAATACTAAAACAGAAATTTAATTTAAAAATACAACTATGCATATCTTAATATTTTCTAACTTTTTCTCCTAGTTTTCATTATATATTTTTTCCAAAGTAATGGCTTGTGCCAGGGTCAGGAGAATGGAATAATATTCTAGAGATCTTACAATGTGTTCTTATGTTTATTCCCGAGACCCTAGAAGTAAATTTCTTGTTCATGAGAGGGCTTGGTTGCATGCGTAATACATTGCAAACAAATTTTGAGTCTCTAATGCAACCAGTTTCCAAAAACTCACATAGGCATTTAGCTATAACTATCACACATCATAAATTGCACCTATCATCTTAATACATTCTAGCCAACCACATTAAATAAATCTTTGTCATACCCAGTTTTATTGCAAGTATAGATATGGTCAGTGATTCTATATCTTTGTATTTAAATTGACAGCACATGGGAAATTGGGCTCTTAATGAAGAAATTTCATAAGTGTTCCAAACATGTTTTGAGCTGTTGAAATCTTTCATGAAGGTTATTGTTTTAAAAAGTTTCTTAACAATCAAATGACCCTTTTTTGGTCCTTGTCAAAATGTTTTTTTAAATGAGAACAGAATATTTTGTTATTCATAACCATTAACTTCTTTATTCTTTGTCCATTGTTTAAAAAACTCTGTCACATTACCTTCTCTTTTTTTTTTCCCTGAATAATACCGCTTTGCCAGAAACTAGTTTTTTACATTTTTACAGTTGAACTTTCTACACTTTTTGTGATATTTGACCTTTTTTTGTTAGCAACTTATTCTATGTTTTCAGTATCTTACTGGAAATAGGAGAGTAAGAAATTTCATTTGTATATAGTGATAAACATAAACATAGACACAGATATAGATATATAATACAGAACATGGACTTTTGAAATACATAAATATGAGTTGTAATCCTAATGATATCACTTTGTAGTTCTTTGACAGTAAGCAATTCTTTTCATCTCTTGAAACCACAGATCTGTTCATTTAAAATAGGCATATAAAAACCTGCCTCTCCATGAAAGAAATTAACACTTTTCCTTAACTGTATTTGAAAAACAAAGTTGTGGACAGCAAAAGCAAAAATAAATTTCAGGTAAACATTATCCTGGAAGAAAATTCTAAAATACCAATTCAACCTGCCTGATATATATGAAGTTCAATTAGAATTTTTAGAAATAAATTTATTCCACAAACATGTGTTTTGTGTATTTGTCAAGTTTGTGATTGGGCCTGCCATTCTGATTCAGATCAGACTTCGGAGCTGCCTCTGGGAACAATTCAATTCCTTGGATGGATCCCCAAGGCAATATGACTGCCAGACACTCCACTAGGCATTTTGCATAGAATCAAAAGAAAAAAAAAATACTTTAGAGTAGATTCCTTGGTCTCTTTCTCCAAGGCCTGTGTTCTATTAAATATCATAATGTGAAAGAGAAGACTGTCTTTTATTCCTGGCAGAGAGGAACTTTGTGTTATTTCATCAAATCTGGGATATTAGTTCCTGTAAAAAACATCATTATTTTACATACCACTAAGAAAGATTTTAAAACTGCCAACTAAATTATGGCATACCTTTTTATCTCTTAGAATTTTAATTGTATACCTACTAAAAGAGCCCATTTAGATTTATTTAGCATTATATATCATTCATCTGTGTACATAAAAAGGAAAACATAAACAAAAGAAATAGGTTACAGCGTTTGAAAAGCTTTTTTGTATTTCCAGTACAACTCCACTAAATCATGTTACAGGTAAGAATTGTTGCTATCTGTGTTTTTCCATATAGCAGCAGCATCTGGCCATCAGGAGCACCGGTAATGCAGCATTCCTTACATGAGAGCTGAATTACCGGACCCAGAATTGTTTTCCAAGCCACTGATATAATTCTGCAATTTCTTGTGCACATGTATAAACAATAACACCCACAATATGGTACCAACTAACCAAGAGCAATTGTAAAACAACTAATTTGGGAGATCTAGATACATGAAAAAATGTACATCTCAGAATCAATGAAATGTGTACTTATTACATGAATTAAGTAGAACTACTTTGCTACCTCATAAAAGTTAAAATCAGTTTTAGAGTATGAAAAAATCATTTTCTATTGATTTGCATTTTGACATATCCTTTTGTTTTTTTTAATCCTAGATTTTATTTCCCTAGGATTTTTGTTTTATTCTTCTTTAGATACTTTAAAACAGAAACCTGATCAGAATGGTCAAGCCAAAAAGGGGGTTATTCTCACATAACAAGGAAGCACTGGAGGTGGGAGGGCTGCAGCTAGTATGGTGGTCCCAAAATGCCATCAGAGATCTACAATGCTATCTTTCCCTGTGCCATGTCTTGAATGTCATCGTGTCCTGTGATTACAAGATGGCAGACATTTCATGGCCACATTCCCAGATCAGTCAGTGGATGAGCAAAGAGCACAAGGCAGCAGGAGTCAGACCTTTCTATCTCCATAGCTCTTATACCTGATGGGTAAACACTGGGTTTTATGACCAATCCTAATTTCAACGGAGTCTAAGACAGTGATATTTTTAAACTGAAAATGTGGCTTCTCTGATTTCACAAGGATTTTCTCAATAAGAAAAAAAAAAAATGGCTGAAAAAGAGGAAACCCATTTGAACTACTACTGAACTATACTCTCTGGCCCAAAAAGTTTTTAAAGTATCAGAACATCATAATCATATACATATAGAAGGTTGGAGTTTTTGAATTATGTTATCAGATGGAATAGGGTAGGGTTTCACTGGGAATAAAACAGATCTCTTAGATAATGTTATTAATAAGTTGTATATTCTTTTTTTCACAAAAAGTGTTAGCTCTAAAGTAAGAACAATGTCTGTGAATTAAAGTAATATCAATGTAGTTTTCTAATCCTCAACAATGCATTATATGCATATAACAAACATTTAATAAATGTGTATTCAATGAATAAACAAGTATTTTCATCACTTTTCAAAAGATTAATTTTGGAGTTATTTTTGTCTACTTCTGAATGGAGAGAAAAAAACTTCTATGAAAGGGATATAATCATAACCTCTTACATGTGAATAATATTTAACCCAAAGTACTTTCTGCTGCATTTCAGTTCAAACTTCCAAAGTTTAAATTATAAAAGGTATTTATTTACATATGAATCATAAGTAGGTAGAGTGAATCTACTACCAAGGAAAACAGCATGCCCACTGACATTTGAATTCACACGTGCTTTTTCTTTTTTTCTACCAGTTCTTCTCTTGACTATTCCAAACATGTATATTCTTATATTTTGCTGTTTTTCTAAGAAACCATTACCCCAATATCATGAATTCTTGTTATTTCTTAGACTAATAAGGATAAACTATTATAAATTCTTTTCTTACTAACTATGTTACTCATGTTTTCTCCTCTATCTTCAATTATTTTTATTTTCTGGATTCTATTTCAATAAAGCACATTGGGAAAGTCAGTTTTTTTATGAACTTTTATCCATATTCTCTTCTCTAGGAAATTAATCATCACTACAACCATAGAATTCTACTTAGTTTTAATCAGGAATTGTTAGATAGGCTAATCTACTGACATGTTTTATACTAATTCTTAGATCTATAACAGTCAATTACCAATCATTATAGTACTGTAACCTTCAAATCCATCAATTTCTCTTTCATAATTACCGGCCAGATTTGATAAATTTTACCCTGTGGTTTTTATTTGTTTGTGCTGTTTTTCAATTCTTCTTAAATCCTTTATCTGGAGGCCTGGGTTGTGGCTCAGTGATAGATTGCTTGTTTAGCATGCATGGAGGCACTGGGTCCCATCCCCAGCACCACATAAAAATAAAAACATAAAATAAAGGTATTGTGTCCATCTACAACTAAAAAATAAAAAAAAAGAAAAAAAAGAAAAGATAGCCATTTAAAAAAAAAATCCTTTATCTGTACAGTATCCTATAGAATCTGTTACTTTATATCAGATATGAAGCTACTAGGAACTGGGGTATGTGTATAAATATTCCTTTTATTCCTACAGCCTCATTAGGTCATGAAAATGGGCCCGATCAGAAGGTTGGCACACCTTGTTAGTGGAATTACACTCCACTAAGGTTCAAAATTTTGGCAGCATAAATTATTTGATCAATCTTACTGTTTTACCAAAACTAGTTTTATAACTTTTCTACTTCCTATGTTTTCATGTCTCAGTTTTCTTCTGCATTTCTGCCCATTACAGCACATTTCAAGAATTCTCACTGACCCTGAATTCATTTATTCAATAAACTTTTATTGAGCTACTTCTAAGGAAAGTCCCCCTCACTACCACTACCCAAGTTTCATCCCAGCCCCATATTCCCTCAAATTTGTCCACATTTTGTCTCAGGTGATCTTTGGTAATATCAAGATGGTATAGATCATAAAACTGAAAATTATGACTTCAAAGGCATAATTTACAAGTGAATACACTGATTCCTTTCTCTTCCTAAAACCATGTTCTCTTAAGCCTAGAGTCTAGATATTCTGAGAATATTACAGGGTGGTAGGGAAAGAGGATGGCTGCCATATTGTAGTTAGGAAGAGGTACCCAGAGCAGTAAGCACCAATTTGGACTGGTGAGAGAGTAACAGTCAGAATATTAATTTCTGAGTAATAATTATTCTCTATTTTTATCCACCAGACTTTAGAAAGTTTTGATAAAGGCTGCTGCCTGACTTTAGTCAAGTTGTGTGGTTTTGAGGGAGAAGTCCAGGTACCCTCTTGCCTCAAAAAGTGTGGAGAGCACAGCACCCCCTGAGCCAACATGGAAATGACGACTGTGATTGGTAAGGCCGTGGAGGAAAGAGCCAGCTCATAGGTCCTATACTGAAGTGGCACCCCCTTTCTCCACAGAAAAGCCCTCTTCACCATGGCTGATTTTAGGACTGCAGCAAAAGAGTCCCTTGTAGATAAACTTCTTATTTTTGTGTCACCCTGTTTACTTGGCCACTGGCTGAGAAGATACCAGCATTCCAGGTGCTGGACACCCCCTTACTAGTTTTCACAAACGAATCCAGTATAGTACTTTGAAGAAATGTGCAAACAAGGCCTCTGGCCTTGAGCTGGGCTTCACAGAGATGTCTAAGTTTTTAAGATAAGTTACAATTGGGCTCCATGGTAACAGCTGGCAGGGGGAAGAAAGAAAGGGGAGAAGAAGCTCCCCCCTCCTCAGGTGTTGTCCTTGAAGAGTTAACATGCCCAGAACAGTGAAAGAAAAAGCTGCTTTTATGTGAACTTCTGCAGACTGTGAACTTCTGATCCCCTCCCATTACATGCTGGGTATAAAACTCTGAAACACCCTGAACTCGGGGTTCAGGGGATTGATTGATTACAGCAAAGGCTGTGCCCTCTGAGCTTGGCTGCAGCCAAGTGAAACTGTTTCCTGCTATCTTCGGTGCCTTGCCTCATTTGTTTGTCCCTACAACACTACCGCCAAACTTACAATCTTCATAACTGTTATTAAGAGAGTTTGGGAGAATGTCCTATAAAGCTTTCTGTCTGCTACTTATTATAATGTTGTGAAGAGACAGAAAAAAAAAAATAGCTTGGGCCAGGAGGAACTTACATTCTAGGAGGGCATGCAGTCAATGAAACAGTTATTGCATTGTAGCCTAATATATGATATAATAATGGTATCTGCAAAGTGCAAAATTTATAGCAGATTTTTCTCTCTCTTTTTTTAAGGCTCTCCACTTGGCTTTCTTCTGTTGTGTTATAAACACCACTGAATTTAAAAACTTTAAATACTGCCTCCTCTCATAGCAGGTCTATATTTATCACTAAATACTTTATGGTTTACCAAGGAGTCTTCAAAGCTGAAGATTACATGATTCATCTTCGTTGAACTTCATTTCCACCAGATATTTAGGGTATTGGTTTTATTTTAATGTCAAAATAATCACTGGGGAAAGAATAGAGTACAAAATTAGTACTAATATTTGTACAACACTGGAGAATTCAAAGACAATCTGTGCTTAGAACAAGAATCTTTGTATCCCCAGACCCTTAGAAGTACTGGATAGATACTGGAATATATTTAAGAATCCCTGATTAAAAACGGTAACTGATAACAGCTTATATAGGTACATCTCCTTTCTTGAAATTAATATATATATATATATATATATATATATATATATATATATATATATATATATGAGTATATATACTTATAAGAGACTTATAAGAGATGTGGAAGGTATAAAGAATAACAATACAGTGAAATATTTTTTTACCATTTACATTCTCATGTATCTTACCCCTATGCCCCACTCCACTATCGTATACTTTGTTTGATATTTTTACAACATATGTGTGTATCCCAGGCAATATATTGTTTTTATGCGGATTGCATATCAAAAATTTTTTCATACAGGTATTATATTTATTCTACTGATAATTCCTTTTTCACATATATTGAGACTTGTAGTTCTTATAAATTGAGCTGTATAAGTGACATAGTAGGAAAAGAATTTTTTAAAATTATACATTCTCATGTCAGTGAACATTTAGGTTGTTTCCAGACATTTGCTTTTACATACCCTGCTGTTGTGAACATCATTGTACAGGTGTCCAGGGCATATGCATAAAAATTACTCTATAGTATTTATCTAGGAGTGATTTTCTGGGTCATGGGATATGCACGCTATTTACTCTATAAAGCAATACTAAACATTGTCCAAACATATATACTTGTATGTATGTACATATATACATATATTCTGATATTCTGAATATCAAATGCTTAAAACTCTTTTTTGAGTATATGTGCCGCAGTCTGGCTGGGCACAAATCACGAGCCACTGAAGCAGGAACAAACTTTATTTTTAAAACGCAGGAAAACCTTCACACAGCTCCCGGGGAATCCTCCCGAACTCGCCACGAGGCTTGTCCAGGAACCCCCAGCCGGAACTATATCTCCCGGAAATCCCTCCTCCTGCACTTCCCCAACCAATGGGAACTCTCGGGGAATCCCCGGAAATCCCCACGAGAACTCCAAAATAGTGCGAGAACTCAAAAGTTGCGGCAGAGGCGGACAGGCAGAGGCGCCTGTCAATCAATACTGTTGGCAAAATGCCAGGGGCCATACAGACTCAGCCATGGCTCTCAGCATCTCCCCCTTTTTGTTTAATTAAACAACAAGCAATGTGGCTTAGGGACCGTGCCTGTTAGGCAGTCCAATTCAACATATGGTCCTTACCCGTCATCGGATGAACTGACCTCTAGGTGTCAGCCTCCTGTCTTAGGTTGGTACCACTGCAATTGGATCATACCCGTCACTGACTACTGGTCCAGCATACAGCCATACTTGTGGATAGGTCTATGCACCAGTGGGGGGGTGAGGTTCTTTGCCTCACCTCTGTTGGCCCCCAAATTTGGCCTTGGTGCCAGTGGGGGAGTGAGGTTAATGTGGCTTAAGGACCGTGCCTGGTAGGTTGTCCAATTCAACATATGGTTCTTACCCGTCATCGGAAAACTGACCTTTAGGCGTCAGCCTCCTGTCTTAGGTTGATACCACTGCAATTGGATCATACCCGTCACTGACTACCGGTCCAGTATAAGCCATTGGCCCCCAAATTTTAGACCATCACTAGCAGAAGGGAGGAGGATGCAAAATGCCATGACACTAAGCCAATTGAGGGCTCCTTTGAAAAATTGTACCACCGGTGACACCATCAACAAAAATACTCCAGCACTACCACAATTCGCTGTACCAACAGATAGTTCACAATGCATACAAGTGATACATAGTCCAGGCAAGGTCTGCAAGCAATTCAAAGCAGAGGAATCTGTCAATATGTCCATTTCCTCCCAAAGTAAATCGACTCCTTGATTGAGCATTACTTGTGGAGTTATTATTCATTGATGCATCAGTTTTTACAGTTTGTTGTGATAACTATCGAAGAAGCTGTAGTTTGGTTTTATCTTTGTCTTCACCGGCACTGGGATTAAGATAGGAGTTCTGGCAATGACGCTAAGAAAAAAATTATGTAACATTCCAACAGGCACTAAGAAAACAATTTTTTGAACAATTTACATTATCCTGAACAGAATTATTAAATATAATGAGAAGGAAAGGTGAAAGTAAACAAACAGATCTGTTAACCTCCTATTTGTTCACATATTAAAACAATTTTCAACAGCTGTTTACCCAATCTAAATTAAACCATTAAAATCACGTGAATAAAAAAATTCGGATCCATTTATTCATGAGCGCTCCTCATATATGATATATGGACATACGCACATACAGACATACAACACAAAACAGAAGTGTGCACACATAACATACAACACTTAAGACAATAGTAAAGGCCTTGAAGCTTTACCTAGGTGAAATCTCCATTGCAATGCTTAAAAACTCCACAGTCAAAAAATAAAACTGATCAGAAAAACATTAACCTAGGTCTGTATGAGCTCAAAAATAAAATAGAACTTTATGATGTGGGAAAAGGCAAATAATAAAATAAATATTGAAAAAAGCATCCTGGTTAATCACTGTCGCAGATGTAAGAATAGCCAAACTGGAGTTCTGGATATCAGCTGTTATGGATTTGAGTCAAATCATCTTCCTTTTGGCCTGTAGAAATTGTTTTAGTTAATCTCTCTGGAATCCAAATCGGCTGCTGTTCTCCCTGTGGAAAAACACAAACAGAACCCCGACTCCAGACAATCACTGGGTCAGGACCTTTCCATTGTCCTGTTAGAATATCCTTCCAAAGTACCTTAGGCTTATGTACATTTTTTGGACACATATGCCTTTCCGCAGCACTAAGCCCTGAGGAATCCAAATTTAAAAAGTTTAGAGTAAAAAGGGTTATGTTAAGTTTATCTTTGGGTGACATATACCCCTTTCCAATTCCCTCTTTTTGCTTTAGTAAGTACATTTTAATAGTTTGATGAGCTCTTTCAACTATGCCTTGTCCTTGTGGATTGTATGGAATTCCTGTTATATGAGTAATGCCAAATGATGAGCAAAATTGTTTAAAAGAGGTAGAAGTATAACCAGGACCATTATCTGTTTTTAACTGTTTTGGAACGCCCACAGTGGCAAAATTTTGTAAGCAATGAGCTATAACATCTTTAGTTTTTTCTCCGGAATGAAGGGAGCCCATCAAAAATCCGGAAGAAGTATCAACTGTAACATGCAAATATTTTAATTTTCCAAATTGTGGCAAGTGTGTGACGTCCATCTGCCAAATATGGTTAGGTATCAGTCCTCTAGGATTGACTCCAAGATTAACTTGTGGTAAAAAGGTCACACAATTTTGACATTGTTTTATTATTTGTCTAGCTTGTTCCTTAGTTATTTTAAAACGCTTTTGTAAAGTATTAGCATTGACATGGAACCTTTTATGAAAATGTGTAGCTTCTTCTAGTGTAGAGAAAATATGTATGTCATGTGTAGTTTTATCTGCTAAATCGTTGCCCAAACTAAGGGCTCCAGGCAATCCTGTATGTGCTCTGATATGTCCTATAAAGAATGGATCTTTTCTGTCCCAGATTAGACTTTGTATAGCAGAAAACAAAGAGAAAACAGTAGAGGAAGGGGAAATCCTGCCAGCATCTTCAAGGGATACTATAGCATTAACTACATACTGACTATCAGAGAATAAATTAAATACAGAATCTTTAAACATCACAAAAGCTTGTAAAACTGCATTAAGCTCTACCTTTTGAGCTGATTGTTTGGGTACTAAAAATGTAAAAGTTTGATCAGGGGTAACTACTGCTGCTGTACCATTATTTGACCCATCAGTGAATACATTTGGAGCATTCATGATAGGGGTTTTTCTTGTCATTTTTGGAAAAACTACAGGATGCGAAGACCAAAAAGACAACAAAGGATTAGATGGTAAGTGATTATCAAATGAAACATTAGATTTACACATGATTATTGCCCAAGTATTTAACTCATTAGCTAACTCATCAATTTGATCCATAGTATATGGAGTAATAATTTTATTGGGAGAAATTCCAAACACTCCCTTTGCTGCTTTTATTCCTTTGAGTATTAATTGTCCTACAGCCTCAGGATACCTAGTAAGAATAGTGTTAGGAGAATAAGATAAATGTATCCACAATAATGGACCTTCTTGCCAAAATACTCCTGTAGGAATATTTTTTGTTGGTATTACAATAAATAATAAAGGCAAAGTTATATCAATTCTATCCAAATGCATATTTTCCATATATGTTTCAATAATTTTTAATGCCTTTCTTGCTTCAGGCGTTAACATGCGGGGTGAATTTGGATCTGATGGACCTTTTAGGATATCAAATAAAGGTCCCAACTCTCCTGTTGGTATGCCTAGATAAGGCCTTATCCAATTTATGTCTCCTAATAACTTTTGAAAGTCGTTAAGTGATTTGAGTTGATCTACTCGTATTTGAATTTTTGGTGGACGGACCATGGTTGAGGATAATAGAACTCCTAAATAATTAATTGGAAAATTTAATTGTACTTTATCTATTGCTATCTCTAGATTATAATTTTTTAATAAATTTGTAAGTGTGGCATAACATTCTAGCAATGTGTTTTTATCTTTGTGTGCTAACAATACATCATCCATATAGTGAAATATTTGTAGTTTAGGATTTTGATTTGTAAGTGGCTGGATTGCTTTGTTAACATAAATTTGACACATAGTTGGGCTGTTAGCCATCCCTTGAGGGAGTACTTTCCATTCATATCTCTGATCAGGACCTTCATGATTCAGTGCAGGGATAGTAAATGCAAAATGTGGACTATCCTCAGGATGAATTGGAATTGAAAAAAAACAATCTTTAATATCTATAGCTAAAACGTACCAGGTTTTTGGCAAAGCAGACAATTGAGGAATCCCCGATTGAGCAGGTCCCATAATAACCATCTCATTATTAATGGCTCTTAAATCTTGCAATAATCTCCATTTACCAGATTTCTTTTTAATGACAAAAATGGGAGTATTGTAAGGAGATACGGAAGGTTGTATATGTCCCTCCGCTAATTGTTGCTTGACCAGGTCATGGGCTGCTTGTATCTTTTCTTTAGTCAGGGGCCACTGAGGAACCCATACTGGTCTATCTGATTTCCAAGTAATTTTTATTGCCTCAGTGACCCCTTCTGAAAACCCAGTCCATGTCTATTTATTCCCTGATCTATTTGAATGGGTGCTGCTATGCCTTGTTCTCCTAATCTTTTTTCTTTCCTGAAACCTTGTCTAGCCCTAATAGTGGGCGCATTTGGATTGATGTTATTTGTTAATGTCAAACCTAATTGATCTAGGACATCTCGTCCCCATAAATTTATAGGAAGATGATCCAATACATATGGCTGTATAGTTCCTTCGCATCCTTCAGGATCCTTCCAATCTAATACCATTGCACTTCTATGGGGATTAGTTGCCACTCCTAGGCCTCGAAGCGTTTGAGTGGCTTGTTGTAGCGGCCAATGTTGTGGCCATTCTTGACGAGATATGATGCTAAGGTCTGCACCTGTATCCAGCAGCCCATTAAATACATGTCCTTGAATATTTAGTTTGAGCATGGGGCGAGAATCTAAATTTAAAGACAGCATAGCCCAATCTACACCTGTGGAGCCTAATCCCCTGGAACCTCTTTCTATAGTACTACTGGAAAATTTATCATGTAGGCTGGGTATTATTAATAACTGTGCTATTCTATCTCCTGGTGAAATTACTGATATACCCTTTGGAGAACTAGCTATAATTTTTATTTCACCTTCATAATCGGGATCAATTACCCCGGGACTTATCATAAGTCCTTTTAGCGTAGAAGAACTGCGTCCTAACAATAAGCCTACTGTTCCTTGGGGAAGAGGTCCTTTTACTCCTGTGGGAATGATTTGAACTCCCATCTCTGGAGTTAGTACTGCTCTGGCGGAGGCGCAGATGTCCAACCCTGCGCTCCCTCTGGTTCGTCTGATGAGAGATCTGATGGATAATGTGTCCTGGGCACTACCCTGATGGTATTGCTGGGTTCCTCCATGGTGTTTCTGGGTTCCTCCAGTGCCCCGTACATTTGTGGTCGTGGGCCCCGGAGCATTGGGCCCCCCTGTCCGTTTTTTGGCAATGGAGCTCGATGCCTTTCTCCACGATATCGTGGGTAAACACTTGGTCCTTGTCTGTTTTTTGATAACGGAATACCCTCTATGGTGGTTTGAGAATGGCATTCATTAGCCCAATGTTTCCCTCTACGGCATCGTGGGCAAATACCCGGTATTCTATTCGTTTGATATCTAGCTTTGTTAAACCCTCCTCCTATGGGGCAACTCCTTTTAAAATGTCCTGTTTGATCACAATTATAGCATGTTTTTGGCCTGGCATCTAAAGCCTGTTGTACTGCTGCTAAGACTTGCCCTTGTTCATTAACGTCTCTACATAATTTAATATATGTGTTTAAATCTTCATGTCTCCATGGTCTAATGACCTCCCTGCAACAACGATTTGCTTGGTCATAAGCCAGTTGTTTTATAAATGGCATTGCCTGTTCTGTATCCCCAAAAATTCTGGAAGCTGCTTGAATAAGCCTATCTACAAATTCAGCGTAAGGTTCATTAGTTCCTTGTATTACCTTAGATAACTGACCTTGTAAACCTCCATGCCCCTGTAAAGTTTTCCATGCCCTAACCGCATCTACAGCAATTTGTGCGTATACGCCAGGATCATATTCAATTTGTTGCCGTTGACCCTCATAAGGTCCTTTTCCTAACAACATATCTAGATTTCTTTGAGGGTAACCGGCTGCTGCATTTCGCCTAGCTGTCTCCCTGCAAAATTCCTCATTGGCAACCTTCCATAACAAATATTGTCCTCCATTTAGCACAGATTTACACATACTAGCCCAATCTGCTGGCGTCATGTCCAAGTTGGTAATGGATTCGACCATGCTTACAGTGAAGGGTGCTTGAGGACCATAGGTTGTTACAGCCTCCTTTAACTGCTTCACTGTTTTGAAATCTAAAGCACGGTGAATTCGCTGCCCTCCTGCCTGCTCAAGTACAGGGCATGCTAATCTTTGAGGTCCTGTCTCAGGATCCCATCTATCAACTACGGGGTTTGAGGGCCACTCAGCTATCTCCATAGGGGGTGCTGTTGGTTGAATTACGCCCTCTGGTGATAGAACGGTGTTAGTAGCAGCCTCCTGTTGTAGCTTTTTCCCTAATACCTGTTTCTCCTCTAAGCTTTCTTCCTTTAAATTTTCTTCCTCTGTCTGACTAGCTTGAGAGACCTTCTCTTTTGCTTGATCTAAAATGTCTTTCTCCATGGTCTGAACCTCTAACAATTTACTTAACACTCTTTCAGTTTGTTTTTTACTAATTTCTAATCTGTTATAAAGATAACGCAACCCAATAAGATAACACAAAACAAAACCGAAACAGAATGAAACAAAAACGGAACAAAAAATCGTTGTATCAATTTTCCTATTTTCTTGATATGTGCATTTGTGGTCTATTTCTATCTCTTCCTCAGGGGCGAACAACTTCAAACCTTGAGCCAACCATTTTTCCCAATCTGCCTGATAAAATTCTAGGGATAGGCAGCTTGAAACAAACACAAAACAAATCAAAACAAGAACACATTGTTTTTTAAAATGGTCACCCATTCTCTCGCCTTCCCTTAGGGGCAATCAATTTCACTTACCCCGAAGCTTCAGACGTTCCCCGCACGGGCCACCAAATGCCGCAGTCTGGCTGGGCACAAATCACGAGCCACTGAAGCAGGAACAAACTTTATTTTTAAAACGCAGGAAAACCTTCACACAGCTCCCGGGGAATCCTCCCGAACTCGCCACGAGGCTTGTCCAGGAACCCCTAGCCGGAACTATATCTCCCGGAAATCCCTCCTCCTGCACTTCCCCAACCAATGGGAACTCTCGGGGAATCCCCGGAAATCCCCACGAGAACTCCAAAATAGTGCGAGAACTCAAAAGTTGCGGCAGAGGCGGACAGGCAGAGGCGCCTGTCAATCAATACTGTTGGCAAAATGCCAGGGGCCATACAGACTCAGCCGTGGCTCTCAGCATATATGGGCTGCATAAACATCATGTTATTCATGTCTTCTAATGAAATAGTTTTAATCTCAATGTATTCAATTTATCAACATTTTAACTGTGGTTCACACTTTTCAACAAATTCTTGGAAAGAAATTATTCTTATCTAGGGGTAAAGATAAGCAGATATATCACCTTCAAGGAGCAAATCTCATAATAATAGATGGAAGCTCTATTGAATAAATTTTCAAACTATCCTGAATGGCCAGAATTCTCCATTTTCTCTATAATAAAAAAGCTAAGGCTTCAAGTTTATTAGGTTACTTCTTTGTTATGGTATATTTTAAAATGAACACAAATTCCTTCTTTGTATATGCTGTCTTCTTTTTAATGTGTTAGTACTGCTTGTGTCATCAAGAGTGACGTCTGTCTTCCCACTTCCTAAATCTAGAGAGCCATGTGACATCAGGTCTTTACCAAATGTTTCCAAGCAGGGGCTTGAAATTTGCCTATGTATTTGGAACTTAAACTCTTGCAGCAATATGGAACACTGAACAACCTTGAAAAGAAGCCTGAACAAGCCTATTAGAATATGAGAGAACATGTGGATCAAAAATGAGGCTTCCTAATGGGGATTCCTATATCACACAGCCCGAGGAAAGCCACCAGACAAGAACTTTTCAACTAACCCAGAAAATTATGAAGAGAAACATTAGTTTGTTGTTTTAAGCCACTAAGTGTAGTGTGGTTTGTTATGCAGCAAAAGCTGATGACATATTACACTGGACTCTTCTATTTCCACCAGTTACTTTCTTTGTGGGTCATAGAATGATGGTGTCTAGAATTGATTCTCCCCTTTCTTTAAGTTGCAGAAGTTCCATTTTTATCTAGATAAATGGCCAGCTCTGGGATGTATTTTTCTATACATTTTGCAGAGGTACAAGGCTATATGAGTAGATTTTGGCAAATAGTATGTGAATGGTAATGATGAGGACAAACTTCAAAGTTCATCTCTTTAAAGTCAACTTGCACTAAACTCTCCCTTTCTCCTGTTTCTCATTTCTTAGACAAGCCTGAAAATATAACATAATTCACTTTTAACTTTACAGGAAAAGAAAACACTTTGAAGGTTGTTCTGTACTGGTTCTATATTACTCATCTAATTTTGGACGGTTATGTGAAATGAAGCATATTAATGGTCCTCTGTTTTGAACTTTCTTATAACAACTTAGCTTGTAACTCACTAAGGATCAATTGGGTTCATCCTCAAGTTTATCTGTGTCAAATATATTTGTTATATGAGTTTTTTAAAATATTGTTTCAGTCAATGAAATATAAGTACAATACAAAAGGAAGATTACATTTTTTGTGTAAACTAATCTTGGTGCTTTGGAACAATTCAGTAAAGCCAAGTCACTAAAAGTTAGGTATAAATAAGATGGCTGAGAATGATGTAAGGCAAGAAATCATCAAAATGTGAAGTATTCTTCCCTAAGAATGTTTAACAAGTATCTATAAATTCTCTCTTCACATAAAAATATTGCATACTGTCAGGATGACATTATCTATGAGATTTGTAAAAAAAAAAAAAAAAAAAAAAGATAACTCTTAATCTCAGCCAGTATCCAAATTTTTAAAGAAAAGACTGTCCTAAGCTAAATTTGTTTAGCTTGGCAACTAAAACAAATTCATATATTTTAGGACAGTATGAAACATGTAAAGGATTGTTTTAACAACTGCTTTACCTATGATTATGATTACTATTATTTTACTTGTTGATAGACCTTGATTTTATTTATTTATATGCGGTACTGAGAATTGAACCCAGTGCCTCACACATGGCAGGCAAGTGCGCTACCACTGAGCCCCAACCCCAGCGCCAATTATCTTTTTAATGAATTAAACTAATATTGGTATCAATAACATTGGTTGAGAGGATTCCTAGCTATAACCTCTTTAAACATGAGTAGTTCATTCTTACAAAAACTAAAGTGGAAACAAGGTTAAGACAAAAATAGAAATGGTGAGAATGATATGAAGCCAGAGATATCATGCTTCTTCCAAAATGGCAGCCACTACATGATCCCAGCAAATCATGGCCTTGCAGAAATGCTGCCAGATCTTTTCCTTGTTTTAGCTGGGATGTAGGTGTGTGCATGTGTATGGAATCTAATGGTTTTAAATGTCAGTAATGATGGCACATATTGCTAAGCATCTATCAATATATATTCTCCTCTCCTTGAGTACACAACTGTGCCACATTTTCCAAGCTCCTCTGCTTTTAGCTGGAGTCAGATGACAAGGTTCCAACCAATGGCAAGTAGGCAGAGATGATTAATTCCGGGCCTGTAGTACAAAATCTGATGTGCTCTTTTCTTCTTCTACTGCCTAAGATTCTGATAACCAAAGCATTCATAAAAGGCACAAACTGAAGTTGATAAAATCACCTTCATGCTGGGTCACTGAAAGGCTACGAATAGAGTTGTCCTTCATACCTCCTAACCCAGAAGGCAGGAATACCAGGTTTGGGTTGAATAAACCATAAACTTCAATTATGGTTGAGCTTTTGCATTTGTATTGTTTATACTATTTAATTCTATGATAATAAGCACAGCTACCAACATCACTTTAAAATATGTGGAGCAGAAATTAACCATCTGAGCCCCCAGTTTGGAAACTGCCTTTAAGCATCTTTTACTCTTCGGTCCCTGTTTGGAAAATGCAGGGATTTTTCTACTCTTTCTCTTCATTTTGATTCTCTCACCTTGCATAGTCCATTTAGAAGAAGAAAATGATAAATGGAGAATCACTTTTTTCTTTCCTTTTGTCACTTTACCCCTTTATTCTATTTTTTCTCACCTTTTTTGCTGTCCTAGCTAGTCTTTAGCTTTTCCTTTAGTAATCATTTTTGTCAAGATATAAAAAATATGTGTGTGTAAAATCATCTTTATACCCACATTTCTACAGATGTGATATCATTGGCTGCTATGTTTTCATTTTTTTCTCATTGATTTTTTATGACTTATAAACACATTCTGGACTCATAGCCCTCAGCTCCAACAAATTTTTAAATCTTTTTAAGTAAATGAACTCAAAGAGGAAGTTTTCTCTTAGCTTGAGAGGGGCACAAGGCACCAACTTTCATGTGCTGACAATTATGCACAGCCTTGCCTCTCTTCCCTGGCCTTCTCTCTTTGTGTGCCTGGTTTTCTCACATATTAATTTATATTGATACAAACTTCTCTGTTATAAGTCATCAAAATTAAATAATTTTTAAATAGATTTTTAATGTAATTCTTTATAAAAGGTGCTGGTCTGTCCATTGTCATGCAATACAATTACTATAGATAATGTAAGTGACATACGCATATATATATATATATATATATATATATATATATATATATATATATAATTAAAAATCTGTGGAGCTGGTGCCATCATTATTACATTTCACAGATGAAGAATCTGGAATGCATAGTGTTCAGGCAAATTTTGAAGGTCAGACAACTAGTAGAATGAAGAGCTGGGATTCAAACCCAGGCTGTTTGGGTCCAGCCTGATTCCAGAGCCCTCTCCTGTAGCCATAACACCCCAAGTGAGGATTCTGAGAAATGAAAGAAGGATTTTTGTTAAAAATCCCACAACTCACTAGTGAAGAACTGAAATTTCATGAAGCAAGGTATAAGGCTATTACCAATAAATGAACATTTTCTCCATACATCCAGTTGCTTTTTTATGTTAGACATGCACAAAAACTATTAAACATGTATAAATAGACTAATTTATAGATCTTAACTTCCTAAAATACTTCACTTTTTTGGATATTACCTAAAAAACAAACGTGGAAGTTCAGTTTGATATTTTGGTGCTTCTAGCTATAATAGTTCAAATTCTTGAATTTTTAAAAGTACCTCATGTTTAATATTCTGTAGATATATCACCCAGAAATTTCAGCTATTGTATAGATAAGCTTAAGTGATTTCACTTGAAAAAAAAAATCTACATAGGCTTCAATTTTCTGTATATTGACTATAAACATCATAACTGACTTTTTAAGGTGCTGAGATTCATGAAACAGATCAAGATCTCAAAATTCTCTCATCACCTAGAGTATTATCAGCTCCTCAGAGAAATGTACATAACTTGGTCCCTTGGGAAATATTTTTAAAGTACTAGTCATCTTTTGTTTTGAAACTCAGTATAAAATATATTGTGCGGATTGTAACACCTTCTGCTCCAACAGGGACAAGCAAATAGCAGAAAAAAGGAATAAGGTTGAGAAACCAAGGAAACTAATGAAAGAATAATTTGAAATTAAAATTTGGCTAGAATAGTCTCCTTCGCATTTCTCCAATTCTAAGATTATGTTATTTGTACACAAAGTAGAACAAGAATTGAAGCAATCATCTGGATAGTTTAATCTCTGGGCCACTTTCACTGACAATAATCTGCACAATTATTGTCTCTATTTTGTTTGGCTGGAATTATTTAAGCAGCTGTCTCATTTCCCCCATTCACTTTCTGTCTACAGAGACAAGCCAAAGTAAAAGGAAAAGCCAAAGTTGAAATATAAAACGTGCAGTTCCACGTTTTATTTAAAACATGAAGATTCCTAGTGTGGAGAAGTCATTTCAAGGGCTAGATGGATGTATAATAACCAAAACCAAATCCACTGAGTCTCTGGTTAAAACAATGACTTCATTGAAGCCTTGTAATCACTATTCTCGGTTTTCACCCAACTTTCCAAAGATGCACAAAGAAAAATAATTATTAAACACCTATTATGTCAAGGACGGTCACAGTGTATTAGTAGAATTTATTTTATTTTATCTAAAATCCTCTATGGAAGGTGATATTTTATCTATATTGCAAATAAATTGTGGAACAAAGTCAGAACTTTTTTTAAAAGGTAAACATACTTTTAATGATCTAAGAACCAGAGCATTCTTCTGATATCAAGCCTAGTATTTTAACCATTATAAAGACACAGCTGATAGGAAGTTTTCTAATCAGGGAACTGAAAGCAAGCACTTTTGATAGTCTTACTATTTTTAGTGTAATGGCCCCTAAAAATCAGGAAATCTTTCCTAAATTAGTAATATTAAAAAGATTTGGAAACTTTATTGCTAAGTTCTTATCCCAAATATCTTGCAGGCAAATTACAATTATTCATTATTTTTGAAATCCTTTGTTTGACTCAGCAGGACAAAAGGGGGGAAAATAAGAAAAAGAAATAGAATTTTATTTGAGAAGACTTACGTTCACAAAATCAATTTCCTCTAATAGGTAAGTATTGTTGCTATTCCCATTGTGCACTAAACACAAATAAATAAAAATATTGTACAATAGAATCAGCCTAGTTTTTAAATGAATTCACTGAATGAGGAAATTTACAAAGGCCTAATCCTAATTTATAGTGTACAGCAGTCCCCTGTTATCCACCTTTGCTTTCCACAGTTTCAGTTACCTGCAGTCAACTGCTGTCTGCTTCCTAAATGGAAAATTCTAGTAATCAACAATTGATAAGTTCTGTTGTGTTCCTTTCTGAGTAACATGATGAAATATTGTGTTGTCCCACTCTATCCTGCCCACAACATGAATCATGCTTTTTGCTAAGGTATCCACAATGTATATAATACCCTCCTATTAGTCACTTGGTAGCCATCTCAGTAATGAGGTTGACCATCATGGATGGCATGGCTTGGTGTTTGTGTTCAAGTAAGAAGGTCAATAGAAGCTTAATGCTACATCAAAATGCTTTTGTCATTTACTTTGCTTCATCTCACCCTGTAGGCATTGTACCATCTCATATCATCACAAGAAAAAGGGGGAATGTAGTACAAGATATTTTGAAACACAGAACACATTCACATAGATTGTATTTCAGTGTACTATTATGACTGTTCTATTTTATTATTAGTCATTGTCATTAATCTCTTCCTGTACCAAATTTACAAACTAACTTTATCACAGGTACACATATACAGTATAGGAAAAAATCATAGCATATATAGAGTGCAATATGATCTGAGGTTTTAGGCATCTAGTAGATGCCTAAAATTTTATCCACCTGAGGATAAAATTTTCTTAAAAAAATACTGTGCTTCCTTAAAAAACTAGGAATGGAACCATCATATGACTCAGTTATCCCACTTCTAGGTATTTATCCAAAAGAATTAAAACCAGCATACTATAGCAATACAGCCACATCAATGTGTATAGCAGCACAATATACAATAGCCAAAATATGGAATAAGCCTAGGTGTCCATACAAAGATGAGGATTAAGAAAATGTGATACACACACACACACACACACACACACACACACACTGGAGTTTTACTCAGCCATAAAGAAGAATGAAATTATAGCATTTGCCAGTAAGTGGATTGAACTGAAGAATATCATGCTAAACTAAGCTAGACTCAGAAAGTCAAGAGTTGAATGTTTTCTCTCATATGTAGAAGCTAGAACAAAATAAGAAAAACAGAGAAAGAGGAATATCATAAAGATGTAGGGAAGATCAATGGAGTAGAAAAATAAGATTGAGAAGGCAGGAGGGGCCAGAAAGGGGAGGAAATGCAGAATGAATATGACAAAATTATGTGCATGTATAAATATACCACAATGAATTCTACCTTCATGTATATATAAAACACCAATTAAAAATAAATAAATAAAGTTGGGTGCAGTGGTGCATGCCTGTAATCCCTGCGGCTCCAGAGTCTGAGGCAGGAGGATCACAGGTTCAAAGCCAGCCTCACAAATGGCGAGGCACTGAGCAACTCAGTGAGACCCTGTCTCTAACTAAAATACAAAATAGGGCTGGGAATGTGGCTCAGTGGTTGAGTGCTCCTGAATTCAATCCCAGGACTAAAAATAAATAAGTAAGTAAATAAATAAATAAATAAGTCGAAGACCCTTAGAGTAGAGGAAAAGGAGTTGGATGAGGGAAGAGAGGAGGGAAAGGTAAGGGTACCAGGAACTGAAGTGAACTAAACATAACCATCCACATATGGTTATGTCAAAATGAACACAACTATAATACACCAATAAAAGCAAAAACTAAAAATCAAGAATACTGTACTTTGAAGGGGGAGGTGGGATGAGGTTGTGAGGGTAGGAAAGATGGTGAAATGAGATGGACATCGTTATCCTAGGTACATGTATGATTGCATGAACAGTGAGTCTCTACAACATATACAACCAGAGAATTGAAATGTTGCTCTCCATTTGTGTATGATGAATTGAAATGCATTCTACTATCATGTACAACTAAGAAAAAAAAAAAAAAAAATATATATATATATATATATATATATATATATATATATATATATATTACACTTTGAAATGTACAGCTATCTAAATGGCTAAATTAAGCAAGGGTAAATTTCAACTAACACAGAGATAAGACCCCCAACATAGTTCCACATTTATATCTAGAATCTAGGAGTTCTCTCATCAGGAATTGGTTGTGATCCTTAATCAAAGAAACAGATCAGAATGATCTGGAAAAATGTACCAAATTATAATGGCCAAGGTTTACTTGGTCCTACAGTTTGATTTCTTAAAGATAGGGCCTGGATACATTTTCTGGAAATTTTCCATTCCTGTTGTATTCTGATCACTATTCCATTACTCATCTCATTTTGATGACCAGGAGCTACTCCAGTAAGTAAACCATTGTGATATTTATATTATTAGTAGAGTTAAAACCATTGTTTTGAGCAACTTAACTCTAAAACTATATTGATTCTTTCTAATAATGCCATATCAGACAAGATGTTCTATGAGGATATGATGGAAATTTTGTTTGGCCATGGGGAACAATCATTGCCCATTATGGCTTGAAATGTTTATAGAGAAACATCATTGTAGTTCTGCCTTATGGCTCAGAGTTTCAGGTTTCTGACCCCCATTTATCATGTCTAAAGAGAGTACAATTTGGAGTTTATTTTATTTTGTTATGTTAGAAAATGTTTTCCTAGAACTGTGGATTAGTTCTCCTGCAGACTGAGGAAAAGAACCCACTCTTTTTTAACATTTCCACAAAAAGACATGATCCTGCCCAATTTATTGGCCCACACCTGTAATTCTAGCTACTCTGGAGGTTGAGGCAGGAGGATCATCACAAATATAAAAGCCAGCTTTAGAAATGTGGGGAGACTCTGTCTCAATGAAAATTATAAAGGAGCTGGGAATGTAGTCCAGTGGTAGAGCATTTGCCTAGCAACAATGAAACTCTGGTTTCAAATCCCAGATGCGCGTGCATGCATACACACACACACACACACACACACACACACACACACCCCACAGGATCTCTGACTTGTCTATTGGTTGGCAAATTACTCAAATTGACTTTTAATCAGCTATAGGAGACATCTGTACTTCATTCTTTCTAGAGTGTAACCTCAGATCTCTGCTATTTAATTCTTATGTAGATCTTATTTTTCAAATAATAGCAACAACAACAAAAACAGGGATAGTTTTTTGTTGTTGTTGTTGTTTGTTTTTTTGGTTTTTTTTTTTTTTTAAAAAGACTTGTAGATCTATTACTGCCTATCTAATAGAAATTCTATTTTGGATCAAGCCAGACCTTCAGAGGCTACATATTTGTACCACACTGTTTGCACCCTGGTAGGATTTCTCTTCCTGAGAAGAACTTTCACACCTTGGATTATGTCATCAGCTGTTTGGTTTGTTCTTGACAATGGCAAAAATCAGCCATTCTCTCAAGTTAGTTCAAGTAATAACCAGAAGCCTATGTCTTGCAGGAAGAGCAGAATCACAGTACAAGCAGGCTTCTAGGAAGACCCTGTGTCATTCAGAAAGCAGCACAGCTTCAGTGGTCAGCTCTCTCAAGCCCCAGTTCAGCAGCAAGAGTTTATTGATTTACACCCTTTCTCTCTTTATGAAACCGTCACCTCCGCCTTTGCTCTGCGTGTCCTTTTCCCTTTGTGCCTATTTATTGTCTCAGCTGCCTCTTGGCCTTTTCAACCTAACTTCTCTCTGTGTGCCCTTCAGTTTCTGCTCACACTTCCAAATAATTGCCTCCCTCTGTGTACCTCTTATCTCTAAACACCCAAAAGAAAACATCCAATTGTTTCCTCTCAACTTCAGTCATCCTTTCTAAGCAAAGCTTTTTCTTTATCAGATGGCCTAGTAAGCTACTAGCCAGTCTGTAAACATCAGTTTCTCTTGAGTGGAGTGTCCCTCCTCTCCCTAGGCCAATTAGCTGTGGTCATAGGCCATAATGTTTGGTGTGTGTGTGTGTGTGTGTGTTAGAAAGGATGTGTCATGGCACAGAGAGCAATAGTCTGTGAGCAGGCTCACTAAGACCACTTGCTTTTCTGAGAGGAAATCTATGGTCATTGCAGCCCTTTCAATTTAGCTGTTTTTCACTGAGAAATAGTATACTAAATATTTATAAAAGACAATGCTGAATTTATTTTATCACCATTATTGAGAATGTGTCAGTACATCTCACTTCTGTATTCTTTCCATAGACTTTGAAAAAAAATTTCTCTCATGTCTCAACACAAGTAAAAACTTTGCCTATCGTGACCTTCTGATTACTTTTGTTCTTACATATATCATGAACTTTGAGAATAATACCCTCTGAAGGATATCAGGGTTAGGTTTATTTTTCACCTCTACAAGGATGTAAGATTTTAGTCTCTGCACATGCAGCTCATCCTATCCCTACGTTCTATGCCTTTTCTTTTCCTGTTTTGATTTTATATTCCCAAATCATCTTTATTTTCCTTATTTTCACCTTTTACCAATCTATCTAAAGCACATCAAATTTTAATTTCAGGAGAAATGATATTAAAAAAATAGCAAAAGCTGTAATTATCTACTCACATAATTATTCACTTAACTGTACATTATTTTAAAGAAGACATATCATCATCTTTACACCTATCAAGTTTTGCCCCATTCTAGTGCATGATTACCACATATTAAAGGTTTACTGAATGAGGGCTGGGATTATGGCTCTGCAGTAGAGTGCTTGCCTCCCATGTGCAAGGCCCTGGGTTCAATCCTCAGCACTACATAAAAATAAATAAATAAAATAAAGTTAAAAAAGCATAAATATGTATAAAGATTTGCTGAATGAATTAATGGTTCAATGTTCTTTAACAAAATATCAGAAGATAAATTTCATGCTGTGAATAGTAAGTAAAATATTCATTTGCAAATAAGATAATTTTAAGGGAAACAGCATATTTATGATGCAATCTTGGTGACAATATTGTCAGATTTCAAATTCTGATTATTTATCATAGATACAATATGGCTTT
This sequence comes from Marmota flaviventris, assembly GCF_047511675.1. Classification (NCBI taxonomy): domain Eukaryota; kingdom Metazoa; phylum Chordata; class Mammalia; order Rodentia; family Sciuridae; genus Marmota; species Marmota flaviventris. Next base: position 50,247,395 of record NC_092503.1, on the reverse strand, counting down.
TCATCAAACAACCCTACTCTAATCACGAATAGCATGAAAGTGAGATTCACGTAAGTTCATAAATTTTATGAGAAAAAAGCACAAATTACATTTTGTAATCACTGAAGTGAAGACCAAAGCCAATACTTTGAAAGAAAATTGCAAATTCTTTTAGTAATCATTGTGGCATTACTATTCATCATTGTAACCTGACTCTGAATGAAGTTGTATTTTCATGTTAGTGTCCTTTGAAATATGTAATTCCATAAGCATTCCATTGTGATGAAAGCCCTTGTGTCCATCCAAACAGAGAAAACACTGTATCACAAGTTACTCATGGCAAGTTTCTGGCAAATACTCAAAGGGATAAAAAAAAAAAGAGGAATTTAATATAATTCAATCAAAGACTGGGTAATTAATACACATGAGAGAAAAACAAGGCTGGAGAGAAAATTAGTAAAGTCAGCGTTATTGCTGAATGCAATCCTTTGCTGTGCTTTAGAACTGGCTAGAAGGAATGCATTGTGTTAGCATGATACAACAGCTAATTCATATGTCTGACGACTGAAGTTCAAGCACAAGCTCAGCTGTACTAGACATTAGAAAACCTGGCATCAGGGTGTCACCTTGTGTTTCTGGAAGGATAGATAGCTAGCCAGGATTTCTTTTCATTGGTCAGACAAGCCCAGGAATGCCATCAGTGTCCTGAGGCCTGCTCTTGCCTGGGTCCTGTACAATCTCAACATGTCACTCTGGATAACATGCCGTACATACTATGTTCAAAGGCTGCTGGAGAGGACAGCCACCATTCCTGCCGCAGTCTCTCTGGTCAGCCAGTTCTAAACGCCTTCTTATACTCCAAAGATAAAAGCCCTTGACCTTGTTACTTAAAACTGAAGTGTAAGATCCTTGGAACTGATAGTCTAGCGTGTCCCCTGGATGGACTCCATTCCAGGTCCCTAATGGGAGCAGTGATTTGACACATCCTCTTGGTTTCAGATTCTTATTCACTATCTTTTAAAAGGGAAGCATCGTTGAGGGTGAAATTTGGACTCATAAAACTCTGCATTAATTACAGACTGACTCTGCACTATTAAAACAAAGTCCTTTGAGGAGCAGCCATCAGATACCTTTCAGAGGAGGGAGTCTTGGCTGTTATTCTTACAGCGCCCCTGAAAGGGCCCTGATCCTCTCTCCGGCTGCAGCTTTTGTTCCCAGCCCTGCTTTTTTCAATGGTTGTCATGGAATCCACTTATTAACATATGAAAAGCCATACACAACACTTTTCCCTTCACCCCTGCCTCCCCCACAACCAAAAGCCTGTTGCTAAAGCCTTAGTCCTTAATATTCATGTAAAGAGGGTGGGGTGTGAGAACAGAAATAAAATTGTGAGTGAAAAAACAAAGACGTTTTCAACTTGCATCCTCTGGGGCAAGGATAAAAAAAAAAAAAAAAGGTTGATTTTTTTTAAAGAGTTAGAATTTTCTTAATTTCTGTCTTTTTTACTGAGTCTTCCCCAGACTATGGCCACTGTGGTCCCCTGTTACAACCGACCTTATTCACCAGAATTGATTTTAATTGCCTCATGAGTCAGAGGATAGACATGCATGCTTCTCAGTGTATTATGTCAATAGCTTCTGTTTAATTGGAGGTTAATTTCAATGACCAGTTCTCACATTTTCTTAAAAATAATTTTTAGATTCCTTAAAAATTTTTCCTTTGGTCCAGAAGTGACAGAAACTTCTATTTTATACAAATAATCTTATTAGCTGGACTTTAGCTCATGTGTTTGCTTTTTGGTACTGTCTTAACTCATATCAGTAAGGAACCTCTTATCTTCTCTTATGTATGCAGTCAAATTGATACTATTTTGTTTATCAATACGAAAGTATATCCTGCCAACACCTCCCCCCAAAATTGTAACTAATTTTAAAAGATTCTAAAAATACTACCAGAGACTTCTTTAAAATATATATATATTTGCCTTTATTTTATTTATTTATTTTTATGTGGTGCGGAGGATTAAACCCAGTGCCTCACACGTGCCAGGTAAGTGCTGTACCACTGAGCTACAACTCCAGCCCCAGAGATTTCTTTAAACAACTAGAACAACAACAAAAATCTCATGAAGAACATTATACTATATATACAATAGTCATATAGACTACAGGAAAAGTACTACCTGCAAAATATTTTTGCACAACATATAGACCTACCACTTTCTGACTTCCACGATATTTCTTAACCTCGTCCCCATCTGTAACTTTGGTCAATGCCTAACATGATGATGATGATATGATCAAGATAGTCAGCAAATAATTAGAGCCATGTGCTAAGAGCTTTACATGATTGATTGATTTAATAATCCAAACAATCCTAGGAACGAAAGTGGACCACTTCTTTAATTTGAGGAGGAATTTAATGTGAAAGTTCTTTTAGGGAAAGAAATTCTAGTAAAATATACTCTCTGAAATTGACCATGTTGATTTGGATAATCCATCAGGATATTGCACAGATGGTGTTAATCAGAATTCCTTTGGCTGTTGGTAGCAAACAATCAACTGAAACACATAAACAAGAAAAATAGATGGAGGGAGAATAGTTATGGACTCTTGAAACTGAAAAATCCAAGGACACTGGCTTTAAGTATAACTAATCTGGAGGCCCAAAAGTGACCAGTGTCCAACATTAGTCTCAACTCTTCCTTTCTTCTCCCTCACTCCCTCCATGTCTTGGCCCTATTTTTGTAGGAGAGCTCCTTATCCTCCACCATGGTGAAGGTCCACCCACCCCCAAGTAATTGGCTAAGGGAAGCTCCAGATTTGTAGCCCCTCTATTTTTTTACTCCACAGAAATAAGTCAGTCTTTTCTCCTTGTTCCCATGTAACAAAACTAGGAAAAGATTCTGACTAGCCTTGCTTTGCTCTTATGCCCAAACTTTAACTGTTTCTCCACAACCAGGAGGACATTTGACCAGTTCTTGTCTGGCCTACTTCTGTGGCTAAAGGTACAATGTCTATTATACAATGAAAAGATGAGGAAACTGCCACAGATGTATGAAAACAATAGCTACCTATAATGCACACAAGCCTTTACTTCTCCATGTTTGGAATGAAATATGACTCAAGTTAAATCAGGGCTTCTTTAATTATCTAACAATGAAGGTCACAAAGGCATCTGTTTGTGTTACCATGAAACAGAATAATATGAAAATATTCTTCAACTGAAATTTTATCTTGCATTTACACAATGTGAAGTTCTGAACAAGCTGGAAGGGACCATGAGACATAGAAGGAGTCATATAAAGGTCCAATTTTATGGAGATGAAGCCCTTTAAAAAATTAAAATCTCTCAGTCAAGATGTATTTACTTAGTTTCTGTCCTGTTATCCATACTAAACACATGCAATGCACTAGGAAAGAAAATCATGAGACTTTGGTTATCAGATGATAGAGGCAACATCCAGTAATTACTTACCATGTAACCTGAAGGGTAAACTGAGAAACAAAATTGATTTTTATATGTCAATAAGAAAGTGATAAGGCAGTGAGTTAGCCTGTATCTAAATAATTGGAAGGCTTGGGCCTTAGGGATGTCTTTCCTTCCCTATTACCCACCAACCCCATTGGATTCAGTGATATCCTGCAAGCCCACATAACATCAGAAGCCAAAGATGGGATGTGGGTTTAAATGGGATTGGCAGGAGGAATTTGTAAAATGCCACACTTGTCTCTTCCACTAGTCTTGAACAGATGTTCCAGTGCTCATGTGATTTTTAAAACTGTCAGGAGTTCTCTGAAGACTTCCTACTCTTGTGATCTTTCACCTATTAAGCATCTGGGTGAAATATACTACATAGGGGGAGCTTGTTCCCACTTTATGAAATTTTCTCATTCTCCTATTCAACAAGCAAAGGAAATGAATGGGAAACATGGGTGGATGTGAAAAATCAAAACCTCTCCTTCCCAGACAAGCCCATAAATGGCTCTGATTTACACAAAAAAAGGCCTGAGCAAATAAGAAAGGCTGTAGTTCCTTGGAGCACCAATTTTTTTTTTTTACCAAATGTTATCTTCTATATATATTTTCAATATTTTTCTATTAACTAAACAATTTGGTGTTATTTTTATTTATTTTTTAATCTTTTATTGATTTTATTTTTTAAATACACAACAGCAGTGGAATGCATTACAATTCTTATTACACATACAAAGCACAATTTTTCATAGCTCTGTATATAAAGTATGTTCACGCCAATTTATGCCTTTATACATGCACCTTTTTTGCATTACAATTCTTAATACATATGTATACCATAATTTTTCATATCTCTGTTTGTATATAAGGTACATTGACACCCAATTCAAGTCATCATACATGTACTTTGTATAATGATGTCCATCACATTCCACCATCTTTGCTAATCCCCTGCTCCCTCCCTTTCCCTCCCACCTCTCTTTCCTATCTAGGGAGCACCACATTTTGGAGAGTTTTCAGGGCCTTAAGGCATTTCTGTAATTTTTGATTCACAGCAATCATTTTTCCATCAGGTGTTTTGCTCTATAGACTGAAGCATTTGGCAGAATGGCCCACTGGCAATCTGATATCATTTTATATTTAAAAAAAAACATTATTGACTTTGACATTCCTACCAGAAATAGTTTGTTCAATAAACCTCAAGACATTCCTATACTTAGGTCAGTGTGGTAGAGCACACCTTTAATCCCAGATATTTAGAAGTCTAAGGTAGAAGGATCCCAAGGCCAGTCAGGAGTTCTGGGCAACTTAGTAAGACCCTGTCTCAAAAATAATTTAAAAGTCTGGGGACATAGCTCAGTGGTGGAGAGTTTGCCCAGCGTGGGCTAGGCCCTGGGTTCAATAGCCATCACTGCAAAAAAAAAAAAAGGAAGAAAACAAAAATGACATTCTTCAGTGGATTAAATTCCACTAAAGATTTTCATCGTAGACTCACATTTCTCTTAAAAAGTTAAAAAGCATTATTACGCACCTATTTTTAATTTTCCATTTCCCTTAAAAGGAATCCCCTCCTTCCAATCGAGTACTATTTACTTCCTCAAAATTAATTTTGAATACTCTCCATCAGAAACTTTCCATTTATTAAGTCCATCCTACCTTGATCTAGCTACTACTTCAAACCTTATAGACATTTGGAAGAAATTGGTACATAATCAATCAAAATAAATAATTACTGGGTATCTGTCATGTTTAGCACTGCAGAAGTACTATGGGAAAACAGAGAATATAAGAAAGACAGGGCAGCTTACAGTCTTGCTACAGAGACAATATTTATATATGTGAAGTATTTTAAGACAAGATCATATATGATAAACTTACTAACTATATAAGCCAGATAAAAGTAGAAGGATTCTATATTTTCAATGACTATTATAGATCACCTAATGTAGGCCAAGCACTGTTAGTGTCTGGGGATACACTAAAGTGACTAAAACACAAAATTGTCCTTTGCAGGACTCATTGTTCAATTGGTAAAACAGGTGTGTGTATGGGTGATTATACTCAAACAGGTCACGTACAAATCCATAACCCCTGTGTGTGGCTTTGGCGTGGAAGAAGGGCATCCACATTAGACAAGAGCAGGGTTCCTCAGCCTCAGCACTACTGACATTTGGAAACATACAACTGTTTTGAGAGTCTGTTCTGAGTATTGTAGGATGTTGAGCAGCAGTCCTTTTCTTTGCCCACTAGACTCTGGTTAGCAACCCCCATCACCACACAAGTTGTGTTGTGCTACCAAAAATGTATACAGACATTACTAAATATCCCGTGGGGAACGAAATCACCCCAGTTGAAAACCTTTGGTCTAAAAGGATACAGGAATGTATTAAAGAGCAAGTAGAGTTTTACCAGGTCACAAAAGCAAATGAGGCAAGAGAGGTGAGAAAGAGCAGAGGTGAGGGACAGTAGGACAGCACTGCTTTTGTAAGATCAATTTGTGCTACTTTGCAGGAGGGTAGAGAGCAAGATTTTGTCCTTCAACTCCTTTTGGAATGATGAGGCACATGAACAGATAAATCAATAGATAAAGAATACCCATATGGCTGAGCGTGGTGGCACATGCATATAATCCCAGAGGCTCAGGAGGCGGAGGCCGAAGGATCGTGAGTTCAAAGCCAGCCTCAGCAAAAGTGAGGCTTTAATCAACTCAATGAGACCTTGTCTCTAAATAAAATGCCCCCTCCCCAAAAAAATACCCATATGTATTTGCTGAAGAGCAGAAGCAGATTTACTGGGCCTTGACCGTGTTGAGATCTGCTGGGCTTTGTGTTGACTCTGAAGTAGGACAGGATTGCCAGGTTACAACCAGGAAGCATTCTAGGCCAGCATATCTGGAAAAGTGCCTAAAAGGAACTTAAAGAAATGGATCTAAAATCTCCAAGGCTCCAGTAATTCAGTGCTATTTACTTTCTTGTTCTAAATAAATATTCACTTTTGTACCTAAATTCAGATCTGTTATCATAAAGAGAACACTCCAATTGCATCAAGTTCTATTCCCCAGAACCCGAATCTGCTCTGCTGGGGAGAGATTTTCAATAAATCTCTTTGCCAGGTCAAGGTCTGTCTTGACCTGGACTTCGAATGAAAAACCTCTCCTGCTGAGGGGAGAAATTGTATTCTAAGTAGGGGAGTTTTGTCTCTGGGGTAGTTTATGTGCAAACTTGCCCAGAAACAGACAGCCATTGAAGATCCCATTCTGTCTTATAATTTTGTGATTTCAAAGATTCTACCTGCACAGGACACAAGCTTAAAATCATGAACCCCACATTTGTGGAACTTGAGTGTGATTGATTACAAGGGGTAAGCACATTTTTAAACAGTCTTTAGGATTTATGTGTAAATTTCAGAATTAGAGAGCCACTTACTAGTCCCAAAAATGAATATCATTGAAAAACAAGCTCTGAATTTGTGATTATAGATTTGGATGAGGTGATTTATTGTGTAGGTGGGGTTTTCTGTGAGGTTTGTAATGGATCTTCCTTCCAGTTTGATGGAATGAGCCGACTTTATAGACTAAAGAATTAAGTTCATGCGAACCATAAGTGCTATCAAAAGCTGCCTGGTAGAGTTGACAGAACAGAACTCAGGATTTGGAGTCGAAAGACCTGGATGTGGGTCCCAAATCTGCTATTTTCTTGCAGATCGCCTGATAAATATACGCACTAATGTCTATCCTAAGGGATTTCTGAGAGGTATAACTAGATTTCTGAGAGGTATAAGTAGATGTATCTGTCAGAACAATGGTAAAATAGACCAGCATTCTATAGTTGGGGTTCCTTTGGATTGATTGATGCAGTTGTTGTCAAATGTTAAATATTTGAATCTCACCTTTCATGAAACACAGTGGAGAAGCCAGGTAAGAGTCCTGTCTGCCACTATTTCAACCTGAGCAGACAAATCTTACTTACTGCCCCAAGCACAGATTCAATTGTTAACTACAATAAAGGGGCACCAGTCATTCTGGAGATGAATCTCTACTGGGTCATAATGGCTTTGGATTCTTGGGATAGCAAAAAGGTTTAATGCCACAGTATTTGAAAAGCAAAGTCATTAGGCTGAACCCAATGGTTCTCAGTCCTGGCTGCATATAGAATTGCCAGGAGAGCTTTTTAAGAATACATATATCCTAAGTGAAGTCGCAGTGCATCCTGCAAAGGGATCACCACATAATAATCTCACACACAATGGAGATGATGAGAGTCACCTAATTTAGTTATGTTACAGAGCACCTTGCCATGTTGTATCTCCATCTGCAGACACTGTATCAAATGTCCACTTTCTATATGAAACATTATCTTATAAAAGGCTGACATTATATGTACTAGTTATACATCCAAGCAAGAGAGGCTACAGCTCTTTGACTACCTCTTACAAGTCTCACCCTGGTCTTCTTTCAGCAATGCTTCTCTTCACAGAAAGAGTCATTCACCCAATCATGTTTTATATTCTCAGGACTCTATAATTGCCTTCTCAACCAGATGGGAACATCTTCCAGCACCTTGTGAGATAACTTTCTGAATGCAAACTGGACACACTTCTAGGCCAAGCAATGAATCAGAAATGACTGTTGGTAGGTGTGTTAATGAGCTTGGACATTTGTAATAGAGTATCCCTCCTGAGTATGAGGTCCTGCACATGGTAGGATGGAGCCAGAATGTTAAGAACGTAGATCTAGGACCAAGGGTAATGGGCTAAGCAAGGAAAGACAGATTTCCCTGGTCAATGAAACTTAAAAGGAGTCAGAGAATTTTAAATATGAACATAGCCTCTAGATTATTAATGAAAATATATTTGTTATGAAAGGAGGGTAGAACATATTTTGCTTAATTTAAGGGTTTTCAAGCTTGCATCATAATTTTGAATTATTCAGATAGGTGGCTTATGAGTACCCACTGGTACTCTTCCCCTGAGCTGAGCAAAACATTAGGAGCAAGTCTGGAGGAGATACATCCTTGCCTGGATTTTCTTTGGAATATTTTCTTACTTGAAATCAGCAGCCATGGAAGCTTTCCAAGGATCTTTGAATGCAATGAGAATGTTGTCCATCAAAAATGCTGTCTGGTTTTATTGCACATGAACTGTTGTCAACTCTGGCACACCAGCCAGATTCTTCTGTGTTCCCATTGTCCATTGGACCTCCCCAGCCAAATCCTAATGGGGTAATGAGTCTGTGCCTATGAGATTTCAGGGAGGGGCTGAGGAAAGTGTAATCAAGCAAATCACAAAGTGCTGAGTTTAAGACAGAGGCCTCTGCTCCTTTGACTTCATTTTCAATCCACTCAATTTCAGGGGGCTTCCCCCTGACTTTGGCAGCAGAAAAGAAAAGGAATGGTCTCTGGTTTTCCTCTTGTAAAATCTGGAGCATGATAACTACCCTGGTCTCATAGGAACACTGTAAGGAGGATCTCAGGGAACAGGAACTGTTTATAGCCTACATATGAAAAAGTATAAGAAATTGTCATTTTCCCCCATTCGTTAATCTTCCAGGATTTATTAGGGATTTTAGAAGGGAAACGTGGCTGTTTTAAGAGAAGCTACGTAACGAAATGGTGGGAGTTGGGCAGAGAAGGCCAAAGACAGAATTGAATTCACACTTTATAAATCTGGCACCAGTGTATGTGAATTACTTCATGATCTGGCCAATATCAGGCAAATAAGAAACTCAGAGCAAACCAAAGTTATTCTCAAACAATGAGTTCTCACAGTAAAGCAATGAGGCATGGTCAGGAGTACAGAGCTGCAGAGCATAGACAAATGCCCTAGAGGTCACCAAGCAGGTCTCTGTAGCTGCTGTGACAGAGGAGCAGTGCTCACCCCTGAGAGGAAGCAGAGGCTCCAAGGTGAAACCCCTGTGGAATGTGGCCTAGGTCCTAGGACAACGCAGGGGCCCCTCCAAGTCTAGGGTGGCCTGTGATGTTGCCGGTATTTCAGTGAGAATGGGCAGGAAGGAGGCTGGTGAGGGAAGCAGCCCTCACACAGATGTTGGCTTAAAAGAGCCTGTTTACTTGGTGATTAGTATTGTGAAATGGAAGGCTCAAGTTTCATCTGCTTAGGGAAGAATAGTTATTTTTCTCATTGTGCAGCTTTTGCTGTTAGTACAGAAAATATGCCCTGCTAATCAGCTTCCCAGAGTCTCAGGCAGGTGGGATTCCAGACTCAAGTTGTGCCATCACCCCTGGAGCCATTGGAGGAACATTTATATTATGAGGAAGGATTGAGTCCTAGAGCCGTCACCACTCAGCCAGTCTAACTTCTGCCTTTACTATGGAGGTGATCATGAATTAACAGCTACCAACACCAGGCTCCACTTCATGCCACCAGAAGGGTATGCGTGGGATGGACCCGCTTAGAGGGGGAATGAATCAACACTCCTTTTTTTTTTTTTTACCACAAACATACCTACCCACAGCAAGAGCATTCGAATTGTGTGTCCTGTGCAGAGATTGGAATTTGTGTACACTCTGTGCCTTGAAGCTTGGAATCACTAGGATGTTGAATTCTTGTAACATTTACCCCCAAAGAAATAGGAGCCAAGAGGCAGTTGATATAGTGGAAAGAACATGGGCTTTGAACATAAAGAGCTTTCCGTTTGAATACTGGGTCTTCCCCTTTACTGACTGTGTGACCTTAGGGAAACTGTTTAAGCTTTCCACATCTCAGTTTTCTAGTACATAAAGTAATAGCTAATAATAGCCACATCATAGAACTATTGTGCAGATGAAATTAGATAACTCCTGATAGTCATTCAATATAAGGAAGCCTCTGTGAACAGGAAACTTGCTTTTCAGAGGAGCCTGTCCCTCCCTCCTCATTGTAAAGTCTTGGAGCTCAACAAATGCACTTGAAGTAGATTCTAAGCAAGAGGCTCAAAGCTGCCTCCTCCTCTCCCAACCAGTAAATCTAGTTGCTTTCATTACAAATATTGGTTTCTGGATAAAATTTTTAGGGAAAATGGTTTCAGAAATCATCACTTGGGGCTCCTTCTCTTCTTTCCCTTCCTGCCATTTGACATCGCCTTCCATGCCTGCCACACAATGTGGCAAGAAACTGAGTCAAGAAATAGTGTCTGGGGAAAGGATGGGAGATGCAGCTGTTCTGGGAAGTAGTGATGGACAAAGGCAATTAAAGTCTTTGAAAGGAAAGCAGAGGCCATCTAACAGAGTCCTCTTATTTCCCTCTGAAGGTGAACAGCTACATGGTGAACATGGGGTTGCTTGGAGACCAGTGTGCTTACCTGCTTCAAGGTTGCCGTGAAGGCAGATCATGAGAGGGTCACTCTCTACAACCAAATTCCAAGTGTGAAGCCAGCAACCCAGCACATGTAAATTATTCTCTGTCCAATGTGTCCCAACTACAGATGTCCTGTCTCCATCCCATTTGTGAATTCTCTTTCACATACAAGATATGTCTATACTATATCTCTGCCACACATAATGTTTGTTATTATTATTAGGCCCAATTATCACCAGTATTGTGCAATAGTATTTTTTAAAGTCCTTGATGCTATAATGACTGATATTATGTCTTGGCACCCCTCTTCTGTCTGATCTCATCCAGAACTTCTCAGACAGCACTGATAAGATGCATGAATAATATAAATGGCATTCGGTGCTGGATGACATGTATACTGAGTGTGTAACAGCAGGTCCTTGGATTGAGAAGTAGGGGAAGGTGATGAAGGGAAGAACTGAAATAGGTAGAATAGACTGTTAGAACCAGTAATGGATAGTTTGGAATTTCACTAGCATTCCAAATCTCTGCACGGCAACAGGGAATTTTTATCTGTTCTTTGTCTCATCGAGCTTATGAATCTGCCAAAAATTTCTGGGAGTGGAATAGGAACATCCTTCACCTTCCTTTTCAGAATGCAGTTCACATTTTGCAAACATGGGACTTAGGTTTGCTATTGGCAGGAACGTATGTTATTGGCCCTAATCTTAATAGGCTGTCAGAGGAGGCTGGGAGGAAAAGGGAATGGAAGGGTGGGCAGACTGTGAGGCTCTTCTCTCCAGGCCCAGTGGGAAAGGTTACCATTCTGGTGGCTAAAACATCTTGTTTTTTTAATGCCTTGGTTGGCAAGCTTGAACATCATCTAACTCCTTAATCCAGTTTCTGAAAGCAGCTTGAGAGCAGCCATCATCATTATTTAAAACAAACAGAAACCAAAACCAACAAACAAGTACTAATCCCTTATTTTTGCAGGCATTGCTAGGGAATCCAATAAACCTCTCAAGCAGTGATTCACAGGACAGGAAAGAGAACTACAACACAGTCTTGATAATAGGTAAAGCAAGAGTCTGGGCCACGCTTCTTCAAAATGCCCCTGGCCACCCTACCCAAAGTCTCAGCAGGTCTGAAAGTCCCTGACACAGTCCCTGGACAAATTCTATGAAGCGTTGTTATTTGCAACATGTTCGTGGGATCCACAGAGCCACATCATGGGTAGGGTAAGTCAGCTTGACAACTAATTGTCACTAATCTATACAGGTCACCAAAATGTCACAGGAATCAATGCACATTGATCCCATACCCAGTGCCCTTGAGAGGAAGAAAGAAAACATTCCTCACTATTGCAGTTGAGTATTTTTGGAAATGGTGGTGGCCATCAACTGAAGGCCATGATGGCAGATAGTGACTTCTGACAATGAAAAGAGTTTCAAAACAGTGTTCCTTATAGCTTGATTTTATTATCTAAAGTTTAAAAGTTTACTATGACTTCAACAAATCAAGGCTTTGGAAAATTGCAAAAGGAAGCAGTGAAGAAAAGGGAAAAAAAAAACAGAAGAATAGGAAAAATTTTGTCACATTTTTTTTTTCCAGAAGAATGTTCTTATTGGATTCTGAAAAGGACTTAGTAAAAGGTTGGTCTGTATATAGTATTTACCTAAGATGATTATTGGGCTAATGTTTTCCAAATGTCATTTTGAAAGAATATCAAATCATGCATCATCCCAAATTGCCTTCATGTCCTGGTCTGCCCTTGGTGATGTTTCTTCAAGGAAAAAAAATGTATTTTTTTTTCTAGGAGCTGGGGGATATAGCTCAGTAGTAGAGCATTTGCCTACTATGCATGAGGCCCCTGGATTCAATCTCAGCATCAAGATTAAAAAAAAAAAAAAAAAATCCCTAGAATAAATAACTGAAGAACTGAAGTTGTTCACTGTCCAAATATAGTAAAACAATTGTCTTAGATTCAGCAAATAGATCTTTTCCTTCAGCAGTACCTACTGATGAAAAACAATAAATGGAAGAGTTTGACATATTCCAGTTTTCCTAGTAATCTTAATTACTAAATCAGTGTTGTTATATAATCAATTAAGCTGTGGATTAGTTTAAGTTGTTGAAGGAAAAAGCACACTGATCTTTTTTTTTTCAGGTGATACTTTGTATTAAACAAACATGGTCATTTTTAAGTAGTTCTAGGGAATAAGATTTATTATTACACTTTGATAAACATTTCCAGTGATTAAATGCCTTAAAAATGCAAACATTATTTTGCACATCTAACATAAATTTTCTTAGTGAAGCAAGATCACTTTCAAAATACCATGTCTTGTTTGCTGCTTCATTTCTGACTATAATAAACTACCCATCTCCAGTGGAATGAAATTCAAACTTCTCAGTTTTGCCTGAAAAACCCACCCACCTCTTACCCTCTTACCTTTGTGATTGCCTCTCTTCCCTCTTGCCCAGCACCCCTCCCTGGCATACTGGCCTCAATAGCGTTGAACTTGCTGTTCTTTCGGCACAGAACTCAGTCTCAGCTGCATACATGTTCCCTCACATTATTCCAGTTTCTACTAACTGACCCATGACTAAATAGGCCTTCCATGATATCTCTATGCTAAAAAACTATTATAGAACTCCCCTATTTCATAACTTGCTCCATTTACCTTGCTTTCTTATTTTCCTTCTTAATGTTCTTTCCCTCAAATATGTTTGTACACATTGTATGTGTCTCACTCTAGATTGTAAAGTTTGGGAATCTGTCACTTGCTTAGCCTTGGAAAAGTATTGTGGGAAAATAGGAGAAAAAGACATGATTTTTTTTCTCTCAAGACCTTTATGGTCTTGCTAAAGAGACAATATGGATGAGCATGAAGCATTTTAAAACAAGGTAATATATGATAAACTCTCCAAGTGCTTGGTTCAGATAAAAATAGAAGAGTTCTATACTTTCAATGAACATTGTATCACTTACTGTATGTCAAGCACTGTTTGGTTCTGGGGACACTAATATGACTAAACTAAGGGTGTTAGTTTTTGTTCATTATTGTATCGCCCACAACAACTATTATTAAATACTCATATATGATCAACTGAACCCTTACCAAAATTAAAGATGTGCCAGAAAGAAGTGAAATGAGTCTTTTCTAGCATGAGAAAGTCAGGGTGTCAAGAGGCTACATACATTGAGAACCTTTTCTTTCTGTTCTCAAGCAAAGCAAACAGCTTAAGTTTTTCTGTTTCAAAGCTCTTCAATTTTTTTTAATATGCAATTGTCCCATTTTGATTGCTTTTTGCAAATCTTAGTGGTCTTTTCTTTATACCTTCATTTCATTTATGAAATATTTTTAACAGATTGAGTTTTCTCTTGTGCATAGATTGATTTTATGGCTGCAAAAGATATGATGTACTTTGTAAATTAATTTTTTCCCTGACTCCTGCATGTAACCTGAAATCATAGCCTTCAGCAGAAATAATAACCTCTCCACCCCATGTTGTGGTGCCCCCACGGTATCAGGTAGTGGTGAGTATGTTGTAGGCTTCAGTGTTCCCCATCAAGATTTCTGCCCTACACTTATCATTCATAGTTTACTTTGTTTTAGTAATGTATTTTTTTACTTATTTTTTATGCCCATGAAAGATGATTTCTCCATAGAAGTTGAAGTAACATGTTCCCAAGAAGTGCTTTTTGCTGTGTACACCCCCATCTTCTCAGTATTCCCACATCTCTTCCCACCAAAGTAAATACCTCCTGCAAACTTTAAATAGATAATGAAACAACAATTTTGTTTATGCATGCAAACAGTTTGGCCTTAGTGTGAGATTTTGGCCAAGATTTAGGACAGTTCCTATGTTGTCAAACATGATTAGCCATCCCAGAGGGGAGCCTTATTACAGGGCTGTCTACAGAGTAAGGAGAGAGAGCAGGGGCAAGTTATGGGAAATAGGAGAAAGGCCTTTCTCTTACCTCTGGGAAGTGGAGATGGTTGATATGGAAGATTACACTAGAACAAAGACTGCATTGCTGGCTTATGTCATTTATGCTCTACTTGTAGTACATTATTATAGACTGGTTCTATTGTCTTGGTGGACAATAGAGGGTTTTATTTCAACATTAAGTACAGAATGCCTGTATGGTCTCTTTCTTCCCTTCTCCAGATGCAGGCAGATATTGAGTATCAGATTTCTGAAGGAGCCATGTCAAAATGAGGAGGTATAAACATTTCCCTTTTTTTCCCCTCTCCTTCCCCATGTCAGTTTTCAAAGTCTTGCAATTCTTCTGTTGTTTGTTACAGAACAGTAAATCATGTTGTCTTGCCATGCAGCCTTCTTGGGCAGCTCTGTACAAACAAAAATGAGTGATAAAATGGAAACCTAAAAGAATGATTTCCACTTCAAATGCCTAAAGAGGGACCTTTAAGGAAAATGATTTAAACAAACGTACTCAGAATATTCTGCTTCTAGGTAAAATCTCTTATTTTCTCTCACTCTCCTTGTTTCTATCTCATTATATACATATGAAAATATGAAGTTCTGTATTCCCAAATAAACACATAAGTATATGATGCATAACCAAAAACATTCATAATAATTGCTTCAATTTAACCATTGCTTCCTGGTGTCATCCTGTTGTCGAAACTTGTATTTAATTGAATTCCACATTTTATCCAGTGTTTTGACTTTCTCTTCCCGATGTAAGTTGGGGATTATACTTATTAAATAGAAAGCACTTTACAGTCAGCAAATCAAATGGGTCACACTTGACACAATCTAAAGAATAAACTAATTTTTTTAAAAATTTGGACAAGAAGATAAATAGTAATCTAGATAATTTATGACAAAAATCCACTGTCATTGTCCTAAAGTTCCCTAAATTGTCCATGTCAGCTTCAGCAAGTAAGGACCAGCTCCTTGTTAGTGGCAGACCCATCCTCCACAGATACTTAGCCTTCACTAGTCCTCTTTTGTCTGTTCAGCACAAGTTTTACCTGGTTCAACCACTTCACTCTAAAGTAACTTCTACCAAGGGTATTCTGACTTGTCTCTTGCTAAAGAAAATCGGCACAATGGAAATATTGCTTTTGCATTACTTCATTTATTGATACTTTCTGTGTTTCATTCTCCCCATTATCAAAGCAGAAGGGCTTTATCATTTTCAGAGGGAATGATGAGAGTGGAACATAACATAATGTCCATAATGCTCTGCACTTGCAGACCACGGGCAGTGGAGGGCTTGAAAAGGAGACATATTGGACTTAAATTTGTGACCATCATTGTTCTTTGACACATGTCTCTCAAGTCACTAACTGAGTTCATTTCATAACATTCATAAGTACTTCTTGAGCACAATTCCTGCAAAATAAGTTGCTACATTTTTGGAAGGCTTAGCAAAAGCATGACTCGTTTTATTGCTGCATTAATGAAGGTGAACTCAATTCTCTGGGGAAATAAACTACGACACTCCCACATTACATATCTTCTCTCCCTTTGATTCATCCTGCGTCCACTTCTTATCGCACCACACCTTGAGTGTTGAAATAACTCCCCAATTGACCTTTCTCCCTCTGCTGCCCCTCCCTCCTCGGTTCATCTTGAAAAATCACCCTCCGCCTTCATTTTCTTAAAGCAGAGAAGTTGCCAAAAATCTTACCAGATTCTCTGAGGGTGTCTCCCCTTATTAGGGATTAAGACCAAACCCTTAGCTGGACAATCCGGCTCTCAAGTAATCTTTCACTTTCAGCCCTGGTACTCCTCAATGCTCAATTCTTAAGGCAACTTTTTTGGGCTGTTTTCTTAACACAGACTGCTCTGCTACCCTCCATGTTGTAGGTTCTGATACACCAGCTTAGCCCAGCATTGCCCTCCAATCTTTATTAAAATTAAGTGTACACTTCAGCCCAAGAAATTATTCTGACTGCAGCCAGAATCCCTTCTAGTTCAGATTTCTGAACGACAGGGTCTGCA